>NC_090450.1:759502091-759802091 GCF_031143425.1 Pleurodeles waltl
AAGCACAGTCAATTCTAAATATTTTTTAAGTTGTTGGTATCACAGAAAATCAAATACAGAGAAAACTGTAAAATGGAGCTAATATATTTTTCATAACAGTGAACGAGAATAACGTCATTATAAACGTTTAAGTACACCTATTGAATTTCTATTCAGATGGCACTATGGCATTAAAAGGTGATCTTCTCATCAAGTGGCAACAGTTCATTGTACAGATCTCCGCAAAAAGGAGCAGAAAATGGTGGATGGAGTTTTCTATATGTATTTAGGCGTTTCTCTGTTTTTTCACAGAAACATTTCATGTAATCTGCTGATCGTGTAGTTTTAGACCCTAACTGAATGTTACATTTCTGCGTACATCTGAAAATACATGTTAAAAATAGGTACACTTCTACGTCATAGTGACCATCTTGATTTGGAGCAAAAACCCTTGATCCCTTACTTAAATCGCCCCTTTTTGTTACAAATCACCCCTTTTTGTTTCAAATAAAACTTTAGACATGTAATAAAAATAACTTTTTAAATGCAAAAATGTACAGAACACCGTTTTAACCATAACGTCTCATAGAAAGTATTTTAAAAAAAGCACGCAGCAAAAAAAATGCAATTTAACTGTTAGTGTAGAGAGGGTTATTTTTACAAAGAGCTGCATTACATCGGAATGTAAAGCATTGCATGGTGAAAACTGCAATGTAAAGCATCAGGATGTGGTGTATCACAATGTAAGCACTGATATTCAGTCTTGGGTTATACCACAGCGTGCGTCTATTGTTAGTGAATGCTGGTTTGCACACCTCTGATTGTAGCGCTGAGCGACCTTTCTCTGATTTAAGTACTTAATCATCAGATTGCTCAAATGACCAATTTTTTGATTAGAACATATGATCATATCATATTTTTCATCAGTTAGACAAATGTTTTTGAAGTGTTTATTAACTGAGGACAACGTCCTACACTTGTTTACAATATTCTTACTTTAGAACAGCTACAAAAATGTGCAATATCTGATAAAAATGTAATATGCACTAGTAACAACAGAGCACTGTAATTATTCGCATAAACAACAGAAACATGGTTGCACCTGTGTAAACAAAGGTGTGCAACCCAATTTTCTGCAGAGGCAAGCATTGCTCCATTGTTCCGGATCTAACTTCTTGATTAAGTTTTGTTAATCATAAACAGCTCAATATCCTACTAGAATTTGTTATGGTTCCAGTTTGCCTGCACTAGGGGACCCTCAAGCATGCCGAACTCTACACAACAGTGCAAATTTTGGATGGCTCTGCATTGCTCTAAGCAAATCTCTTCATGCAGACATCATGGGCCTGATTACAACTTTGGAGGAGGTGTTAATCTGTCCCAAAAGTGACGGTAAAGTGACGGATATACCACCAGCCGTATTACGAGTCCATTATATCCTATGGAACTCGTAATACGGCTGGTGGTATATCCGTCACATTTGGGACGGATTAACACCCCCTCCAAAGTTGTAATCAGGCCGCATATGTTTTGGATTCCGATAAAAAAAAGGTCATAGAATTTAAGATCCTATGCATGGTCCTGAAAACACTCTATGTGACCCTTCTTACAAAAGAAAGTGACCCAATGTTCTCCAAGCTGTAATCAGTTCAGGGTTTTCTGGTAAAGTTTACTTGCCTGTGGTATAGAAACTTTGAATGTGGCTCTTGCTTCCTTCTGGCACCATAGATTTTGAAAGCTCTTTCAGCTGCATTTCCTCCACTGTGTGTCCCTAGGTTTTAGGAAAATACAGCTCTATTGAACTTTGGTGCACTTTTTGCTGTAACGCTCACGATATCTTTCTAGGTGGACGATGTTCGATGTTACCCACAATCTTTTTTTTGGTACTTTTAGCCTTTCATTTTCTAATCTACCACACTAAAAATTAAAAGTACTTCACATCGATTCAGCGGATCCTTTTATTGCAGGATGGGAGACCGCACATACATGTCGTAGGCCCTCATTACGACCCTGGCGGTAATTTAGAGAAAGGTACTGCCAACAGGCTGGCAGTACCTTTTACCAAATTATGACATTGGCGGTTCGGCTCAAGCCAAACTGCCAATGTACTACTCCGGCCGCCAGGGTGGTAACAGCCACTGGGCTGGAGACTTCGGTCTCCAGTCAGGCGGTCAACACAATCCCACTCTCGGGATTAGGACCCCGCCTACCACCATGGTTTTCGTGGCAAGCGTATCGCCACGAAAACCATGGCGGTAGGCACTATCAGTGCCATGGAACTCCTTCCCTGCCACTGATTGGGGTCCCCAGGGGTCCCACCCGCCCCCTCCCCCTCCTTAGAGTCCTCCCCACCCTCCCTCTCCCTCTCCCTCTCCTGCCCCCGTACATTTACACAGCCACATGCACACACATACACAATCATACACACACACATACTCACATCCACCACACATGCACACCCACACACCGTAACACACACCAACATACATTGTCGCACACACGCATTCACAACACACAACATACACGTACACTCACATTCAGTCATTCACTCCCGTATTAAACGCGACTCACACCTGCATGCACGCATAAAAAAACAGACACACACCCCCACACACACACCACTCCTACACATGCACACACCACCCCCCACCCCCCTCTCCTGTCGGAGAACCCAACTTACCTGCTTGCAGGGGGTCATCCGGCAGGAGACGTGATGCTGCCAGCAGCAACGTCCGCCAGAAAAACACCGCCAGACCGTATCATTGCATTCCATCTACGGTCATAATGCAGGTGGGCAGCTGGTAGCCACGGCAACGGTATGTTAGGGGCTGTCGCCATGGCGGTAGGCGGCAGTTACCGTCAAAGTTGTAATGAGGGCCATAGTGCCTGTCTCGACATTATGGCATGCCCTTGCAAAAAAGAGAAACAGGACAGCCATATACTGGAAAGTTATGTATCAACAGGTCAATGGAAGCAAGACCACACAGCATAAGCACCTAATGAGTCACTGGATTTATTTGTTTTGGATCTATGGATTTGTCATGACAGACATTGATTTGTGTGCGCATAAAGCATTGCAGAATCAATCGGTGTTGTGACAAAGCAGTGGAAAATATGTCAAATGTCACTCTTTATAAATATACACTTAAACCACTTTTGTTAAAAATAATCTCAATATACCCCGTGTGAAAGGCTTACCTAACTCAGCAGAACTTGGCTCATCTGATGTTCAAGAAAATAAAATTGATCAGGGATTCCAACAAGTGGCATACTTAGGCTGCCTCCTGATAGAGATGTGATGCACTTGGCTAGGGATAGCAGAAGTAGAGGAATCGCAATGTGCTCCAGAGCCCAAAGTAGAATAAATCTCTGGATCTCCGTGATTTGTCAATAAATGTGAAATCTGTGATAAATTACAAGCAGAGTACAATACCTAAACAAGAAAAATAAAAAAATATATGATAGTATAACCAGTAGAGATTTTGGGAGAAACGCATTCACACTTTTTGCTGGGTTTGCTTCACAAAGTGTTTAATTGGGATTTACTTTCCAGCACAATTTATGTCTTACTTTGCACTACTTTTCATCAAAGGGGAGTACAATGGAGTGTACTTTGCCGTGCCTATCGAACCACCCATGTGGTTTGACGTAAATCCCTACCTACTCACACTTGTAGAAAGGGATGTGAGCCAACAAGTTATGCCTCCTCAAGACAGGAGTAAGGATGGAGCAAGTTTTAAAAACTCCCTTCACTTTTCCATACTGTATGTGTGCTCTAAACTGCATTACAATGTGAAACATGTATTAAACTTCGTCAACGCATATTTTTGCACTAGAAGGGTACACTTCCAGAACAAAGTGTATGCTTGACACAATGCACACATCTTTGCACTAGGGCGCAAGTGTGTATGCATTGGTGCATTGCAGGTTAAAGTGCACCAGCGGTGGGTGAGAGAAGAAGAGAAGCACAGCAACTTTTGTTGCTATGCTGCTTTGCATCAAAAGTTGGTAAATTTGTTCATAGTTTATATAACACCGGCATCAAACATACATTTGCAGCTTAGTCCACATGCAGTCATTGCCCCGTTCACAAACGTTGGTACACCAAGGCCTCGATTGTAAGTGAGCCTGATGGGGGTTTAACTATTTACCACATGTGGAAAAAAGCTTTAGCCTGTGATTTGATATTTACTGGATGCAGTAAATACCTCGTATTCCAAGTATTTCACTCTTAAATGGGCATAACATGAAGAATGTGTATCACATTTTCCATATGTTGAGTTTTTTGGGACCCTCTCCCAGGGTACATTTTGAAAGGCTTAAACTATCAAAATATGTCAGAGGAAAAGAGCATGGGTGCTATAATTATCACATAATTTGGAATTCAAATCTGTGCACAAACTCCTGTTTACACAGGTGGACAGATTTATCATAGCGTTGAATCACCATTGCATCACGCAAAGGGGTGCTATGGTGACGCAAAACTAAAGTCAGATTTATGAAGCCATGCAAGGACACCTTATGCATGGCTTAATAAATCTGGAGTAATGCAACGCAGCCTAAGTTGCTACCTTTCATTACTTTACCCCAAGGAGACGTTCCATTGGTGGAGCCTGTGAGTTCCCACGCATCTTCCTATAGGTTTTTGACATTACCAGGCTTTAGTGGTAGAGCTGGAAATGCATCAAAGTCCTCCACCTTCCCGAGGGAAGCATTACAAGGAGAACTATCTTTATTTCTTCTTGTTTCTACTTCTTTCTGCAATGTACTGCATTCTACAGCACACAGAGAAAAAGGAAAATGCCTCTGAGAATTGTTTCTGTATTAAAAGGTGTGCTTTCCTGAAAAAAAACAATCCTGTCTACAACCCAGGCACCCTTGCACCATGATGCTATGGTACCTGCATTGGTGCTAGGCAGCCAAAAGTGTGTCAGCGCAAGGAAAGTACAGAAATGTGCCATACAAAGTTAAATACAACACCTTTCTGTCCTTTCCCTTTCACACAGCACCACAAAGTGGCTTGCTACTTTGCGTTGCATTGTGTTGTGCTGTGTTGTGCTTTCTGAAAGTTTGATAGTTCTGGGCCAGTGTTTCTAAATACGACATTAAGGTCAATTTAGGTGTCCTAGTGTTGAGTTTGAAATCAGATTTTCCAAATCCTGATGCTCAGAATTAGGATGTGAGGATTTTTCCAACTGAAAAATATATATGTTTTGATGAGGAAAATGTCCCTGTATGATGGATTTCCCCTATAGTAAGGGCTTGGGTTAAAGGAACATCACTGGGGATTTCAGATGAGGGGCAATATGATGATCACCCAGAATGCTTAGAACACCAATAAAGTTTGAATGTGGTAGGTATTCACACATATGTTTGCTAAATTTCTTTATTAAAAGTTGTTAACATACATACACATGAGCGATTACCGAGGTCCAATATGGATTTTTTTCAAAGTAGGGTAAATCACTTGATACAAATACTTTAATCCAGCAAAGTACTATCAAAGCTATTGGATCACAGAGCGCCATCCCAAAAACTGAAGACGCTCAGTTTTAAAAGGGGGATAGGGGGAAAACGAAAAAGAAAGGGAATTCATTGGGTGTGAAATGGCAAAACAAGTATGCAGAATGAAGAAGCATACTGGCATCCAAAACAGTGCTCCGTCATTTTTACCTATAATACCATATAGGAAACATAAAACCTAGACCAGCAAAATCTATCTAATTTATGAGGCAGAGTCCATTCTCAATGCCTCCAGTCATATTAGTGGAAACGGGGTATGGGAATTACTGCCTTTGATCTAGGTGGGAACCAATGATATACGTTTGTGTGGAAACAAGTGATATGAGCATGGACTGAGACAAGTAGTAAAAGGTCTAAAATATAGCAGTATTGGATTCAGCACGGCATAGCTATAGAATAGCCTACACACAAGTAACCAGGCTTCTCACATGTAGTATACAAACAAGGTAAATACAAATGTTATGTTATGTGTATTTGACTGTCAGCAGTGAGGATTCCTGGGGCTGAGCAGGTGTGCTTGCCAAGCCCTTTGCAAGTACTTTGGTTAATTAAAAGCCAGGTCTTCAGGAGGAGGAGGAGGAGGCTCTGATGTGGAGTGGGAGGTTGTTCCACAATTTAGGAGTTGCATAAGAGAACGTCTGTCCTCCTGATCTTACTCTGGCTATGTGTTTGGTATGTGCAAGTAAGAGTCCCACAGGAATATACGACGAAACAACGACTGCAAAAACAACTACTGCCTTAACAACGAGGTCGGAACACCGACCTCGTTGCTACTACTAATGATTTTACCACGAATGCCTTAACAACAATATTTCGTTGTAAAGGCATTCCTGATAAAATCATTAGCAATAGGCACCATTCACCCTACATCCCTCACCCCACCCCCCCAACCCCACCCCAAAACCTAAAACCCCCTGACCCCCCACCCACTCCCCAAAAACAAAAATGCCCCACCCCCCAAACCCACCCCAAAACCGAAAACCCCGTGACCCCCCACCCACTCCCCAAAACCAAAAACGCCCCACCCCCCAACCCCAACCCCACTCTAAAACCTAAAACCCCCTGACCCCCCCACCCACTCCCCAAAACCAAAAACGACCCACCCCCCCAACCCCACCCCACCCCAAAACCTAAAACCCCCTGACCCCCCACACACAAAACCAAAAACGTCCCACCCCCCAACCCCACCCTAAAACCTAAAACCCGTGACCCCCCACCCATTCCCCAAAACCAAAAACGCCCCACCCCCCCAACCACACCCCAAAACCTAAAACCCCCTGACCACCCACCCCCTCCCCAAAACCTAAACCCACCACTTACCTTCGCCAAGTCCCTTCTTTGTACCTTAACCACGCATGTTCGTTGTTCAGAACATACGTAGTTAAGGCACAAAAAACCGAAGTCGTGGTTAAAAAAAGCGTTGTTGCGCTTTCGTTAACCACGACCTTCGTAAAAAAAAAGTTGTAAAAAAGGATGTTTCCCGTCCCACAGGACAGAGGTGTCTGGGTGGCTGGTGGAAGGAGATGCAACTGCTTAGTTAGGTGGGGCCTAAGTTGTGTAATGCCTTGAATGTGTGTGTGTGTGGAGTTTGAAATTAGTGCTTTTGTGTATCAGAAGCCAGTCGGTCTCCCTGAGGTGTGGTGTGATGTGAATTCTGTGTGTGAGGTTAAGGATGAGTCTGGTGATTCCGGTATATAGGGTGGTCCAACTTGCAGGTGACTAGTGTGTGAGTGGTGGTTTTTCTGGTGATGCTTGGGAGTCATTAGAAGATCTTCCTTGGCGTATTCAGGGTGTAGAAGCAGGATGCAGTGACAGCATTGACTTGTGTGGTCATATCAAGTTTGCTGTTGATGATTATTTTGAGGTTAGGGGGATTGGAGCTATGTGTGAAAGTGGTCTGCATTCCAAGATGCCTCCGGGCATTTGAGCACTATATAAATTCAGAAATAAAATAAAATCAAATTATTAGGCCGGCCCCAGTTGGAGTCCCAAGGTGTGGTGTTCTTTCTATCGCCTCTAGCATCCCTAGCAATGGAGCCATAGTACTGAATTTAATTTAAAGCGAAGTTTGAACCTGATTTTTAAAAGGCCCATTAGATGTTATTCATACATCAAGTTTGTCATTCCACTGGTAGGTTTCTTTCTCAGAGTTTAGAAACATATGCACTTTTGTCAACCATTCATTACTAGTCAATTTTGTATTCTGACAAAAGTGCCAAACAATACTTGACTGCTGTTAACAAGATGGCTAGCCATCTGTGGGTATAGACATTCAATTTCTTGATATCCGTGACATAATGTAAAAGTGCCAAATCCAAGGAGAGAGGGACAATGATGGATCCAAATTTGTAGATGAGCCCAGATTTCTCCTAAGTAAGGCATAAGGACTTGGGAGGCCCATAGGGTGTGTTACATATCACAGTTTCCATTGTCCATCCCCAACAACAGTTATGGTCTAGTAATTTGGCATGATTCCGTTTCTAGGGGGACTAACACTAATCATTCAAAATATTGTAGTAGAAGAATTTTAACTTGGCTTCTTGAAGCATTCCATCATGATAATGCATCTGAGTTGCCCAGTCACTTGGAGTGAATTCCCACCCAAGAAGAGATTACCATGCAGGCCGCACCATGCAGAGGGAAGGGCCCAAATGTTGGGACTTGATTATAGTGCATACAGTTCAGAGAACACTCGTCTAAACAGACCCTGCAAATATTGCATCCCTGGTGAGACCATCAATTCAAATGGCTGGAACCCCAAGGCACTGCATAAACAGTGCACCAGCTGTCAATATTTCCACTGATGAGTATCAAGTAGACCGAACTCTGTCCATAAAGTGTACAATCTAATCTATGCAAGCTAAGCCACCCATGTTCCAATGTGCTCAATAAATTGTTTTTGCCTACAATCTGAAGCACAGTATTACACCATAGTGATGCATGTCCCCTAAGGAAACAGTATACTCACAGCAATTTATGCACTATCCACCACACAATGCCTGTCTCATCATGGATTGGATTTGTGGCCACAGCATGGTTGGCAGTACCCAAGTAGACCATCAGCGACAGGCTCTCACATACCAGTAAATGGCACTCTATTGACACCCATATCGGAGCCTCTAGTGAATCTTGAAGGTAATAAGACCTTTTCTGATAGACGAAAGGCCAGGTTATATAACAGCGTATGTGAAAGGCAAAGTTGCCCAGCCATAGTATTAGCCTGCAACTTAGCAGTTCTAAACCGAGATCTGTTATCACCCTGGATAGAAGATGGATGTCAGCCTTTATCTGAGCAATAAATGTCCTGGAAATTTTCAGGTGTAGCATGTCAAAGAGGTAATAGAAATTCGATGCAATAGTCATTTTAATTGACTGAGCCCTACTTCATCAAAATATGTCCAAGTGGCTTACACTTCACAGATTCCTGTTTAGCATGGGCCAACGGGGACAGGAAGCTGTCTCTCACCATATGTGTAAGACTCTTGTTAATACAGAAGCTCTTCAGATACCCACCTTATATCTCATCAATGTATACTTGTTCATGTAGTTGTTGTAGAGATGGAGAGGAAGTCATGCTTACTCAAGTTAATCATATAGCCAGACCGCAATTAAAAATTGTCAACAATGGGCATGGCTGCATGTAGAATGATTTGCATGGCTGTAGGTATGGATGTTCTTGGCATAACTAGTGTGAAGATCATGTCATTCACATATGGGTGTGCCATAATAAATACCCTGTACATCTGGGAAGTGACAAACAGCAGCCAATGGGTGTTACAAAGCCAATAAAAAAGGAATAAAGATGATTGCCATCTCCGTTAGGAGCCATGACCCTGTCTGAATTCTCTAGACAAAAACCCTCCACAGTTGATATGCACGCTAGGGAAATTAGACAGAAGGTGGATCCTGCCTATAAGATATTTTGTTCAGTCCCATTTTTGTCAGAACATCAAAGAAGTACTGCCACTCTATCAAGTCAAATTATTTTTATGCATCTAGGGAAAGAATTAGGACCTCTTCCAGGCTGTCCTTTGTCTCTCGAAGGACCCATGGTCAACAGATGATTACAAAATGATTGAGTTGATAAAACCTACTTGCAATTTGTGGACCAGCTGGGGGATCAATCTACAAAGACTGGTCACCAGTATTCTAGCTAAGCTCTTTAAATCAGTGTTAATCAAAGAAATGTGCTAGTATATAGAGCACTCCAATGGATCTTTAGTGTCTTTAAGTGAGAGGGTTATAGTGGCCTACTCAATAGGGATCCAGGAGAGCCAGATGTCTCTGTTTCTTTAAACACCTGTTAGAACAATGGAACTAGTAAAGGTTTGTCTATCTTACAATTCTTCTCAGGGAATCTGTCTTCCACCATTGATTTCTATATCAGTAAAACCAAAATAGGTCCTGCTACCACATCTTCAGTAATCTTTCGACCAAAAAGTAACGAACCCTCAACCAAAAAAGAGGGGAGTCATAAGTGCCTCAGATAGTCATGTATTTGCTTGGTCATTGACATGCATTCTGAGATATGTGAAGATGTACAAGATGATGCAAAGCATCTACTATATCTGAAGGGTGTGTCTTTAAGCTCCTGTCATCAATACATATAGCAGTAATGGCCAGCTGTGAGACCCTCTGAAGCAAAAGTGCTGACAGGAGTCTCACTGTTTTTTACTGTTGGTCATATCACCATCAACATAACTAAAGCTCTCTTAGCTGCATGTGTTGGGTAATTTAACTATCATTCGGCAAGGTCCCTAATCTTCTCTTCAATGACTTTTGGGGTGTGTGAATCCTATGCTTACCACCTGTCTCCAATCAACATCTGGTTTTTGCTGGATGACAGCTCCCTTGTGCATTTCACCCAGACAACCACAAACACAGGACACTCAGTCATATCTGCATTAATCTGCATACTGAATTGGTCTTCCTGGGCAGGAAGGATAGAGGTCCTTACACTTACATTTCAAAGGTCAGTGGCCTGCCCTCACACAAAGGACTGATAACCCTCCATAGGGACCCTGGCGGATAGGAATGGGCTGAAAGTGGCACTTGTGCACTTTAAAACCACTCTTTGAAGTCTCCCCCATTTCAAAGGCATTTTTGCATATATAAACTGGGTCTCTGACCCCAACAAATCAGACACTTCTGGATCCACACCTGAACTCTGTTAGAGGAGCTGCCTGACTGCCAAAAGGACTCATCTGGACTGCTTTGCTAAGAAGGACTGCTTCCCTGCTGTTGCCCTGCTGCCCTGCTGGCCTCTGACTTTGTTGGAAGGACTCTGCCTTCCCCAAGAGTGCTCTTCAAGTGCTTCAATTGAGCTTGCCTCTTGTTTCTGAAGTTCAGGGATAACAAAGACTTCACCTCTTCAAGAAACTCCTTGTGCATTAAAAATCAACGCAATGCCTGCAGAAATCGACACAAAGCCTGCATTGCCGCTGAGAAGTCGCCACACAGCCGACCGGAACGATGGAGCACCGACTGGAAATTCGACACAGTGCCTGCCTTGCAACGGAATATTTGACGCTTTGCCTACCGGATCGACGCAGCACCTGCTCCTTCTTCCAGCGCATCAAGGATTTTCAATGCATCGTCCCTGGGTGTCAAAATATCCCTACCTTGCAGTGAGGAACCAAGACTGTGTGCCGAAAAATTATGCAAACCATTGAAGCATGGAAGGAAACAACACCTTGTCTGTGCCGCACCAGAAAATCTGCTGCAACACCTCTTTTTTCCATGCATCTTCTCCTCTGCAGTCTTCGTGCATTGTTATTTTTTACACATCCCAGGTTCTGTGTGTAACAAAGAAACAACTGTTCATTTGTTTCTGTCAATTTCTAAGGATTGAGACTCTTTTAAACATTTTAAAAGTGATATTTCAACCTGTGCTTATTGTGCTTGTTGGATCTTTGTCATCTTGATCTTATTTTATTCAGGTAAATATTATAAATGTTTCTAAACCTGTGTTTGTATTTTTGTTGTGTTTTCACTGTGTTACTATATGATTTATTGCGCAAATACTTTACACATTGCCTTCTAAGTTAAGCCAGACTGCTTAGTGCCAAGCTACCAGAGTGTGGGCACAAAATCATTTGTATTGTGTTGTGACTTACCCTGACTAGGACTGTGGTCCCTATTTGGACAAGGGTGTATACCTCTGCCAACTAGAGACCCCATTTGTAACATTAGTGATCAAAGGTGAGGATAGGACATGTATTTGTGCAGTGCCATACAATAGCTACGTGTACACTACTCACCCACAGTCAAATCAATCTGATCTGGGGGTTTTTTTGCTGCAATTTTCCATGCTTGACATTTTTTTAACAACTCCTATACAGTATGTCTCTGGCTGGACCTACAAGTGGAGCTGAAGAGTTTGACCTAGGTAAGCTGGAGGCAAATTCTGTTAACCAGCTGGAGGGTTTCTGTAAAGGGATGGGGGTACTTACTGTTGAGCCTCCAGGGAGGAGGTGTATCAAAAGGCGATGAAGACCTGGGCAGAGGCCCATTCACAAGAGCATTTTGAGTTGGGGAGGAAGTGGATGGCTCTCACGAGATACATCCAACAAGGATGACACCCCTGGATGTGTGCTCCCTGAGAAACCAGGGAGCAATGTCTCAAATCAAGGCCTGACCACAGAGTAAAGGAGGGAGGAGAGGGAATTCAGGCTGAAGTTGGCCAGGTTAAAGATGGAGGCGGAGGAGAGGAGGGCTGAGAGAGAAGCCAAACAAGCTGAGGCTGAAAGGTCCTTGGTTGGCTCATGAACTGAGTCTGAAAGAGTTGGAGCTCAGGTCTAGGTAGTCTGGGTCCAGCAGTTTATGGTGGCAGAATACATATAGGACCTGCTGGAGACAAGAAGATTTGTACACCCAAGGATTTGGTGCCAAGTTATAAGGTGGGAGATGACATTGATGTGTGGTTTGCTGCTTATGAAGTCAGGGCACATGGGGTTCCTGAAGAACACTGGGGGGCACGCTTGTGGAAACACATGCCAATACTTGGGAGGGACACTTCTCACACTAAAGCATGGGGACCAGGAGATGTACACTCCCATGAAACCATTTTGATAGCCAAATTTGGACTGACCCCTGAAAAGTATCGCCAAAGATTCAGGGACAGTAGCAAGCTCCCCAACCAAACCTGGGTAGACTTTATTGATTTTTTCAGTAAGGCACTGAATGACTGGGTGAGAGGCGCAAAGTCAGTGATTATATTGGGCTGTACAATTTAATACTGAGAGAGCATATGTTCAGTATTTGTTTTACAGAGTTGTGCCAGCACCTAGGTGATAGCAAGCTTGCTGAGAAGCCGGACCTCTGGGCAAGCACCAGAGTGTCCAAAAAGGTATCTGGGGGACACCCACAAGGGTGGTCAGGGTTCCCAACAGAAGAAAGAGGGGGGAGAAAAACTTGAAAATAAGGAGTTCTCTAAAGATTCCCAAAATAGTTCCTGAGGGAATAGTGGTAACCAGTCCCAGTGTGATCCTAAGAAGAAAGGGTTCTTTTATCATAAGACAGGGAGGTTTGCAACCTAATATACAGAGTGATCCAAATAGGGCCACTTTAATGCAACTCCAAACGTCCAAAGAGGGCACCCCCCCACCCACTGGTGGGCAGACACCTGGGTTGGCTAATGTAGTGCTTGGGGAGGAGCTATTCCCAGTTAGTTTTGGGGAACAGACAGAGGTAACATTAGTGTCCTTGTGGGATGCAGCTATGGTGTCAAAAGTGCACAAGCCTGCCAATACTTCTAAGTATAGGCAGTGGGTCACCATTAATGGCAACGGGTGGACGTTCTGCGTGACACAGAAGACAACATGACTACTGTCAGGGATTAGCTGGTGTCAGCAGAGCAGGTCTGGACGAACAAATTCCACCAAGTCATAGTCGCCAACAATCATGAGAGTCATTTACCAGTAGCTCTGGTTCCCTTTGAGTGTGGGGGGGTCTCTGGTACTCTGAAAGTAGCTATGAGTTCTGCCATGCCTGTAGATTGTCTGTTAGGCAATGGCATTGAGCACACTACCTGGAGGGAGGTAGATCTAAGGTCTCATTTGAAGATGATCGGATTGCCTGAGTGGGCCTGCTGACCACAAGGTCCACGGCTGCCGGGGAGGGAAGTCAAGGGTGTCTGGAGCCTGGAAGAATGACCCAGACAGCTGCCAAGGAGAGGGGCAAGGGAAGGGGGAAACCGGTCCCAGAAATTGATGCGGTGGAGGTTGATGGGGTACGTGAGGAGGAGGCCCCTGAGCCAACCGGAGAAGATATTGCAGCCCTGGGTGACTTACCTGAGCTTACTGGCTGACAAATTGAGGGTGGGCTAATCAGAGGGGAATTTTGCAAGGCACAGAAAAAGTGTCCCACTCTTGAGGGCTTGAGGCAACAGGCCTTAGCTCAAGCAGCAGTTGACACCTCTGGGATCACCTTATCTATTGGGAGAAGGATCTCCTTTACAGTGAGCCTAAGGTTCCAGGTACTGGTGCAGCACGTGTGCTGATGATCCCACAGTGTTACTGGGCTTTCCTACTGGGCCTGGGTCACAACGTATCCCTGGCAGGACATTTAGGGCAAGACAAGACCTTTGCGAGGCTTGTCACACACTTTTATTGGCCCCTAATGTGGACAGACTCAGATACATTCTGTAGGTCCTGTCCCACCTGCCAGTCAAAGTGGAAAGACAGGGAAAAAGTTAAAGGCTCCCCTGATCCTACTCCCCATCATTGGCACCCCCTTTGAAAGGATGGGCATCAACATAATTGGTCCATTGAACCCCAAAACTTCCCAAGGCAAAAGGTTTATCCTGGTTTTGGTGGACCATGCCAGCCGCTACCCAGAAGCAATCCTTTTGAAGATGGTGACTGCACCGGTGGTGACCAGAATTCTGATGGAGATCTTTACCCATGTGGGGTTCCCCTAGGAGATAGTGTCTGACAGAGGTACTAACTTCATGTCCAAATACATGAAGTTCTTGCGTGTGGTGTAACCTAAAAGTTCACCACACCCCATTATCCTCAATCCAATGGTCTTGCTGAGCGATTTAACAGGACTTTGAAGGTCATGGTCACAGAGGCCATGAAGCTTGAGGCCATGAAGCGTTAGTGGGATGTCTCCCTTACCATGCCTTCCCTTTGTTTATAGAGAGCACTCCAGAAAGGGGTAGGGTTCAGTTTCTGGCAGACATGGCCGACATCATGAGGAAAGCAAAGGCACAGCTGCAGGCCCCAACCACTAGCCAGTCCATTGACCAGCCTTTCATTTCTGCTGCAGCTAGTGGGCAGGAGGCCCTGCTACAGGACTCACAGGCCACCAGCACCCCTCCCCCTGCACAAGTTGAACCACCCGCAAACATTCCCTGCAACCCAGACAGAAGCCAGAAACACGTGCCAAGATCAAGCCAGGAAATGAGATTCTCCTGATTATCCCTCTTGTACCCCACCCTGCCACCTTGTCTGTTTTGAACTGCCTTTGCTCCCCTTCCTATGGACCCTTGGACACTGGACCTGTGCTACAAACAGACTGGAACAATACCCTGGACTTATTTCTACCACCACCCCATTGCACTTTCCCCTCAATTACTTAGCACTACAATAAACAACCTTGAACACAACTTGAGTACTAATATTTTATGTGATGAAAATGTTCATTTATTGAAACAGTCACATCTAGTGCAAATGATCTGAATACTGTGAGAGCATAGAAATAATGACCCATAGTCATCACAACATGACACTGTAGTCAGAGCAATGGTCAGTTGCTCTGTCTCACCTGTGTGTCATTAGAAGCATTGACGTATAACTGATGTTCTGTTGTCCTCATCCTCATCCTCTGCCTCCTCATCCTCACTGTTCTCAGGGTCCACTGCTGCCACAGGGGCATCTTCAGTCTCCTCCTCCTGCAGAAAAGGTACATGCCGTCTGAGGGCCAGGTTGTGCAACATGCAGCATGCCACTACTATCTGGCAGACCTTCCCGGGTGAGTAGCACACCTGTCAGGTGGAGGCACCTGAACCTGGCCTTCAGGAGCCCGAATTTCCTCCCGATGACCCTTCTGGTTCACCCATGTGCCTTATTGTAACGATTCTCAGCCCCTGTTTTGGCATTCCTCACAGGGGTCAGGAGCCACAATAGGTTTGGGTGTGAGGAACAACATTTAGCCTCACACAATGCTATGGGGATGACACCTGAAGGGATACACTAACATACAGTAGGTGGGGACCCTGGCTCACCTATTAGCCACACCCTGTGCCTCTGTAGTTGGGCCATCACATTTGGGATGCTGCTATTCCTCAGGACAAAGGCGTCATGTACCATGATACTTGGCAGTGATGTGGGAGATGTACTGGTCAGCCAGGCACACCATTTGCACATTCATTGAGTGGAAACTCCTACGATTCCTGAATACCTCTTCATTCTGGCGGGGGCACAAACGCTATATGTGTCCCATCAATCGCCCAACAGTATTGGGAATATGTCCCATTGCATAGAATACGGCCTTCACTGTGGCCAAATCTTCCACCTCGGGGAAAGCTATGTAGCTGCACATGTGTTTCACCAGAGCAGACAAAACTCTTGCCAGCACGATTGAAAACATTGGCTGTGACATTCCTGCTGCCAAGCCCACTGTCACTTGGAAAGAACCAGTTGGCAGGAAATGGAGCACTGATAGCACTTGCACAAGAGGGGAGATCCCAGTCAGATGACAGATAGCTGAGATCAGGTCAGGCTCCAATTGAGCACACAGCTCTGTGATTGTGGCCCTGTCCAGTCCATAGGTGAGTATAATGTGCCTGTCCTCCAGTGTGCCAAATCCACAAGGGGTCTGTACATGGGGGGTTGTCTCCTCTTCCTGTTCATCTGCAGTGGTAGGTATCTAAGGGACACAAGAGTGAGTAGGCTGTCACAATGTGAACTAATGGAATGACCACCTTAGTGTACATAGTGCATTTATGTGATGGGACTGTGGGAATGAGGTATGTGCAAATCTAGGCAGTGATGCAGTTAAGATTGATATGATCGTTGTCAACAACCATCAAATGGCAACCGTCTGTCCTGTAAGTAGGGACAGGTGGAAGTGAGGTAACTCCACCGACGGTGGGCATCGTTGTCTTTGGATAATTTGGGGCTCTATGGAGTACAGTGGTCAATGGGGATCAGCGCTGGTGGTGACGGTGTACACTGCCGCGCACATGACTGCCATTTTCCATCTGATTCCTCACTTGTTTTCTGACCTTCAACTGGAGAACACCTACACTGCGTGTGCTGCTTTGACCTGTGTCTGGAACCTACCATGGCCCGTGTTACCAGGGAAAGGGCTCCTGCCTCCACTGTGGAGGAGTTGGAGCGATTGGTGGATGGGGTCCTACCCCAATACGGACTACTGTATGGGCCTCCAGACCAACAGGTGAGTACACCTTGGGCACGATGCATGTGTGAAGGATACATGGAGATATGTATGGAAGCATTGTGTCATCGGGGGTAGGGATGTCTTGTGGTGGTGTACATGGTGTGCGCCGTGCGATATGTGTGCCAATGGTGATGGAAACGGGATTAGTGGGCCATAAGTGTGACAGGCTGGATTGTATGTGTAATGGTGTCCTCCTGTCTGTATTAACTCTGCAGGTCAGCGCCCATCCAAAAAAGGGATTATGGCGTGGCACTGCCAAGGATGTGCAGACACTTGGGGTCTATGGCAGGCGGAGCACCCATTGTCGGAAACGGTGGGAAGACCGCAGATGTCCAGCTGGGGATGGCCTCCCACCAAAGAAGGGGGTGCCCCTCGGAACCTGACCCCCCTGATGGCCCGCATACTGGCAGTGGCCTACCCAGAGCTGGATGGGTGCTTGGGGGCATCACAGCAGCCACAAGGGTGTGAGTACAGTGGGCTTTACAACTATAATTGGTAGGTGGCATGGGATCCGAGTGGTGGTTGTGAGTTAGTGGGTGCCCCCTAATGCCAGGTCAGACTTTGCAGTGTGAGCCAGCTCAAGGGAAATGGGTGTATGGCAAATGCAGGTAACCTAGCTTGTTAGCATTCCATGTCAGTCAAACCTTTGTGTGTCCCAGGAGGGGTGCAGTTGGCAGTGTTTGGCCCTCATCTTGCCGTGGCATCTAGCCAAATCAATGGCAGTGCAATGGATAGTGCTCAATCCTGATCCCTGTGTGCGACGGTGCTGTGTATGCCAAATGTGGTGTTGGTGCAGTAATTGACCCAGTGCGTCCATTCTCTCTCTCCCCCCCTTTTTTCTTCTGTCATCCTGTCCATTTGTGCATTATCATCATCTGGCGGAGGAGCAGGGGCAACGGCAACAGAGGGAGCTGCATCCCTCAGGACCTAAGGGGCAGGGTCTACCAATGCCGAGGGAATCAGTGTGACAGAGGGTGAGGGGAGCACCACGGCAGAGACAGGAGGTGACAACACACACTCAGATACCTCCTCCAATGGAAGCTCCCTGGTGGTGGCAAACACCTCTGTGACCACCCAAACTGCAGGTACAGCTGCCACCCCAATACCAGCACCGCCCTCCCAGTAGCCCCTCAGAGAGTTGCCCGTGCCCACTCACCCAGGAGGGTGGGCATCTCCTTCGCCCAGGCACCTCAGGCCCTGCCCCCGTCAGAACTGCTGCCCTCACTGAGGAGGCTGTTGACCTCCTGAGATCCATCTCTGTGGGGCAGTCAACCATTGTGAATGCCGTCCAGGGGCTGGCATCCCAGATGCAGTGATGCAATGCATTCCTGGAGGGGATCCACAGTGGATTGGTGGCCCACCATTGATCGTTCCAGGCTCTGGCCTCTTCTCTGATGGCAGCTATTGTCCCTGTTCCTACTGTCCCCCCTCCAACTACCACTTACCAGTCCCTGTCTCGTCAACCCTAACCCATCCCATGCACACATGCAGACGAGCATGCACACAGGACAACACACATGAGTGGCACAATCAAACACAGGCACCACACTTCATCCCACAAGCACTCACACAAACACCAGACAGTTGCAGACACAACCAAAACCACTGACTCCACTGTCTCCCCTTCCGCCTCCTCCTCCACCTCCCTCACAGTCACACCCACACTCACACATGCAAGCACTGCATCAACAGCCACCACCAGCATAACCACACCAAGTAGTACACACACCTCCCTAGCAGACACCTCCACTACATCCATCCACTCGTCCCCTGTGTCCTTTTCCACTGTCTGCCCCCCCAAGGGACACAATCACAAGCACTCAGACACCCAACAGCCATCCACCTCACATCAGCACACTGCCCATGCACCTGCACCCAACTCCAGCAGACATACTCCCCCAACAACCACTCCATCAACCTCCACTCCCATCCCTCTTCCCTCATCCCACCCCACCGTCCCAAAGAAGCTTTTCCTTGGCCAACTTGACCTCTTCCCTCCCCCTCTCCCCCATCCTGCCCGTAAGAGCAGGGTCCCAACGATCCAGGCCAGCACCTCAGCCAAACAGTCCACACGGACAGTGGAGGCACCTCCTAGTCATGGAGGCAAGACACTGAAGGATCCCACTCCACCAGCCAGGAAGGGTAAGGATCCCATACCTCCTGCCATGAAGGGGAAGAAGCCCTCAACTCCTGCCATGAAGGGGAAGGAGCCCTCAAATCCTGCCATGAAGGCGAAGGAGCCCACATCTCCTACCATGAAGGGGAAGAAGTCCTCAACTCCTGCCAGGAAGGGTAAGGAGCCGCACCTCCTACCATGAAGGGGAAAAAGCCCTCAACCCCTACCAGGAAGGGGAAGAAGCCTTAGACTCCAGCAGAGGATGTCAGGGTGACACCACCACCACCAGTGGTCATGGAGCCCTCACCACCAGCTGAGCGAGTGCAGCCCTCACCTACAGCAGAGGCTGCCCAGAAGGCACCTTTACCTGCTGAGACAGTGCAGCCCTCATCTCCAGCAGAGGCTGCCCAGGAGACACCTTCATCTGCTGCTGACAGTGCAGACATCACCTCCAGATGAGACAGTGCAGCCCTCACCACCAGCAGAGGGCATGTAGGCCACCCTCCAGGGACTGCTGTACAAGGGTCCCCCTCCAGAAGCAGTGAGTACATTTCCCACCTGAGAGACTGTGACCTTGCACTCCCCAGCAGAGAGAAATGGGCATATAGCCTCCTCCAGAAGCAGTGGGCAAGTCACCCACCTGAGAGACTGTGACCTTGCACTCCCCAGCAGTGAGAAATTGGCATGTAGCCCTGCCAGAAGCAGTGGGCAAGCTCCCCACCTGAGAGACTATGACCTTGCACTCCCCAGCAGAGAGAAATGGGCATGGAGCCCCCTCCAGAAGCAGTGGGCAAGTCACCCACCTGAGAGACTGTGACCTTGCACTCCCCAGCAGTGAGAAATGGGCATGGAGCCCTCTCCAGAACCAGTGGGCATGGTCCCGCATTCTGCTGAGGTGCCCCCATCCACCTGAGGTGCCTGCCCACTTGCAAACTGATACAACTGCAGAGTTCTATCCGGATGATGTCAGGATTCGAGTTGGGCAGTGGACTGTGCTTGTGGCCATGTGGGCCCTTAGTACTTTGGACTGGGCATTGGCCCTTTGTGTACATTTTGTACATATCTGTTTTTCATCCAGTTGGTTAATTTGGTGGCTGTTCACTTTCAATACATTCTCATTACTGCCTTCTTGTTGTCCATGCATTATTATGCCATGTGTCATGTGCCATTGTTTTTTGCCTGCAGCTGGTTGTGTGTATGATGTGTGTGTGTCGGGTGTGTGACGTGCGTGTGTGTGTCACTCTACTTTTCCTCTCTCCCTCCCTTGTGTGCTAGGTGACTGTACTCACCGCCGTCGTCTTCGTCCATTGGTCTTTTGTGTTCTGATTCCACCAGGCTTTTGATGGCATTGGTACCACCCTGGAAATCGTGGCGGTTTCCTGTATCATGATGTGGTGGGTGATATATTGTCTTCCGTCTGGCTGTTGACGGCTCCCGCCTTGGTGAGTGTTGCTAACACCCTGGTTGTTGTTGTGGTGCATTGGCTGTCTATGGGAGTTCTCACCGCCATGATCATAATTTGGCTGTAAATACCGCCAGCCTGTTGGAGGTATTACCAGCACTTTAACAGTCACTACCAATGTCATAATGAGGGCCTCAGTCACATCTGCATTTGTCTGCATACTGAATGGGTCTTCCTGAACTGGAAGAGTGGAGAACCTGACACTTACATTTCAAAGGCCAATGGCTTGCCCTCTTACAAAGGACTGATAACCCCTGAAAGGGACCCTGGCAGACAGGACTGGGCTGAATGGGGAACCTGTGCACTGCACAATCACTCTTTGAAATCTCCCCTATTTCAAAGGCATTTTTAGGTATATAAATTGGGTCTCTGACCCCACCAAATCAGACACTTCTGGATGTACACCTGATCTCTGTCAGAGGAGATGCCTGGCTGCCCAAAGGACTCATTTGTACATCTTTACTGAGAAGGATTGCTGCCCTGCTGTTGCCCTGCTGCCCTCCTGGTCTCTGACTTTGCTAGAAGAGCTCTGCCTTCCCCAAAAGTGCTCTCCAAGGGCTTGGAACGAGCTTGCCTCCTGTTTCTGAAGTCTCAGGGCCAACAAGGACCTTACCTCATCAATAAACTCCCTGTGCATCGAAAATTGATGCAATGCCTGCAGATATTGATGCAAAGCCTGCATCACGGCTGAGAAATCGCTACACAGCCGACTGAAATGACACAGCACTTGCATCCTGACTGGAAATTTGATGCATAGCCTGCCTTGCAATGGAAAATTGAACGCTTTGCCTACCAGATTGACGCAGCACCTGCTCCTTCTTCCAGCGTGTCAAGGATTTTCAGTGCATGGTCCCTGGGTATCGAAATATCTCTGCATCACAGTGAGAAGCCAAGACTGCGCACCGAAAAACAATGCAAACCCTTGCAGCGTGGAAAGAAATGATGCCTCGTCTGCCCAGCACCGCAAAAAACACCTTATTTTTCCATGCATCTCCTCCTCTGTGGTCTCATTGTGTCTTTATTTTTGACACATCCCAGGTTCTGTCACAAAGACCCAGCTGTTAATTTCTAAGGATTGAGACTCTTTTAAACATTTTAAAAGTGATATTTCAACTTGTGCTTATTGGATCTTTGTTGTTTGGATCTTTTTTTATTCAGATACATATTATCTACTTTTCTATACCTGTGTGGTGTATTTTTGTGGTGTTTTCACTGTGTTACTGTATGATTTATTGCACAAATACTTTACACGTTGCCTTCTAAGTTAAGCCTGACTGCTCAGTGTCACCCTACTAGAAGGTGGGCACAGGATAATTTGAATTGTGTTGTGACTTACCCTGACTAGGATTGTGGTCCCTATTTGGACAAGGGTGTATACCTCTGCCAACTAAAGACCCCATTTCTGACAGCTGGGAAAGGGATCTCATGATTTGAGAAGAACACCACTGGAATTGCCCAAGTGATAGGTGATGTTAAGAGTCTGCTAAGTAACATTATTGGGGAGCAGACTAACAGAGTGCTCACCCAGGCTTGCATCCCAGCAATCATGCTGACCAACACAGAACATGAAGGGGCTGCATACAGTTGAGATAGGCACCAAATTTTGATGGCCTTTAGGGAATTATTTCCTGACTTCCCAGATGTAGGATGGTTGGCGGCTGAAACCATAAAATCTGGGGAGATCATCACAGGTTTTCTAGACAGGATGAGAGAATGGTGGAGATAGGAACCAGGACAACCATGGACCAACAGAGGCCCTCAGAGCATGTTCTTCTACAATATCCCCATGAAGGGGCGTCCCTTCCGAAATGCAAAGTGGTTTAGACAGCGTGGTAGGGCTAGATACCAAACGCTTTCAGGAGATACAAGTGCACATGTTGCATTTCCACAAACGGAAACAAGAAAAGGATGAGGAGAAACAGGAATAGGCCCAGAACAACAACACTAAGTTGGTCCAACATAAGCTGAGGAAGACAGCCCTTAAAGGGGCCAAGTTGGCTACAAGCGTACAAATGGCACCTGTTCAGAAGGAATCTCCACCACAAAACCCCAGAGAGTTCCAATATGGCCATAATGACCGAAACCAGGGAGGTTGGCTGCAGCCAAACCCCATACAGTACTACTAATGCCACAGAATAGGCAACATGGCCCACAGATGCCGACTAAGGGTACACCGCATTCACAAGTCAATGAGTCAAGGCCAAGCCCACAAAATTTTCACCCACAAAATCAAGCCCAAGGAAACCTGAGTGCACCTTATATTCAGACGCAGGGAAGTCAGTTTACTGTCATTCCCCATACGCATGACATCAGCAACCACAGGAAGGGATCCAAGCTCAACAAGGATTGGTCCATAGTTTCAGCAGGGAGGGGTAGCTGTTTGGAGAAGCAATTCCTTCATTAAGATGTAAAGCTCAATTGCGCAGTGACCCTTAGTCCACCCCACAATGCAAAACATCTATTTCGCATACATCTTAAAATTCACTGTACAGAACCAAATCAGGAGAAAGGTAAATAAGACAATGTTAGGGGTTTTTAACGTTTACTTGTATTCAGGAAAACTCAAGTTTGTTGTGCAGCTGTATTATGGGTGTTCTTACTAGGATCTACCATTCTGGGTTGCTGTGTGACTGTCAATCATGTATCCTCACTACATTTTGCCATTCCGGGTGCCAGCTGGAGGTCCCACTCTCCTGCTGGTCCCCTAGGGCAGGGCTAGTTGACCACACCCCAGTTGGAGGGCAGTCTGACTAAGAGGGGCAGGGTGACTCCAATAACCACTGCTTACAAAGAAGGCACCCCAGGTCCTCACTCACAAACAAATTGGGGCGAGCTCCAACCACTAAGTCAAAAGGTGCCCATTCTTGGACCTTCCAGCCAGGACCGAAGTGCCTTTAATACCGAACAGCAATACAACCTCTAGTGGCCCTCAGCCAAATGGGAGCCCACATTTTGGTTCCAAAACAAAGCTGTTCTCCAGTGTTGGAAGCCAGGCTTCCTGTGTGCTTGGGGTAGAAAGCTGATTGCTCACAGTGTACACATAAGTCCCAACCGATTGAAGAGCACTGCACAACATTGATTCAGTAGGCAGGGGGTTCACCAGGATATCCAGGCATCCCAGTCCATTCCCATAATCCAGGCAAACTCTGAAAAATTCCTGGCCTTGCTCCAAACTCTCCATGTGGTGATGTCTTAACTTCCTCATTTTCCTCTGAGCTTCCCAATAGCAGCTGGGAACTGTAGACCCAAAATATATGGTCAGAGGGAGAGGGTGTGCCAGAGAAGGAAGTCCAAATCTCCCAACTGAGCTCTAAGCAGAATAGACAGCTCAAATATGCTCACCCCAACAACAGGCCTTGCAATCAGTTAACACACAAGGCCTCAGACACCATTTGAAGGGAGCAACAATCCCAATCTCAAACTCAAAAAATTAAAGGCACGGAGGCCACATGACGAATATCCGACCCCCACCGGTGCACAAAAAGTAAAGATCAGAGGTCAGGGGAAATGCCCAAAAAACAAACAAGGAAACCCAAAGCTAGCCCAAACTAAGCCTCGAGAAAATGGCATAGTCAGGACACCAGACGCCACTTGGGAGTGTCACAGTGCACGCCATGTGCTGGAACCAGAGGAGTACACACATGACCTAAGGGAACGTTGTGATCACCGACAAGAGTTCAATGCAACATGCCTCCTCTTTTACATCCCCCTCACATGTGTATGCCAGATACACCACTCCACACCGATGACACAACCATGCACACAATAGAGCACTGAAAGGCTGGCAACGCCAAAAGTGTTAAAACTACCCACATGCAGGAGAATCGCCCCATAAAGCACATCATTGATACATACACTTGATCAAGTACAGAAAGGGGGAAAATAAAATAGTTATAAAATATAACCTATTTTTTACAGAACCAGGGATCCTGAGTATGACCATGGAAAACACAGAAATTTCTAAGGAATAATTGGCGACGTGCCCAACAGATCTGCGCTCTAGCTGTTAAGTTCACCACCTCTACAGTGGATGACTGCCTTCTCAGTGGTTGCACCAGTATCCAACAGGATGAAGAGCTACAACAAACTCCAAGGTCTTTCACATCAACACCCCCAACAGGGTCCCATTCCACACCTTGCTCCAAAGACTTTTCTCAAACTGTTTTTCAATTCAGAAACGCCTATAACCAAGAAGACCCTGGACATCTCTGCTGGAATCATCTCAAGGCCTACAATGTTTCCTAAGTTAATTTCTTATGCAGTGTTACATTGTCTGGGGCATATTTATGGAAAACTGGTGTACCATTCATGATGCGTCATTTTTCTAGTGCCCAATTGCGTCCCCCTAATGACACCATGTGTGTGCCGTATAACGACACCATGTGTGTGCCGTATTTACAATACAGCACACTATGGGGGTTATGTCCACATTAGTGCCATAATTTAAAGAGCTAATGTAGGACTTGGATTAGTACCACAAATTATGGCACTAATGCAGCAAAGCAGAGGGTAGCCCATTGTTTTCAATGGGAATGTTATCTTAACACCTATCTTAGGCAGGTGTTAATAATGATGCTAAAAATGGCGCAGTGAAATCTAGTAAATTTCCCTGCGCCATTTTTCTGGGCCTCCCTACTTGGGAATGCCCCTTTGCATACATTGGGGGTCATTCTGACCCCGGCGGTCTGAGACCGCCGGGGCCAGGGTCGGCGGGAGCACCGCCGACAGACCGGCGGTGCCCCGCAGGGCATTCTGACCGCTGCGGTTCGGCCGCGGTCAGATGCGGGAAACCGGCGGTCTCCCGCCGGTTTCCCGCTGCCCTGCAGAATCCTCCATAGCGGCGGAGCGCGCTCCGCCGCCATGGGGATTCTGACACCCCCTACCGTCATCCTGTTCCTGGCGGGACTCCCGCCAGGAACAGGATGGCGGTAGGGGGTGCCGCGGGGCCCCTGGGGGCCCCTGCAGTGCCCATGCCAATGGCATGGGCACTGCAGGGGTCCCCGTAAGAGGGCCCCACAAAGTATTTCAGTGTCTGCTCTGCAGACACTGAAATACGCGACGGGTGCCACTGCACCCGTCGCACCTTCCCACTACGCCGGCTCAATTCTGAGCCTTTTGGCGGCCGCCTGCCAGCCCAGGGCAAATCCCAAAATACCCTCAGCGGTCTTTCGACCGCAGAGCGGTATTTTGGTGGGGGAACTTCGGCGGGCGGCCTCCGCCGCACGCCGAAGTTAGAATCACCCCCATTATGCCTGGCATAGGCAGAGGGGCATCATAAATATGCCCCTCCATTTGTTAGGGATGTTACTGCACTCATGCATTTCCAAAAAACAGTCTAGTTTAATGGAGTCAACTCAAGAAAAGTCACTGGGCATGTGTAGGGACCTCACTTTAATTACACTGCACCCAACACTAGCATTCTACATACACTACACAATGCACTTTTAGACAACACGTGGTATCAGCACATGACCACTGTGGGCTCCAAGACATAAGCTGGATCATGTTACATCTGTTCACTGATACCACCTGCAGTGGGTGCAAATAGGTTTTACTTATCCCAAAAGGTAGCCTCTGAAAAAGATAAATGCCTTCTCCATCTGCTACACTGTAGAATTAGAGGCAAAATGGAACCTAATAGTGTAGAGCCTCATAGGGTAGTAGGAAATCTGAACCATTACAAGACCAATCCAACAGAACTGTACCTTCTCACCAAGCTTAGCAATATCTAAACTGAGCTAGACAGGATGCTCAGGAATGGAGATATGGGGGAGGATACTGTTTGGACCCGTAGTTAAACCACCTAATCAGTGCACAAAGTCTTCTACTCTTGCTTTTATCTGTGGTCCCATGTTGACCCTTAGCTTGTCTGGGGTGGGTTAAATCACAGCCTAGATACCCCATGTCAGGAGATCTGAGACACTGAGATAGACAGGTACACATGAATAGAAGGGGAAACCCCTAATTGTATGGAAACTCACACTGTATCCCCTATGTTTAAGAGGAAAAGGAACCATCCAGCATGGTATGATTGAAAACTGTGGCACAATTCTGTACTTTCCGGACATGCAATGGGGCACCTCCATGCTGATGGAAATCTGATGGTCACCTACTGACAGTCCAGTGTATTTGCTTACACCCAGCTTGTCCCTAGACGGCATAGCCACTGCTCCCTCATCACCTACACACCCCAACCCTGGTCATCTATGGAGATCTGTTTGAGTTGTACCAGCACCCACTGAGGAAGAAAACAGCACTGTTGTATCAGGCTCAAAGGAAAAGAACTGCTGATTATTTTGGCAAGGCTCAGTACAAGGACATTCTAGAGGAATTTAGGCGGTTCACCAACACCCAAGTATCGGTGGGAGGGTCCATAGCCTTCTTCACCTTGCAGACAAAACCAAATGCTCACTGGTTGCAAATAACCCAGTGGAAAATGCTCAAAATGATGAATGGTGCTGATCTTGGTCTTAATGCAATCAAGGAAGAACTGAGAGCCATCCACGTCTTTGTGGTGCAACATCAATATGTCTTGGACTTGATGACTGCAATGAAGAGTGGAATGTGTGCAAAAATTGGTGCATCCTGCTGCACTTTTATACCTAGCAATGACATGGACAATCGAACTTTGACAATTTCCATTGCCAAGCATTTTTACCAGCTACAGAAGGGAGGTGCCCCTGAGCAGGAGTAGTTGTGCATGTCATTGTTACCTGTTTTAATTGGGTTACTGTTTTTGTGTGGTTCCCTACAATTGGGGGTCTCCTGCTATAGAAATGCAGTCTCCAAATTGGGTAGTGTACAAGTTGTGAGGGAGATGGGACAACAAGGTGGCAACACTGTGACTGTCATGATGTGTGGGCTTGAGGGTGCAGTTAAAATTCAACTAGAGGACTGACTGCTAATGTTGGATTAATACATGTGCACAGAAATACATGTTCATACATGAATGAAGTTGCATCACCACTGTTATATTCCCTCGTTGTGAACTCTCCATCATCCCCAGCACATAGATACGAGGTCAAGCAGGCTCTGAGACCCAGGCCTGAAGGTTAATGACTGACAGGTCACAGGTGAGTTAACACTTAGCCAGCAGCCAAACTTACAAACAGGAAAACTTAGATTAGATCCCACAGATAGGCAGCAACACTACAATGGTCACCGGAGAATGGCCCCAATCAAACACACATGGCTAGAGGGATGCATACATTCCCAAAAACTCCTTATAGTTATATGCCACATGTAACTGGCACACTTAGCCAATCAGGAAACAGCTCCAGCAGTGACCATGTGCCCCTAACCAGACATCTGGACACGTGCTCGCTGGCCCCTATTGTGTCCATGCCAGGTCAAGGCCCACCTACATCTATCTGGAAGTGTATTTATGACTCCTTGACAACTATTCCCATTTTTACTAAGGAAAAAATGTTTTTATGGTTTTATTGCACTCAGAGAAGTCTATAAAAACTTATTTCAATCCGATTTATGAGAGGCAGTCCTCAGATCCCGGTTTTGTAACTTCTCTCCTGGATGTAGTGTATAATTAAACAAACCTTTCCTGTTTTGCCAGAAGCCACTTGTGTTTGTTTTGTAAGGTACATTCTCATTTGAACAACACCTGGAGGACCCAAATACAACACATTAGGATAGTCTAGACTAGATATAATGAAAGGTTAGACAACTGTCTTCCTAGAGGACAATGAGAGAAGCAAGAAAAATTTATTTAGAGAATAAAGCAGACAAAAGCAGGTGCCAGTGACCATGGACACTTATGGCTGAAAGGACAAGAGGATGTTAAATCTTACCCCAAGGTTTGTAACCACTGTTGAAGGAGGAGGTGGGGGTGGAGCCCTATTGAGCTCAATATCTGAAGAACTACTATTTGCAACTATAAGCCCTGATAACCAGCTATGGGAATTCACTGTGGCCCTCATTACAACCCTGGCAGTAGGAGTTAAAGCGGCAGTAAGACCGCCAACAGGCCGGTGGAGAAAAAAAATTGAATTATGACTGTGGTGGAGACCGCCAACATAGACAACCAGTTTGACACTCCGACCGCCACGGCGGTAAAAACAAACAGCATGGCGGTCACTGGCAACAGACAGGCGGAAGACAATGTACCACCCACAGTATCATGACAGGCCAATCCGCCATCTTTTCTGGGGCGGATTCACTGCCAACAAAAACACGGCAGAAACAGGACTTGGAAGGGAAAACTTTCACCTCTACACACCCCACGAGGAACCAGGACGCCATGGAGCCGGAACTCCAAATTCTCCCTGCGATAGTCTTCCTGCTCCTCTACCAGGAGCACGACCAACGGCGGCGACTAACACAGCGAGTACTGCACCTACGACACAGGGGAGGGGGAGGGAAAAGAGTGTGACACACACACGCAACATGCAACACCCCCACCCTCACACACAACAACATACACACCAATATATGCTGAAACATTACATTCCTTCCCCCAACCCTCCTGGAAGAACGCAAGGACAAAAGGAAATGAGTTGAACGATTGTAATCAGGAAAAATTCATCATTAAAAAATATATATACACTATTAACAAATATGTACACCAAGAATTCAAGTCAATGTACTGCACCTACATAGTCCGTGGACCACTGGGCCCAAAATGCATGGGTGAGGCGCACACTCAATACCCGATCCAAACGGAGAGAACACTGCAGGGGCATCAGATCGAAATAAAACAGGCACCTCAGGGGAAAGGGAAGGGGGGCACCTCAGCCGGATGAGTGCACAATGCCAGCTCCACTAGGGGGCTCCATGCCCATTAAGGTATCCTGGGGAGTGCAAAGCTACAGTCTCACAAGTCTCTTCAGTGGGTGGATTGCCCACTGCTGCATCCTGGGGAGTGCAAAGCCACAGTCTCACAAGTCTCCCCAGTGGGTGGTTTGCCCACTGATGCATCTTGGGGAATGCAAAGCCACAGTCTCTCAAGTGGATAACAGTCTCCACTGGTTATGGAGGGGGCTTTGTGCCCAGAGAGCTTCATCCTGCCAAGGACAGAGGTAGTGGATGTGATACTCCACTGGTTCTGGAGGGGGCCTGGTGCCCAGAGTGCTTCATCCTGCCAAGGACTGAGGTAGTGGATGCCTTTCTCCACTGGTTCTGGAGGGTGCCTGGTGCCCAGAGTGCTTCATCCTGCCAAGGAAAGAGGTAGTGGATGCCTTTCTCCACTGGTTCTGGAGGGGGTTTGTGCCCAGAGTGCTTTATCCTGCCAAGGACAGAGGTAGTGGATGCCTTTCTCCACTGGTTCTGGAGGGGGCCTGGTGCCCAGTGTGCTTCATCCTGCCAAGGACTGAGGTAGTGGATGCCTTTCTCCACTGGTTCTGGAGGGTGCCTGGTGCCCAGAGTGCTTCATCCTGCCAAGGGAAGAGGTAGTGGATGCCTTTCTCCACTGGTTCTGGAGGGGGCCTTGTGCCCAGAGTACTTCATCCTGTCAAGGACTGAGGTAGTGGATGCCTTTCTCCACTGGTTCTGGAGGGGGCCTGGTGCCCAGAGTGCTTCATTCTACCAAGGATTGCGGTAGCGGATGTGATACTCCACTGGTTTTGGAGGGGGCCTGGTGCCCAGAGTGCTTCATCTTGCCAAGGACTGAGGTAGTGGATGTGATACTCCACTGGTTCTGGAGGGGGCCTGGTGCCCAGAGTGCTTCATCCTGCCAAGGACAGAGGTAGTGGATGTCTTTCTCCACTGGTTCTGGAGGGGGCCTGGTGCCCAGTGTGTTCATCCTGCCAAGGACTGAGGTAGTGGATGCCTTTCTCCACTGGTTCTGGAGGGTGCCTGGTGCCCAGAGTGCTTCATCCTGCCAAGGAAAGAGGTAGTGGATGCCTTTCTCCACTGGTTCTGGAGGGGGCCTTGTGCCCAGAGTGCTTTATCCTGCCAAGGACAGAGGTAGTGGATGCCTTTCTCCACTGGTTCTGGAGGGGGCCTGGTGCCCAGAGTGCTTCATTCTACCAAGGACTGAGGTAGTGGATGTGATACTCCACTGGTTTTGGAGGGGGCCTGGTGCCCAGAGTGCTTCATCTTGCCAAGGACTGAGGTAGTGGATGTGATACTCCACTGGTTCTGGAGGGGGCCTGGTCCCCAGAGTGCTTCATCCTGCCAAGGACTGAGGTAGTGGATCTGACACTCCACTGATGGTGGGGCAACATGGAAGCTGTCCAGGCCCCTGGAACTGACCACCAGCCTCGTACGAATGACCACTGGGGATGGCAGCCATGTCTGCGGTGGTGCCACTGGCACAGGATGTGGCGTGGCCGCTGGCGGTGGGCTCAGTACCGGCGGTACTTGCGGCTCTTATTGTGCAGCGGTGCTGGTGGGGGGCTCACTGAGCGTACTGCTGGAGGCAGTGTCCTGAGCGGCGGTGCTGGTGGGTGGCTCACTGAGCATGCTGCTGTAGGCGGAGTCCTGAGCGGCGGTGCTGGTGGGGGGGCTCACTGAGCGTGCTGCTGGCGGCGGTGTGCTGAGTGTCGGTGCTGGTGGGGGGCTCATTGAGTGTGCTGCTGGCGGCGGTGTCCTGAGCGGCGGTGCCTGTGGCGGCGGTACATGTGGCATTGCATGTGGTGGTGCCAGTGGCGGTCTTGTCCGCCGTGCAGGTTGGCGGCTACTTCCCTTTCTTTCTCTGGCCCTTCCCCACCTTGGATGGTGGCGCTGCTGTCTTGCCACTCCTAACTGTTGTCCTGGCTGAGCCCTTGGTGGCAGGTGTTTTGGCCTTTTCCCTCCGGGCTGTGGGCAACTTCTTTTGTTTTGGAGGTGGGGGAATGTCCTTGGCCTCGCTCCTTGGGACACTGGCTGCCCTGCTGCTTGGAGCACTCCAGGAGCCGGTTACTGCAGGCACCACTGTTCCCGGTGATGTGGTGGCTGAGGTGCTGGGTTGGGACCTGGAAAGGTGGGCCCTAGGGGACGGAAGGCATCGGGGAGGGGAAGGGAAGAGGTCAAGGTTTGACAGAAAAAGTTTTTTTGACACACTGTTGACGGTTAGGTGGATGGGGTTTGGGAGTGGAAGAAGAGGTAGTGGTTGTAGGAGGTGTTCGTTTGCTGACATTAGGTGAAGGTGCATGGGCTGGAGACTGTTGTGAGGTGGATGGCTGTTGGGTGGGTGTGTGACTGCATTTGTGTAGTTTGGGAGGAGGGCTTACAGACACACTGGGAGAGGACACAGGGGAAGTGTGAATGGTAGTGGGGGTGGTGAGTGCACGTGAGCGGTGTGTGGTGATGAGCATGCTGGTGATGGAGGTAGTGGCTGAAGATGTAGTGCATGCAGTTGTGAGTGGAGAAGTGACAGGGAGGGAGGAGGGAGACGTGGAGGATGGGGACACAGTGGAGGCAGTGGATGTTGGCATGTGTGCATGGGTATGATGCTTGTGTGAGTGCCTGTGGGATGTGTGATGCTTATGTTTGCCACAGCTACCCTTGTGTGTTGAGGTGTGTGCATGCTGGTCTGATGGTGTGCTTGGGATAGGCTGAGGTACTGGGGATTGGCTCTGGGTGGAGGAAGTTGGAGGGGGGAGGTTGGAAAAAGGGACAATGGCTGCCATCAGTGCTGAGGCCAGAGTCTGAAATGCTTGCTGTTGGGCTGCCTGGCCAGAATGAATGCCCTCCAGGTATGCATTTGTCTGTTGCAAATGCCTCTCTACACCCTGGATGGCATTCAGAATGGTAGACTGCCCAACAGTGAGGGATCTGAGGAGGTCAATGGCCTCCTCACTGAGGGCAGCAGGGCTGACTGGGGCAGGGGCTGAGGTGCCTGGGGTGAAGGAGATGCCCACCCTCCTGGGTGAGCGGCCACGGGGCACACGCTGAGGGGCTGTTTTGAGGGCGGTGCTGGTAGGGGGGTGGCGGCTGTACCTGTGAGCACAGAGGGGCCCGCCACCGCAAGGGAGCTCCCATCAGATGAGGAGTCGGTGTCGCTGGTCTCAGCTCCTGTCCCCACCGTGGAGCTCCCCTCGCCCTCCATCCCACTGGTGAATTCTAAGTCCGTAGTCTCACACTCTAGGGCCATGTAGGATGCAGCTCCCTCCTGCTCCGGTGACACAGCTCCTCCGCCTGATGATGCTAATGCACAAAAGAACAGGGAGACCACAAAGAAGGGGGGAAAGAAAGTAGAAAGACATGTTAAGTGCATGCAATTCCGCTACCTTTGGCAAACACTACAGACACAGAAGCCCTCTGCACTACACCATGCACTTTGAGTTCCCTAATTGATCACAGGGACATGGGTTACAAGGTTTATGCCCAATTGCTGCACACATGCAAGTGACAGGAGCCTGACTAGGTGTAGATGGCTCTTACTACTGGTGGGGATGGGGTGCCACTGAGCCTGCCTCAAAAAGGTCCTTGCTTACAAGGCTCGCCCTAGCCTTGGGGAACCCACAGCCCACCTCCCCCACCCAGACACCTCTAATGCGCGCTGAATCAGATGGATGTGAGTGTACTCACCCCCTTGTGGCTGCTGTGATGCCCTCAAGCGCCTATCCAACTCCGGATACGCCACCGCCAGGATCCAGAACATCAGGGGGGTCATGGTGCGACGGGCAGCCCTGCAACGTTGGGAGGCATCCCCAGCTGAGCCTCCGCCGTCTTCTTGCTCCAGCGGCAAATGTCCTCCCATCTTTTACGGCAGTGGGTGCTCCGTCTGTGGTGGACCCCCAGGGGCCCAGATGTCCTTGGCGATGGCATGCCAAATATCCTTCTTCTGGTGGGTGCTGACCTACTGGAATAGTACAGGGGAAAAGGAAAAACTATAACCGTCAGGACCGTCACAATCATTGGCCCACGTTCCCACCCTTGCCCTGGCGCACATCCACTCACTGTCATTTCATGGACGCCTCATTCCCCCCCCATCTCCCATCCACACCACTCCAAACAGGCATTGCCCATACAGCATGCTCACAGTGTACTCACCTGTTTGTCTGGAGGACCGTAGAGTAGCGCGTACTGGGGGACGACCCCACCCACTAGTTTCTCCAACTCCTCCGATGTGAAGGCAGGGGCCCTTTTCCCAGACACTTGAGCCATTGTCGCTTCCAGACTGAGGTCACAGGAGCACTTGCAGTGTAGGTCCTCTCCTGTCGAAGATCAGGTATCAAATGAATGAACAGACAGAAAATGGCAGTCACGTCCGCGGCGGTGCGTACTGTCACCGCCGGCGTACATCATCATTGGCTCCTGGGACCATAGGGTCCAATGTTAACCAATGCAGGATTGCGCTGCGGTCTTCGACTGCCTACCGCGACTGTGTACAACGTCATCACAGTTACCTCATATCCCCTTGTCCCACATTACAGGTCAGGCAGCCGCCATTTCGGGGGCCGCATGGCATTAATTTTAAATGCGTCACACCAATGTAGGCCTTGCATACACACTATGACAGGCACATTGCGGATTGACAAATGTGTGCAATAAAGTTGTTTATTTCGTACCTCAGTGTTGGCTTACCCTCTGATCGCTGTTCTCATCCATAGAGCACGTCCGCTGGGGCAGATGAGGAGATGGCGGCATCCTCCGGTGTATAGACCGCTGGTGGACATGTTGACAATGGAAGACTTGATCGTGCCACAATCCAGGAACTGTGTGCCCAGGTGGAGCCAGACCTGATGTCAGCTATCCACCATCCCAAAGGAATCCCCCCTCTAGTGCAGGTCCTGTCAGTACTCCATTTCCTGGCAAGTGGGTCCTTTCAAACAACAGTGGCCATTGCATCAGGCATGTCCCAGCCAATGTTCTCTAACATGTTGTCCAGCGTCTTGTCTACCCTCCTGAAACACATGTGCAGCTACATCGTTTTCCCTCAGGTGGAGGATTTGCCTACAGTGAAAAGTGACTTCTATGTCCTGGGACATATCCCCAACATCGTAGGTCACATTCATGGGACACAAGTGGCCTTGGTCCCCCCGCAGGAGTGAACAGGTGTACAGAAACCGGTAGAGTTACCATTCAATGAATGTGCAGATGGTGTGTTTGGCCGACCAGTACATCTCCCATGTGAATGCCAAGTTTCCTGGCTCAGTGCATGATGCTTACTTTCTGAGGAATAGCAGCATCCCTTATGTGATGGGGCAACTCCAGAGGCACCGTGTGTGGCTATTAGGTGAGGACATGAACCCTATACAGTGTGAACAGTTGTCTGGGTCTGGGGTTGTCCCTAAGGGTTAGTGTCTGTCTAACAGTTGTCCCTCGACATTTGCAGGTGACTCTGGCTACCCCAACCTGTCATGGCTACTGACCCCAGTGAGCAATCCCAGGACAAGGGCAGAGGAACGCTACAATGAGGCACATGGGCGAACTAGGAGGGTTATAGAGACGACCTTCGGCCTCCTGAAGGCCAGGTTCAGGTGCCTCCATCTGACAGGTGGTTCCCTATACTACGCACCAAAAAAGGTATGCCAGATCATCGTGGCCTGCTGTATGCTGCACAATTTGGCTTTGCGACGACAGGTGCCTTTTCTGCAGGAGGATGGTCCTGAAGGAGGTGTTGTGCCAGCTGTGGAGCCTGTGAACAGTGAAGAAGAGGAGGCAGAAGAAGAGGACAGAGACAACAGAAACACCGTGATCCAACAATACTTCCAGTGAGACACAAGTAAGAAGACATCACAGCCTCCGACATCTGATAAAAATGTTCGACCTCTCATCTGTCTGTCACTTTCACCCAGTGTATGGACCCTGATTTGTCACTTTGCCTTTCGATTTCACAGATGTGGGTCCCACTGTGTGACCTCTGCTATGTTACCTCATGGACTAGAGCTGTGTGGCATAGGTCTGTTGACAATACAATGGACATTTCTGTTTCCCTCAGTTATTGCAAATACACAATTGTGAAAGCACAGACTGACTCCAGATTGTTTTGTGATTTAAGGGTGTTTATTTAAGTGCAAAATAGTGGAGGGGTTGTAAAATGGTCAGGGGTGATGGTGGAGGAATGTCCATGACAGAGTCCAGTCTAAGAGTCTCACAGGTGCATTGTCCAAAGGGGCATAGGAAGTGGAGCTAGGGCAGTTTAAGGATGGACTGGTTAACAAAGTGAGACAGAAGGATGACAATCAGGGTGGTCTCATTTCTTGGCGGGGGTCGTGGCATTGTTCTCTGTCTTTGTCCTGGATCTCAGGGACCGCTTGCAGGGTGGTTCTCCATCTGCAGGGGGTGGGGTGCTGGTGTCGTGGTCCTGTGGCAGTGCCTCCTGTCCACTAGTGCCGGCGTAGGTGGTGGGCAGTTCATCGTCCAGGCTAGTGTCACGGGCCCCTTGTTGTGCCACAGTGTCCCTCCTGGTGTTCACGAGGTCCTTCAGCACCCCTACAATGGTGCCCAGGGTGGTGTTGATGGATTTGAGTTCCTCCCTGAGCCCCAAATACTTTTCCTCCTGCAGCCGCTGGGTCTCCTTAAACTTGGCCAGGACCGTTGCCACCGTCTCCTGGGAATGATGGTAGGCTCCCATGATGTTGGAGAGGGCCTCGTGGAGAGTGGGTTCCCTGGGTCTGTCCTCCCCCTGTCACACAGCAGCCCTCCCAGTTCCCCGGGTTTCCTGGGCCTCTGTCCCCTGAACCGTGTGTCCAATACCACTGCCCCCAGGTCCCTGCTGTTCTTGGGGTGGTGGATTAGCCTGGGTTCCCTGTAGTGGTGGATACACTGCTGCTTGACGTGTCCTGGAGACAGAGATATGGGCCAGCTGGTTGGGTGCTGTGGTGGTGTTTCCTGAGGGTGAGGCTCTGTGGTGGCCTGTGACTGTGTGAGGGGAACCGACTGTCCCGAGGTCCCAGATGGGCCGGGCTGGTCATCTAGATCCAGTTGGACAGAGTTGCTGTCATCACTGTGGGCCTCTTCTGTGGGTGGAGTGGACATGTCTGGAACCTCCTGTCCGGTGACGTTGGGTAGGGGGCCTGCAGAGGTGTAAAGGCATGATTATTGCATCTGTGTGTGCCATGGTGTGCAATGGGTGGGTGACCCTGTACCCCAGCGCTTCCATTCCTGTGTAGGACCTTGTGTGATAAATGTTTAGGGGTCTGTGTGGGTATGTGTAGTGGACATGCATTGGTGATGGGTGTCCATGCTTTGTTGTTGCATGCAGGGCTTGGTGTTGGGATGTGTGGGTTGTGATAGTGGGACATATGTGAGGAGTTGGAGTGATGGGGTGAGGGCGAGGGTGGGGGTATGCTATAGCATGCAGGTAGGGTGGGTGATGAAGTAGTTAAAGATTTAACTTACCAGAGTCCATTCCTCCAGCTACTCCTGCGAGACCCTCAGGATGCAGTATAGGCAATACCTGCTCCTCCCATGTTGTTAGTTGTGGGGGAGGAGGTGGGGGTCTGCCGCTAGTCCTCTGAACCGCAATGTTTACTTGAGTCCATGCAGTGCTCCTTCCGCCATAGGTCGTTCCACCTCTTCCTGAGGTCATCCCGTGTTCTTGGGTGCTGTCCCACTGTGTTGACCCTGTCCACAATTCTGCGCCATAGCTCCATCTGCCTAGCTATGGTGGTGTGCTGCACCTGTGATCCGAATAGCTGTGGTTCTGCCCGGATGATTTCCTCCACCATGACCCTGAGCTCCTCCTCAGAAAACCTGGGGTGTCTTTGCGGTGCCATGGGGTGGTGTGGGTGATGTGTGAGGTGGTGTGTGTTGTGATGTGTGGGGTGATGTTTAGGGGTGTGTGGTATTTTGTGCGTGAATGTGTATGTGTGATGGTGTTGTGTGCCTCTGTATGCTGGTGTTGTCTGTGCTTTGCTTTCTCTCTGGCCTTCTTCAAAATTTTTGGTAGTTAGTGTTTGTGGGTAATGTGGGTGTGTGTTTTATATTGTATTGGGTGTGTGGGAGTGATGTGTGTATGTGTATCAGGTGTGTGTATTTAGATTTCTCCAATGTGGCTGTGTTTTGTATATGTGTGTGTATTTGAGCGCGGTGCTGTGTACCGCCAATGGAATACCGCAGTTGAAAGACCGCCACGTGGATTCGTGGGTCGTGATAGTGTGGGCGTATTCCTGTTGGCATGACAGTGGAGGTTTTGTGATCGCCAGTTTATCACTGACCTTTGGTGTGGCGGACTTGTGTGGATGTCTAGAATTTGGCGATTTCTGAGCTGTGGGTCGTAATAGCTGTGGCGGAATTCCGCGGCCGCAGCAGTGTGTTGGCAGTCTTCTGCACACCAGTAAGCGGCATTTACCGCCAATGTTGTAATGAGGGCCTACATTTCAGCATCAACACACATTTCACTGGGAATCTTCAGGTCACCCAAAATTAAGCAGCCACACCCAATGTACAAATCCCAACAAGCGCACATATGCCCACAAATCTCAAAAATCTTCGTTGACTCCCAGTTTACAAATGTGCTCTCTTCAAGCTTCTCACACCAGACTGTGTTCATCATAGGGACTGAGGGCTCCACAGTCTCTGTTTTAGGGTGGGTTTCAGGCACCTTACTACTTCTGAGAATATGATGAATTGTTAGACAAAGTCTTATTGGTGCAATAGCCTAACAGGACACAGTGGCACCAGTAGGACCAGGCAACCAACTTTTCTAAGCAAACTCTATCCTGTCACTCATGTATAGCGTAGGAGTAGCTGCAGCCGACGTGGAGAGCAATCATATATACAGGGTACAGATGAGATTAAGCAGAGTCATTACTTATGCCCCTGCACAGGTGCGAGTCCAATAGCTCTCTATTAGCCCTTCAGAAAGTCCAATATCAAAGACTATGGCACAGTGAGCTATTATGGCATGCCAAATGTGGAGCAATATCAAAGCAAAAATTATTGTTGGGTATTGCAGGTGTCACAATCTCGGTGGCAAGGCCAAGCTCTGCATATCTTGATACTTATTTTCATATTGAAGAATTGTCACTTTTGCAGGTTTTACTGTTCTGATTGCTATGGTCTCTGAAGCTGGTTCACCGCACTCCTCTGCAGGGTGCCCGGCATGCAGCAGTGAGAGAATGAGGGAAGTACTTGACTCCTCATCCTTAGAGATTCTCGTGGGCCATGCAACAGCGGAGTCAGATGGTAGCGATCCCCACGCTCATCTTGATGTCAGCCTTAGTAGGTGATGTGGCCTTACAGAGGAGCCATCATGCCCAATATGCATCATGGGCTTAATCTACTCTGATTTATCACAGAGATTAGCTGTGAGATTACTGCTCTGTACAGCCTATGGGAAGCAACCCCAGTCACTGAGTAATGGGTTCTTGCAATCCCTTGGGACTCTCCAACAGGGCAAGCAATCAGACACCACTGTGGAGCTTCAGCAGGGAGTGGCCAGCTTTGTCAGGTCCTAGCTGCACCTCCTCTCACAAACATTTTAAATGCTCATCCTACATCAAGTAGTATTCTTCATTTAAGTTCAGACAAATGCTTTTCTCCTGTGATAATGATTGTATCCACTTGTATATGGGTGCAGTAGTACAGGTGTACCTATTTGGAAACTATTTTCTATATAGAGAAAAAATGAAAATGTGAACCATAGGAATGTATGCTTCACTTCATGGAATCCTGAACACTGCCTACTCGAATAAAAATCCTCAGAAGTAAGTATGAAGTGGAGGTTTGCCTGAAAATCACAGATTTGACTAGCTTTTCATTTGTACTTTGTGATTGTTTGTAAAGCATCTGAAAATCAGGAATCTATGCGAATTTTAGTAGTAAAGCCATCATGAAAAGTTATGTCAACAGTGTAAGGAAATTAGTGTATTATATTATGGGGTTTGAGCCTTACTGTGCAGTACACTCAAATGTGTTTCCTTGGCTCCAGTCAGAGTTTGTTACTGAACCTTCATCTCAACCATTTGGTAGTTATGACAGAGCAGCAAATCTTAGCAAAGGAACAAAGTGTAAAGCAGTTAACAGCACCAAATAACCAAATAAGAAATCCACAGAAAAGAAAAAGACACAACAATTTATAAAAATAGAGCATATTTTTACGTATTTTTAGCAGTCCTGGATGATCAAAATCTGCTGGAGGGTTAAAACATTAAAAAAATTTAATATCAACTGCAAACAAGCATTGGCAAGTCAACACTTAAACTTTTCACAAATTTGTAAGTTTGTAACAGTGAGTTTGGCAACTCTGACCTAGGTTGGGCACCCAAGTCCAACAGGATAGATGTCTAGGAGACATAAAAGGATTCTTTGGACCGTTACCTGACCACCAGAATTTTTTTGAATTGAGTGCCAAACTCTACAGGACAATCACCATTGACTGAGGCTGTCATTCGCCGGTCGTTGTGGTCGACTTCGGATTCTGGAGACCTTGGCGTTGAAGAATCCCTACTCAAAGCCAGCCTGCCACCAGGGACATATTCCAGGTTAGTGGATGTCAGAGAAAGTGAGCCACTTCTGAAGCAGGAAAAGCCATTCGCACAAAATCCTCCACATATATTCCAGAAGGGCAGGAGATACTGAGAAAACCAACCTCAAATAAGGGCCCAAGCAGAAAAACTAGAATTCAAGGAACTAAGAGCATATACATTTACTCTCCCGACCACCCACCCCGAAGGTGAGAACCAGTGCGGAGATACAATGTCCCAGTCGGCTTCCAAGTAGCACATTAGCAGAGGCGTGTCACACTCGGTGCCAGGTGTGTTGTACCCAGAGTGTGGCACGCCCAACAGGAGGATGCAGGCTTCAAGAGGCTCAAGGCATGCTCCAGATGCTGTGCGGTCCATGATGGTGAAGTCTGGTTGACGCCTCGATCCACAGGTGAGTGGGGGTGACTTTGGCCATTAATCTCGGGGTCCCATGAAGTTTGTTCTTGCAACACAATGGTCATGGTACAAATCTGTTGTGGAGGGTGGGGTTTCTTGGGGTGGATAAATCCGTTCACAACCAACACAGATCAACAGACTCAGGACAATTTCTGTCTATTTCCAAATTGTCAATTGAAGTACCCGGTGTCCAGTAGCGGCAAAAAAGCTGTCATGGCTATCAGAGATGCGAGTTGGGCTCTTGCAGCCATAATGACCCAAGTGTAGTTCTGGGAAGCTAGCCAATTAACCCTTGGAGTCTTTGCTTGAAATTGGGTCTGGAGATTAACATTTCCCTGAACTAGGCATGCAGAACAGGCAAGGCAAAATGCAGAATGTGCAGTGGTTCCGACATCCCATCCTCTTCTTGTGCACTTTCAATGGGTGCAAAGTGATCTTTTTCTCATTCTTGTTCCAAATCCAATGAGTACTGAAGTCGCAGGTGCCAGAGTGCCCATTATATCCCAGTAAAGTGCCCTGAGGAGACAACACAGTCACTATCCAGTGGGCTTGTAGGTTTCCTTCTATCTGGGGAACGTTTCCAGTAATGTTTGGCATTTGGCTATCCCAGAGTGCCTCTTGCTTGCCACAAACAACATGGCTGAAGTCCTCCTCAAGTGTAAGGACCTTGATAGCCTTCACCTGGGGTGTGGCTACCATTGGTTACATACCCAAGGGAAACAAGTTCTGAAGCTATTTTTCCCTTCTTTGGCCCTGAGTAAATCAAACCAAGGTACAACATACAAGAAAGAAATATCACAACACTCAGAGTAAGTCCACAATTATTAACAGTATTCTAGATTGGAAAAATACTGGTAATGATTGTGGACGTACTCTGAGTGCTGTGGTATTTTCCCCTTGTATTTTAGTATAGTATAATTGTCTTAGTGACACTGTGGTGTCTTTTGGTATTAGGGCATAATATACAAACAGCACCACCTGAATCCATTTGATTTTATATTTACTAGCCCACTTTTATTGGATGTTGTGAGGAGGTGGGATCATCAATGCACTACTGCCCTCCTATCTGAAGCATAGTATTTGTAGTGATCTGCACTCCTTTTGCTTGTTTTTGTGGGATAAATTAGTTTTTTTGAACAAATACTTTTTGAGTTACATGATGATTGTTTTGATGATGACAGGGATACATTGGTTGGAGAATTGTTTTCCAGGAGATCGATGGTTACAAAGGATATGAGTTCTGTAAACACCCAAGAGGTTCTCAAAATTAATTGGACCATAACATTTGAAAAAGCAGGAGTTATTTAGACCTGGGCACAGAACCCCACTCGGTCTGCAGAGTTTGTGGAATTCAGTCCCTTTGTGCTACATGGAGTAGTGCAGAGTTCCCAAATTCCTCATCCTTTCGCGGAGTTTGTTGGCACTCGCAAGATTGGGTTTTGGTGCTCTCTTGTGAGCGCAATGATACTCCCGGGCTGCTATTGAGCACATACAAGACTTTGGGGGTCATTCCTACCCTGGCGGTACAAGACCGCCAGGGTAGGGGACGGAGGAAGCACCGCCAACAGGCTGGCGGTGCTTATGGGGCTATTCTGACCGCGGCGGTAAAGCCGCGGCCAGAAAAGGGAAGCCGGCGGTTTCCCGCCGGTTTCCCGCTGCCCCTGTGAATCCTCCACGGCGGCGCTTCAAGCAGAGCCGCCATGGGGATTCCGACCCCCTTCCCGCCAGCCTGGTTCTGGCGGTTTTCACCGCCAGAACCAGGCTGGCGGGAACGGGTGTCGTGGGGCCCCTGCTTGGCAGACACTGAAAATCGCGACGGGTGCAACTGCACCCGTCGCACACCAGCAACTCCGCCGGCTCATTCGGAGCCGGCTTCCTCATTGCTGGTGCTTTCCCGCTGGGTGGGCGGGCGGCCTTTTGGCGGTCACCCGCCAGCCCAGCGGGAAAGTCAGAATGACCGCCGCGGTCTATTGACCGCGGTACGGTCTATTGACCGCGGTACGGTCTTCTGGCGGGTCCCGCTTGGCGGGCGGCGACTGCCGCCCGCCAAAGTAGGAATGAGGGCCTTTGTGTTTGCTTGAACTGCTAACAGCCACGCCGCCGGCCAAAACAGGGCCACTCACGAGGATGAACTCACTTCTGCAGTAGATTTTCTACTCCAGAGCCACTAAATCTAGTCAAAAAGAGATTTTGACTAGATTTTCTTCTCCAATGGACCCTGCAATATGTTTTTTAAATTGAGAAGCCTTTTTCGAACAGAAAAACTGTGCATCAGAGCCTCCAATTTTCTGTTCCTGTCCAGCAGTCTCCTTACAGTGCTTTGCCCTTCTTTTGAACATGTTTCTCTTGGATTTCAAGGTAAAAGGTTCACTCTCTTTGTCTCCTGGATGTACCTTTGTATGAGGGATTTGTTGAATTACACAAGTAAGTTTAAAACCTATTGTATGAGAGTGTTGTTTGTTTGCTTGGGCATGCACCAGTATTTCTTTGTACTTTAATTTGATATTTGATTTTGAAATGTTATATAGTTGGGTGGGCTGACATTCAAGTTTGGGTCTATTTATTATTTATTTAGCAATTTATTGATTTTTCATGTGTCAATGGTATATGTTTTGAAAACTTAATTTAGGGCGGGGTGACATTGGATTAAATGTAAAATTGTTGGCTATTGTTTGCATTTCAAAGTGTATATATTGTGAGGTAAGAATATTTGATGTCATAGGAGGATGTTGTTTGATCATGTGGCTGACAGCCATTTTGTGCATGCAGCCAGTGTCCATTTGCCAGAAGCTTAAATGTGCTCTTTATTTGCCATGCTTCCTTGCTCCTTGTTGTTCTTGTTTGATCATGTGACTGGCAACCATTTTGAGCATGGAGCCTGTGTTCATTTGCCAAAGGCTTGCATGTGTTCTTTGTTTGTCATGCCTTCTTGCTCCTCGTTGTTGTTTGACTGTGTGACTGGCTGGCAGCCATTTTGCCCATCCAGCCAGTGTCCCTTGCAATAGTCTTGCATGTGTTCCTTGCCATGCCTCCTTGTTTCTTGTTGTGGTTGTTTGACCATGTGGCTGGCAGCCATTTTATCCACCCACCCAGTGTCCCTTGCTGTTGGCTTGCATGTGTTCTTTGTTCTCCATGCCTCCTTGCTTGCAGCTGTTTGACCATGTTTCACCATGTTTGACCATGATAATGTGGCTGAAAGCCATTGTGTGCAGTGTCCCTTTGCGATAGGCTTGCATGTGTTCTTCTTTGTTCTGCTTGCTCCTCGTTGTTTGACTATGTGGCTGAATAGCAGCCATTTTGTGTGCAGCCAGTGAGACTTTAACATAGGCTTACACACAAACATTGTTAATTAGTGATAATTAGTTTTTTAAGTTCCTATTTTTATTTTTATTTTTTTCTATTTAAATGTTCAATTTCCTATTTTAAACATGTATTTTTCATGCCAGTTTGTATTTAATTTATAAAATTTATTTTATATCTCACTTTTTCTGTTTTAGTTAGTTTTAATATTTTTTTTATTTTTTTTACTTTTTTATTTTTTATTTCGATTTTTAATTTCTTTTTCTTTTAATTTTTTAATTTTTTTAATTTTATTTGTATTTTTTATTTTTTATATAATTATGCATGTTGACTTGATCCATCCATCCACATCCATCTGATCCATTCCTCCATCCACCAAAGATGCATAGCTGTCCAAGGGGGGCAGAAGCCACTAAGACGCCAGGATTTTTTTTCCCCTTTGTCTTTTTTTGGGGTGAACACAGAACTGTTGGCCATTTTGCCCCACTTGGGAGCAGATCAGGCTATTTTTTTAGGCCCATCTGCCCTCAAGGAGGGATGAATTAACTTAGGCACCAGGGATCTTGTGTGTGTTTGTGTGAATCCACTTAGGCACAATGGAAAATTTCTAAATGCTTGGTGGTGGGGTGTTTGTAATCTGGCAAAGGTTTTCCATTTGTGATTACACAGTTTATTTCTTCTTTTTGTTCTAGTTCAAAACTTTTGCTTCTTTTGCTGTGGCTCCCTGTAGTTTTGGCAGTGGTTGACCTGCAGTTTTCGTAGTTGCATGTTTTAGGGAAGTAAAAACAATGTACTCCATAGGAGTATTGTTGCCATGAATGAATGACATGTTTGTAGGGGGTGTGCTAAATGCAGGATTGTGTGTGAAATTGTCCTTAGATTTATGCACAATGATATTTGTGTTGTCTTATGTCTAATTTGCTTTACTTTTTTCTTTTTAGTGGGACATCATTGGTGATTGTTTGTCTGTGCAGAGTAGGTGCTGGTGAGTCTAGCTTTTCCAGGCAAGTGAGTGGTATAGGTTTTGAGTACATAACCCTTTTGCTAAAGCCACACTTTGTTTATGACTTATTTTAGACAGTGCTGGTTTTTGTTGGCGTATTTGTCAATTTCCACCTCTTAGAAAGGATCATGGCTAGCTTCAGAGTGACCCCTCAGAAGGTTGTTGGCATGCTTTCCAAGTCGTCTTCTCACAATGATTACGAGACTGACTCTGCATCTGAGGCAGAGGAGGAAGTGAGAGATTCTGGCAGTGAGTATTCTGTCCAAGAGGAATCTTCTGATGAGGAAGCCACTCTGAGTGCAGATGAAGGGTCTGTTTTAGAGGAGGACACTGATGTGCCAATAGTGCAGCAGCCTGGAGGTGAAAGGTTTCCTATTTGAAGACCTGAAACCTGGGTTGCCCCAAACATTAAACAGCCACAGTTGCCTGCCTTTACTGGTTTCCCAGGGTGTAGAGTACATTCGGAAAACCTTTTTGCCTGTCAATTTCTTTGAGTTGTTTATGGACGATGTATTTTTGGAAGAGATTGTTGTATGCAGAGCAGTATTTGAGGGACAACGCTGCCAGACTTAGGCCTCAGTCTAGCGCTAACCAGTGGATTCCCACAAATCTGAAAGAGATGAAAAAGTTCTTGGATTTTACTTTTTTGATGGGGTTGATAAGGAAGCCGTCACTGGCTTCTTCTTGGTCTACTAGTCCCATGATGGTAACAGTTATATTTCCCGCAACCATAATTCATAATCGGTATTTCCTTCTTCTTTAGATGCTGCATTTTGTTGACAATGATTTAGTCTTGCCACGTGATCACCCTGATTGTGACTGTCTATTTAAGACTATGCTTGTCCTTGATCATTTTGTAGAACGGTTTTCTTCCAGGCAAAGAAATAAGTGTGGACGGGTCTTTGGTCCTTTTCAAGGGGCGTTTGGTTTTTAAGCAGTGCATTCCTAGCAAGAGGGCATGGCATGACATTAAATTTTATATGCTGTCAGAAAGTAGTACAGGATATGTGTATAATTTCTGGGTCTACACTGGTAGGGATTCCCGTATTGACTCCCCAGTTGTCTGGCCACTTTTGGAGTTAGTGAGAAAATTGTGTGGGAACTTGGTAGACAACTGTTTAACAAAGGTCACCATTTGTATGTAGATAACTTCTACACTGGAGTGCAGATGTTGAAGGAATTTTTCAGAGTGGACACTGTTGCTTGTGGCATAATCCGTTCTAACCAGAAAGGCTATCCAAGGGAGCTTGTCGGTAAAAAACTTGAAAGGGGACAGTGCAGTGCCTTGTATAATAATCATCTGCTAGCACTGAAGTTTGCAAACAGGAGGCATGTGTACATGCTAACTACCATCCATGATGAGAGTACTTCCCCTGTGACTGTTTTGGGTCAGGTTGCGGAAGTGTGTACACCTGTATGCATTTTGGACTACAATAAGAACATGGGTGGTGCTGATAGAGAACATCAGAGGTTAGAACCTTACACTGCTCTTCGTAAGTCTTACGTGTGGTAAAAAAAAGTTGGGTATCCATTTGATTCATTTAGCAACTTTTAATGCTTTTATTGTGTTCAAGGATTGTTCCCCTGAGTCAAGGATGAAATTTGTTACATTTCAGGAGTCAGTGATAGAGAGCCTTATTGTGGTGCAACAGGCAAGAGTTCCTAAAGTAGCAGTCCATTCGTGGTTCACATTCCACTTTTGCAGTATATGGTTTGTGTTGCCCCTACGCCTATTGTCTCCTATTGCATTCTATTGTGTTCTCCAGTGTTTGCACTACTTTTCTAAGTGTTTTACTTACCTGATTGCGGTTTGTGTGTAAAAATAAAGGTACTTTATTTTAGTGAAAATATGGCAAAAGTATCTCAGAGGATACCCTCACTTAGGAGATGAGTAATGTACACAAATCATATGTACACAAACCCAAAACAGGTAAGTAACAGTGAGAAAAGTAGTGCAAACAATGTAGAATCACAATAGGATGCAATAGGTAGACATAGGCCTAGGGGCAACATAAACCATATACTCCAAAAGTGGAATGCGAATCACGAATGGACCCCAGGCCTATGGGAGGTTGTAGAGGGTCACTGGGACTGTGAGAAAACAGTAAGGGTGTCCAAAATACCCCACCCCAAGACCCTGAAAAGTAGGAGTAAATTTATCCTACTACCCCAGAAAGACAGTATAATCGTGATAGGGGATTCTGCAAGAACCACAACTGCTGCCAAAGCACTGAAGACGGATTCCTGGACCTGAGGAGCTGTAAAAGAAGGGGACCAAGTCCAAGAGTTACACAAGTGTCCGGGGGGGGGGGGGGGCACGAGCCCATAAAACCCCAGATGAAGGTGCAAAAGGGCTGCCCCTGGGTGGAAGAAGCTGAAGATTCTGCAACAACAGAAGGTGCCAGGAACTTCTCCTTTGGTCAGAAGATGTCAAACGGCGTGCTGGAGGATGCAGGAGTGTTTCCACGCAGAAATGCCACAAACAAGCCTTGCTAGCTGCAAGAGTCGCAGTTCAGGATTTTGGGTGCTGCTGGGGCCCAGGAAGGACCAGGATGTCGCCCCTTGGAGGAGGAGACAGAGGGGTCACTCAGCAAATCAGAGAGCCCCTGCAGAAGCAGGCAGCACGCGCCGAAGTACTGGACAGAAGGGCCACTGGACTTTGGGAGACACTTGGACCCAGCTCCTGTGTTCCAGGGACCACGCTTGTCAGGATGAGAGGGGACCCAGAGGACCGGTGATGCAGACGTTTGGTGTCTGCGTTGGCAGGGGGAAGATTCCATCGACCCACAGGAGACTTCTTCTTGGTTTCCAGTGCAGGGTGAAGGCAGACAGCCCTCAGAGCATGCACCACCAGGAAACAGTCGAGAAAGCCGGCAGGATGAGGCGCTACAATGTTGCTGGTAGTCATCTTGCTACTTTGTTGCGGTTTTGCAGGTGTCCTGGAGCACTCAGTGGTCGATCCTTGGCATAAGTCGAAGAGGGAAGTGCAGAGGAACTCTGGTGAGCTCTTGCGTTCGTTATCTGAGGAATAGCCCAGAGGAGAGACCCTAAATAGCCCAAAAAGGAGGTTTGGCTACTGAGAAAGGAGGCTTGGCTACTAAGAGAGGTAAGCACCTATCAGGAGGGGTCTCTGACGTCACCTGCTGGCACTGGCCACTCACAGCTGTCCATTGTGCCCCAACACCTCTGAATCCAAGATGGCAGAGGTCTGGGACACACTGGAGAAGCTCTGGGCACCTCCCCTGGGAGGTGCTGGTCAGGGGAGTGGTCACTCCCCTTTCCATTGTCCAGTTTTACGCCAGGGCAGGGTTGGGGGATCCCTGAACCGGTGTAGACTGGCTTATGCAGAGATGGGCACCATCTGTGCCCATCAAAGCATTTCCAGAGGCTGGGGGAGGCTACTCCTCCCCAGCCCTTCACACCTATTTCCAAATGGAGAGGGTGTAACACCCTCTCTCAGAGGAAATCCTTTCTTCTGCCTTCATGGGACCAGGCTGCCCAGGCCTCAGGGGGGCAAAAACCTGTCTGAGGGGTTGGCATCAGCAGCAGCTTTAGCAGTACCCAGTGTAGGAGGCTGGCCTGGCTTGTAGTGGGTACCAGAGATACTTACACCTTTTCCAGGTCCAGTTATCCCTTATTAGTGTAGAAGAGGTGTTTCTAGCAGCTTAGGCTGATAGAAGGTAGCTATGGCAAAGCAGCTTAGGCTGAACTAGGAGACATGTAAAGCTCCTACTATACCACTTGTGTCATATGCACAATATCATAAGAAAACACAATACACAGAGTTACTAAAAATAAAGGTACTTTATTTTTATGACAATATGCCAAAAGAATCTCAGTAAGTACCCTCAGTATGAGGATACGTTATATACACAAGTTATGTGTACACAAACCAAAATTAGGTAAGTAATAGCAAGAAAAGTAATGCAAACAGTGTAAAATTACAATAGATTGCAATAGGAGCACATAGGTATAGGGGCAACACCAACCTTATACTCCAAAAGTGGAATGCGAACCACAAATGGACCCCAGACCTATGTGAGCTTGTAGAGGGTTGCTGGGACTGTAAGAAAACAGTGAGGGTTAGTAAAATAGCCCACCCCAAGACCCTAAAAAGTAGGTGTAAAGTGCACGTACTACCCCCAGAGAGCACAGAAGTCGTGATAGGGGGATTCTGCAGGAAAAACAAACACCAGCAAAGGAACAACAGTGGATTTCCGGACCTGAGTACCTGTAAGACAAGGGGACCAAGTCCAATAGTCGCGAGAGTATCGAGAGTGGGCAGGAGCCCAGGAAATGCCAGCTGAGGGTGCAAGGAAGCTGCCACTGGGTGGAAGAAGCTTGGAGTTCTGCAAGAAAGAAGAGGACTAGGGACTTCTTCTTTGGAAGACGGATGTCCAACGTCGCGATGAAGCTTGCAGAGGTGTTCCCATGCAGAAAGACCACAAACAAGCCTTGCTAGCTGCAAGGATTGCAGTAGAGGTTTTTGGGTGCTGCTGAGGCCCAGGAGGGACCAGGATCTCGCCACCCTTACAGGCACTTGGAAGAAGAGTAAACCGGAGTCCATGCGAAGTCACAAAAGGGAGTCCCACGACGCAGGAGGACAACTCCGAAGGTTGTGCACTGCAGGAAGGAGTGTCAGGGACCCAGGTTTGGCTGTGCACGAAGGAAATACTGGAGGAGTGCACAGGAGCCGGAGCTGCTGCAAATCACGTGGTACCCAGCAATGCAGTCTAGCATGGGGAGGCAAGGACTTACCTCCACCAAACTTGGACTGAAGAGTCACTGGACTGTGGGAGTCACTTGGACAGTGTTGCTGAGTTCCAGGGACTACGCTCGTCAGGATGAGAGGGGACCCAGAGGACCAGTGTTGCAGTCTTTTGGTGCCTGCGTTAGCAGGGGGAAGATTCCGTCGACCCACAGGAGATTTCTTCAGAGCTTCTGGTGCAGGGTGAAGTCAGGCTACCCCCAGAGGAAGCACCACCTGGAAACAGTCGAGAAAGCCTGCAGGATGAGGTGCTACAATGTTGCTGGTAGTCATCTGGCTACTTTGTTGCGGTTTTGCAGGTGTCCTGAGCAGTCAGCGGTCAATCCTTTGGTAGAAGGTGAAGAGGGAGATGCAGAGGAACTCTGATGAGCTCTTGCATTCGTTATCTAAAGAATTCCCCAAAGCAGAGACCCTAAATAGCCAGAAAAGGAGGATTGGCTACCAAGAGAGGTAAGAGCCTATGAGAAGGAGCCTCTGACGTCACCTGCTGGCACTGGCCACTCAGAGCAGTCCAGTGTGTCCCCAACACCTCTGTTTCCAAGATGGCAGAGGTCTGGGACACACCGGAGGAGCTCTGGGCACCTCCTCTGGGAGGTGCAGATCAGGGGAGTGGTCACTCCCCTTTCCTTTGCCCAGTTTCGCGCCAGAGCAGGGCTGGGGGATCCCTGAACTGGTGTAGGCTGGCTTATGCAGAGATGGGCACCATCTGTGCCCATCAAAGCATTTCCAGAGGCTGGGGAAGACTACTCCTCCCCAGCCCTCACACCTATTTCCAAAGGGAGAGGGTGTAACACCCTCTCTCAGAGGAAGTCCTTTGTTCTGCCTTCCTGGGCAAGGGCTGCCTGGACCCCAGGAGGGCAGTAACCTGTCTGAGGGGTTGGCAGCAGCAGCAGCTGCAGTGGAGACCCCGGAAAGGCAGTTTGGCATTACCCGGGTACTGTGCTAGAGACCCGGGGGATCATGGAATTGTTCTTAGACATGTTACATGGCCATGTTCTGAGTTACCATTGTGACGCTATACATAGGTAGTGACCTCTGTATAGTGCACGCGTGTAATGGTGTCCCCGCACTCACAAAGTCTGGGGATTTTGTCCTGAACGATGTGGGGGCACCTTGGCTGGTGCCAGGGTGCCGACACACTAAGTAATTTTGCACCCAACCTTCACCAGGTGTATGTTAGACATGTAGGTGACTTATAAGTTACTTAAGTGCAGTGGTAAATGGCTGTAAAATAACGTGGATGCTATTTCACGCAGGCTGCAGTGGCAGGCCTGTGTAAGAATTGTCAGAGCTCCCTATGGGTGGCAAAAGGAATGCTGCAGCCCATAGGGATCTCCTGGAACCCCAATACCCTGGGTACCTCAGTACCATATACTAGGGAATTATATGGGTGTACTAGTATGCCAATGTGAATTGGTAAATTTAGTCACTAGCCTGTAGTGACAATTTTAAAAGCAGAGAGAGCATAAACACTGAGGTTCTGGTTAGCAGAGCCTCAGTGAGACAGTTAGGCATCACACAGGGAACACATATAGGCCACAAACTTATGAGCACTGGGTTCCTGGCTAGCAGGATCCCAGTGACACATATCAAACACACTGACAACATAGGGTTTTCACTATGAGCACTGGGCCCTGGCTAGCAGGATCCCAGGGAGACACCCTGACATACACTCACAAACAGGCCAAAAGTGGGGGTAACAAGGCTAGAAAGAGGCTACCTTCCTACATGAAGCACGAGGTAAACAGCATGTATAATTGATTTGATATAGAAGACTCTGACGGTGAAGGAATTAAAAAAATTGCCATTTTATTGGCGTTGGTCAGACCACAGTCACTCAGAAATTTTTTAAAGTTACAAATTTGGGTCTCAAGCTAGCAGCTCAAATAGAATTGCTCCAAACTTACATCACTTTTGGGAGATTATCTTAGACAATGTGATGTGCAGCATATGAATGACTAACAAAAGGAGAGCTTAGAGACTAAATATTTCTTAAGCACGTCTTTCAAATGTCAGGTAATGTTGCATATGCATTACGGCAATAGATAGACACTCCATACCTTTACCCACGAACACTCAGACAAAATAAATAAAATGCCACTGATAACTAAACAAGGAGCATTATAAGCAGGCATTTGGCTTATTGGACTGCACATTCTGATGTATGCACAAAAGACGGGAGTTCTGCTAAAACATGATCCAGTAATGTACTCTGAAATCATAGTCACTTGTGCCATGGTGCATAAGTTAGCTATCCAAAAGAGAGTATTCCAACCGACCCTGTAACTGATGAATCAGATGAAGAGGATGTTGAAATCCATTTTGGAATACCACTTACAGGACATGACACTGCTAAAGCTGCAGATGGACATGCTCGCAGAGATGATTGGTATACATCTTATCCATAAAGAACGATTGAGGAAATAAGATGTGTAGATTAGTAAACATATTTTTTCTGTTTATTCACAAACACAATTTAGGATGAGTAGTTTAATTGTAAACATATAATTGAACAATTAATTAATTATTACATTATTTGTCTGTTGGACTTTCTTGCTTATGCAGGGTCATCCCCAATCTTTTTGCCTCCTGCCTCCTATTTTTTCTGACCTGTTGTTGTTGGCTTATGAACTCTGAACACTTTACCGCTGCTAACCAGTGCTAAAGTGCATATGCTCTCTGTGTAAATTGCATGGTTGATTGTTTTATCCATGATTGGCATATTTGATTTACTGGTAAGTGTCTAATACAGTGCATTAGAGGTGTCCAGGGCCTGTATATCAAATGCTACTAGTGGGCCTGCAGCACTGGTTCTGCCACCGATATTAGTAGCTCTGTAATCATGTCTCAGACCTGCCACTGCAGTGTCTGTGTGTGCAGTTTTAAACTGCCAATTCGACTTGGCAAGTGTACCCACTTGCCAGGCCTAAACCTTCCCTTTTCTTACATGTAAGACACCCCTAAGGTAGGCCCTAGTTAGCCCCATGGTCAGGGTGCAGTGTTTGTTTATGGTAGGAAATATACTAATGTGTTTTATATGTCCTAAAAGTGAAATACTGCCAAATTCGGTTTTCACTGTTGCAAGGCCTATCCCTCTAATAGGTTAACATGGGAGCTGCCTTTAAATATGAAATATGATTAAAGCGTAGATTCCCTTTGGGAGCGGATAGAGATGTGGAGTTTGGGGTCTCCGAACTCACAATTTGAAAATACATCTTTTAGTGAAATTGGTTTTAAGACTGTGTGTTTGAAAATGCCACTTTTAGAAAATGAGCATTGTCTTGCTTAAACCATTATGTGACTCTGCCTGTTTGTGGATTCCCTGTCTGGGTCAGTTTGACAGTTGGTCTGTTTACCCCTCTATCTAGACAGTGACACAAAGGGAGCTGGGGTGTAGCCTGCATATCCTGATGAGCCATCTGTGCTAGGAGGGAGAGGAAGAGTAGTCACTCACACCTGAAAGGGCTGTGCCTGCCCTCACACAATGCAGTCTCCAATCCCTTGGTGTGTGTCTTGTGCCTGGCCTGGGCAAGGCAGGATTTCACAAACAAGAGAGACTTTGCTTTGAAGTAGCTGAGGAAAAGTGCTGCCCTGCCTGTGACTGTGCTTTGTGGAGCTATCCTGCAATTGCTGCTTCTGCCTGGTTAAAGGAGACAAAGACTGGACATTGTTGTGAATTCCTGCTTGTGAAAAAAATCTCCAAGGGCTTGTCTTGAGCTTGCCTCCTGTTGTTGAAGTCTCAGGGCCATCAAAGACTTCCCTTGCCAGCACCTGGGCTCTCTGCTGAGACTCCTGCCCTACAAAGTGGTGCCCTATCCAGTTCCTGGGGCCCTGACAGGTGAAGCTGCCAGACCAAGATTGAAAATCCCTGCACAGACTGCCGTGCGTGGAAATTTCCGACCCAACCTCCGAAACGCTGCTGAAGAAACAATGTGCTGTGGCTGAAATCGATGCAGCGCTTGCAGCGCAGCTGGGAGATCGACGCTCGTGGCTGGAAAAACAACGCACTGCATCGCTAACAGAGGATGTTAATGTCGCAACCCACAGAGCGCGGTTTTGCTATCACAGTGCTGCAGGATTTTCCATGCAAACCTTGCTGGGCGTGGAAAACAACGCAATGCCTGCCCAGACCTGAGTGCTTCCCGGATCGACACATCGCTCTCCTGCGGAGAGGAAAAACGACACATGCCGACCCACCCGGAAAAGGTGAAACAACGCACGATCTCGCTTGCGGGTGAGAAATCGATGCACCGCTTACGTTTTTCGACGCACACTCGCCCTTGCATGTTATTTTGATGCTACCCAGGTAGTTTTCAATGGTAACTGTGTTTTACCTGTTTACAAAAGGATTTAAGCAACAAGACTCATTTGCTTTTAAAATTAATAATGACGTGTATGTTGGATTTTTGTCGTTTTGGTCTTGTTTTGTTTAGATGGGTCATTTTGTAGTGTTTTCATTAAGTTACTGTCTGTATTAGTACAAATACTTTACACCTAGAACTCTGAAGTTAAGCCTGCCTGCTCGTGCCAAGCTACCAAGGGGTTGAGCGGGGGTTAGCTGATGGTGATTCCCCTTTACCCTGACTAGAGTGAGGATCCTTGCGTGGACAGGGGGTAACCTGACTGCCAACCAAAGACCCCATTTCTAACATTGGCAATAACGTATTTTTGTTAGACTTCAAGAAATAAGACAACGTTTCTGTTTTCCTATTTGCTTCTTTCTCATCCACTAGTTAGTGTTTCAATGGAACGCCGCATGACCCTTCCTTATCCTTCTCCACTCTGACTTCTATGGGCACCTTGAAGTTGTAGGCTGGCCAACATAAATACTGCTCTCACTTGGACACTCCTCAGCTTCTTCTAACATGTAATGTTGTCATTCATTGCCATATTAGGGTTCTGGTGACATGTACAAGCCACTCCGCCTTCTGCCTCCTTCTTTGTGATGCCAATATATGGCAGTATTAAAGCTTATTACATGGTTTCTCACTCGCTCTTTCTCTTCTCTTGCGCTCTCACTCCCAATAGCGGTATTAGCCAGTTTCTAATTCAGTTTAGTGCTTCACTTTAAAGCCTGCCCTGATCCACTGCATTGCTTCTGTAAAATTCGGAAGAAAATCTATTGATTTTCGTACTGACCCAGGAGCAAATTCGTGTGATTACCACCGAAGAGATGTTTGTATCCTTCAGGGCTGTCATAGGAATGCTAGACTTTGCCTGGTAGGGATTCCTAATTTCTTGCTTCATCTGCAACAAGTGCATGAGCATTGGAGGTGTATTGCGTACTAGCAAATATAATAATAAATGTGAATAAATGTGAAGTTCAGAAGAGAATTTTAGACACCTGGGGTGTGCGATATAGAGAAATAATTGGTAGTATTCCACGTTTCTTCCAGGAGAGTCAGTTCATTGGATATGAATTATATTTTATCGTACAGTGGGACAGAATAATCTTATTTATGGAATCCTGAACCCCAGACTCCAAAAGTCTATCACCTGGCAATAAGTGAAAGCACTTCACATCTGTGCTGACTCAGAGCCTCGTGACAAGAACCGAGAGCGTACATGGTTCTTAGCCCTTCACGGTGGCAGCCTTATTTGTATTAGCAGCAGGGACTGTAGATGGTGATTTGCAAAGCCTCAGTAATTCATCACAGCTGCTTCTGGCAGGCACATAGGTATTCCCACGCAATTTGTAATAGTCAGGAATTTTGGAATACAGGAGTGATTTTGGTCTGGTTGTCACCACTTTTGCATTATGTGGTATTTCATATTTTATAAATGTGATCTGCGTCAAATTATATTTTGGGCAACAACATTAAACCCAGTGGCATGAAAGAAACTCTTAATGGGTTCCTCTGGGATTTCAGATGTTGACTTTTTGTCCTTGGTGCTGAGAAGTGTTACATTATGTATTTCAGATGCATTTGCCCGGTGAATTTCCATATCCCAGTGGAGCACACAGTACAATATTATTTGCACATTTACAGAACTGTGGTCAAGAAGGTGTGTTCGTTCTGCAAGGCGAGTTCACATATATTTCAGCTTGTCACCAGAGGCCACTAATCGCCGTGCGCTTTCCTCCTGTCCTTGTCACCTGCAAAACTAACGTTAATATTGAAGGGATTCGCAGTATTGTTGTGGGTGAGAGAGATTTGAAAATAGTAAAACGGACGGAAGTGACTGCTGAAGTAAATCGAATCGCTGAAAGAGGCTGCGTTCGCTCAACAAATTGCAGTTTCTGTGGCTGCCTTTGGCAGATAAACTTAGGTTTTGGCGAAAAGTCACATGTTCCACAGATTGTCATCTCTCTTGTAAGGGCCACTTTCCTCCTATATCTCTAGCCTTGCGAGCACGTTTCCCAATTTAATATCAGGAGGAAGTTCACCCTTACTTTCATGGAAACTTCTACAAAGACAAAAAAATAATTTCCTTTCTGTTTCCCCTCAAATCATATTTTTGCATAACGTGTAGATGCAGGTGTAAGTGGTGAATTTTCTAGAATCAGCCTTACAATTTAGCGTTAACTTAACAGAACCTTCGCTTATGGATACCTTTCATAGCTGGACCCTATGAATGTACATTCTAATAAAACTGTTCTAATAATAACATCGTTATGATATATCATTGTTCTTTTTTTTATATGGATTTTTCTCATCCAAACAGAATCGGAACTCAGTGCCAGGAAAATGCCCGCAGGAGTTTTATATACGAATAGGCTATCGAACCTAGAAGCCCAGCCAGTGGATCATTTCAGGCGCATTAATTAGCATATTAGAGGATGTAGAAGAGTAGGGGAGTCAGCCAAATGCCCTTGGGTTTATGGTTTGCTCAAGGACTTGTAGATATGTACTCCGGGCTGCCAGGCACATTCTCCTAGATTAAGAACACTTAAGTTACTGCCAGCCATTAACCCAGGTACTGTCAGGAGCATCTGTGCGCTCTATAAGTTCCTTTCCAATCATTCGTCAATTCGTTCATCCATTCATTCAGGTTTGGTCCTGGTTTCATATTTATCACAATGCTGAAATTTATGACATACAGCAATCAGTTTAAACCATTTCTAAAGATAACAAGCACTAATCGAAATTATGAGATTCGCAACAAAATCTTAATGACAGAGAGTTGAAATGTGAGCACACATTTGGATTGGAGAAGGATTGATTACAACATTGACAGCTGGTGCACATGATAGTAGCTATGGTTATGTGGATGAATACACTCAACTGCAAATCAGGGCAAGGCCTGTGTCTTCAAGAAACCCTGCCGGAGGCAGAGTGTAAGTAGGGAACGAGTGAACCAATGAAAACCAAGAAGGCTTGGATTCGGTATTAGCATTTCTTGGCACAACGATTCTCAACAGTTCGGAAGTGATTAAACCACGCATGGAGACACCAAGGCAGATACTTCTTAAGAAAGGTGCGGGTGTCAAGATCATGCTGGAAGCCGCACAGGCGTAGCAAGGCAACGGTTTGGTTGAAACGTTTGAACCGTTTACTGGTGACTGTAGGTATTTAAGTCATACTTCTCCTTTTCGCAGTGCTTACTGACTTGGAAATATTTCACGATCCTTAACCGTATTGCACAGTAACTGAAAATAATGAATTTCCAAAGTCGAACCCCTCTAGTAGATGGCGTAAGAGCCCTCCTCGTCCGGCAACCAGGACAATGTTGATGGGCACACATATGGAGGAGCAGGTGGTTCCTAGTGCGTAGAAAAAGTTCAGCACATCAAAGGAAAGATCTACTGTATTAATCAAGGGTGGTGCTGCCTAGCTCCTGTCTTTGCCTGTTTTTGCCATATTTTAATGTATCACTATCATTTGAACTGACTTAACTGCTTCTCCGAACCGACACGAGTAGGTAGCAGTCTAGAGAGGATCGTTACTTAAATTATGCAGAACTGTCTTCAACGTAAATGGTAAAACTATGTCACTTCAGGCACCAAGCATGCATTTTTAAATCAGTCGCAGCTGCGTGTTTCTGATAAGCATGTTCAGGAGAGACAGTTTTCTAGGTATGGATGCCATGAAGCAAGAGATATGTTACCCGGGATAGAGTGTGAATTGGGTTGTTCTGTACTATTGGTTTAACTAAAGATTGGTGGGCTATGCTGTCAGTTCTGTGAAGTGAAGATGGCCTGTCCTGAGGCACCCGATCCTGAGTTTTGGGATTTTCTGGAGAACTGCCTGAGTGGTAGGGAAATGTCATGGTTGTTGACCATTATCGTTAAGGCTTACTTTAGGGGTTGTCCTTTGTGGTGGGAGTGCTAATCCATGCAAATGCAGTGAGGAAGGGGACAGGTGATTTGGGAAGATGTTAATTCAAAGACACACACAGGTCAATGTTTTACGGCCTTACTATATTCAATCTTCTTTCTCTATAATACTTGAAGCAGCATAACAATAAAATTCAGAGAGGTTTATTTGCTGTAAACCTGTTGGTACCCTCTCAAAATGGAATAGTTAAAGTCGACTTCCCCCTTGGTTTTCTACATTTTCTTTTTCCATCCTGAGTCCTATATGGGCTAGGAGACTGGGTGGTTACCAACAGCACCCCCTGAGACCTAGACACTTTAAGGTCCTGGAAATGGTTAAACATTAGCTTCTCAGAGATAAAGAGTCCTGGTTCATCACGTAAGGCCCTAGATGGCTCTAAATGTCGATGAGTACCAGTTCATCTGGTGGTCTTCATTCCACATGTTCTTCCTTTCATTCAGTGAGCCTTAGGACATATAACTAAACATATCTTCATTACTCATCTTGCAGGTTCACCATTCTTCTTGTTTGCTCTGTGTTAGATCTGGCATCTTTGGCGTGGTGTCCCCTAACTTTTTGCCTCTGCTTCCCAGGTTGTTGCTCTGTGCTGGACTGTGTTTTTGCTGTTTTTGTTACTCTGGGCACTTTATCACTGCTGACGAGTGCTTAAGTGCAAGTGCTCTCTATGTGACATTGTATTGTTTAATTGGCTTTTCCCTGATTGGCATATTTGATTTACTAGTGAGTCCCTAGTAAAGTGCACTAGACGTGCCCAGGGCCTGTAAATCAAATGCTACGTGTGGGCCTGCAACACTGATTGTGCCATCCACATAAGTAGCCCTTTAAACATGGCTCCGACCTGTCACTGCAATGTCTGTGTGTACAGTTTTTAAACTGCCAATTCTACCTGGCAAGTGTACCCACTTGTCAGGCCCAAATCTTCCCTTTTTGTACATCTAAGGCACCCGTGCGATAGGCCCTAGGTAGGTCCATGGGCAGAGTGCAGTGTATGTTAAAGGTGGAACATGTACTAATGTGTTTTACATGCCCTAACAGTGAAATACTGCCAAATTTGTTTTTCACTGTTGCAAGGCCTATCTCTCTCATAGGTTAACATGGGGGCTGCCTTTAAATATCCTTAAAGTGCAATTTCCCTTTGAGAGCAGATGGAAATGGGGAATTTGGGGTCTTCTTATTCACAGTTTAAAAATACATCTGTTAGTGAAGTTGTTTTTTAGATTGTGAGTTTTAAAATGCCACTTTTAGAAAGTAGGCATTTTCTTGCTTAAACCATTCTGTGCCTCTGCCTTTTTGTGGATTCCCTGTCTGGGTCAAACTGACAGTTGGGCTGTTTGTGAATCTCCTCTAGACAGTGACGCAAAGGGAGCTTGGGTGTAGCATTCATATCCAGATGAGTCATCTGGGCTAGAGTGGTGGTAGGAGTGGTCACTTACTCCTGAATTGGTGTGCCTGCCCTCACACAATGCAGTCTCCAACCCCCTGGTGTATGTCTGGCGCCTGGCCTGACCAAGGCAGGATCCTGTAAACAACAGAGACGTCACTTTGAAATTTGCCTACTTCAAAGGGAGAAAGGGCTATACGTATTGGACCCAAAACAACAGATTTTTACATCACTTTTGGATTCAAGAGGAACCACTGCCAAGGAGAAGAGCTGAAGAGCTAAGGAGAAGTGCTGCCCCTGTCTCTGACTATGCTTTGTTGGGCTGTCCTGCAGTTGCTGCTTCTGCCTGTGAAAGCGGACAATGACTGTAGTTTGTTGTACATTCCTGCTTGAGAAGAATCTCCAAGGGCTTGGACTGAGTTTTCCCCCCTGTTCTGAAGTCTCCGGGCCATCAACGACTTCCTCTGCCAGCACCTGGACTTTCTGCTGAGACTCCTGCCCTACCAAGTGGTATCCTATCCATTCCCTGGGCCCTTGAGCGGTGAAGTTGGCAGAACATGGACTGAAATCCAGAACACCATGCAGGGAAATGTTTGATGCACCACCTGCAACGTGGCTGAAAAACAACATGCCTCCTGTTTTGCGGCAAAGATCAATGCTCTGCCTGCATTGTGACTGGGAGATCAACACATCACAGCTGGAGAAATGATGCAACACCCGCTTGCGGCTGCTGATAACGATGCAAACCCCACGCAGCGTGGTTTTCTAACACCGTGCAATCGGATTTCTCAAGCATTATATTTGGGCCTCAAAGTCATCATCAACCTGAGTGGATCCAAGGTGCCCTGTCCAGAAATCGACGCATTGCTCTCTTGTGAGGGAGAAAAATGGTGCATCACCAACCTGACCGGAGAGGAAAACGACGCACGGTCTCACTTGCGAATAAGGAATCAAAGCATTGCTGACTTTTCCAATGCACACTCGCCCGTGCAGCTTTATTTTTGACGCAAAAAAGGTATTTGTGTAAAATCAATGTTTCTATTGTTTTCTATGGAGTAAGACTCTTATTCCTTTAACAAATCATATTTTGAATTGTTTATGTTGGATTTTTGTTGTTTTCGTCTTGTTTGATTTAGATAAATATGCCCTATTTTTCTAAACTGGTGTGGTGTCCATTTTGTAGTGTTTTCACTGTATTACTCTGTGTGTTGGTACAAATATTTCACACATTGCTTCTGAGTTAAGCCTTTCTGCTTGTGCCAAGCTACCAAGTAGGTCAGTGGGGGTTAACCAGGTATGTTTCTCATTTGCCCTGACTAGAGTGAGGGTCCTTGCTTGGAAAGGGGGTAACCTGACTGACAACCAAAGATCCTATTTCTAACATTCGGGTAGCTGCATGTGACATCTCTGCTTCATACCATGGTACATGTCATCCTTGTTGCTCAAGCTTCAGTCAGTGTCTAATTCTTGCTGTGCACAATGGTATTTGTTGTAAAAATGCACTTAAATGAATTCCAAGTCCAGTGGGAGTGTTGATTCTTTTTCCATTCTTATTTAAATCCACAGCCAACCACACATGACTGGAATATGTTGGTTAGCAATAGAACTGGGGCAAAGGGAATTGGATAAAAGAGAAAACAGAGACAAAGGATATAGCCACTTGGAATTATTATACTGCTGAGCACTGATGTCTTCTGAATAGTGCACTACCTTTGCATTCAGGATTTTACCTCAAAGTTGTCATGTTGTGGTGGGCGTTACATCAGTTTAAGGTCCATTATATTGAGAGTCTTTACTTTTCTGCAGCTACATTGAATGGAAGGCAATCGTAATTTTTTTATCAATAAAACACATAGGGGGTCATTACGCTCCGACCGCCAGGGGTAATGTGGCGTCCGTACCGCCAACAGGCTGGCGGTACGGATACCCGTATTACGACTGCGACGGTAGCGCCGCGGTCACACCGCCGGGGCCGGCGGTTTCCCGCCGTTTTAGCCCCGGTGGTGATAATCCGCCAGGGCAGTGCTGCAAGCAGCGATGCCCTGGGGATTATGACTCCCCTTACCGCCAGCCTGTTTCTGGCGGTTTGCACTGCCAGGAAGAGGCTGGCGGTAAGGGGAGTCCTAGGGGTCCCCTAACAGGGCCCCGTGCAGCTTTTCACTGTCTGCATAGTAGACAGTGAAAAGCGCAACGGGTGCTGCTGCACCCGTCGCACGGCCGCAACACCGCCGGCTCCATTAGGAGCCGGCTCCTATGTTGCGGCCTCATCCCCGCTGGGCCGGCGGGCGTAAACTAGGTTTGCGGCCGCCGGCCCAGCGGGGATGTTGTAATGGGGTCCGCGGGAGTGCAGCTGCATTGGCGGCTGCACGGCGGTTACCGCTTGCGCCCGCCAAGCTTGTAATGACCCCCATAGTGACAAAAAAAAAGGAAATAAGTAATGAGAGTCATATGACTTTTTTTTTATAAATAGATCTTTAATGCTACAAAAACTCACAAAGTAAAGTGTATTTGATTTATTTTATTGTTGAAATACATTTGAGCTGAGATGTAATTCACTATTTTTAAAATGATTTGCAAAGTTACTATAAACATTTTACATTATATTTTTATTTGCAAAAGATAAATAAACAGAGTCGGTTGTATAAAATGTTCACATAATTTTAATAGCAGATGGAACATTTTTATATCACTTAGCACATATTTTAAGTCTTTTGGATAGCAAATTAACTATTTTATGTTCACTTAGTACATATTACAATATTTAGGGGCTGATTTAGTCAAATCTGTTTACTTAAAAATTTTTTACAAAATGTTTAACAACTTACATAGCTTGAGAGTGATGTTCCAGTTCAAAAATAAGGTTAAGTCATTAAGGGTAATCGTGAGATTTTTTTTAGGATTTGGTGTAATCCACATGCAGTTCACAGAAAGGTGTAATCCCTAAAAATGGGCCTGAATGACAAGTGGTGTAAGTTACACAACCTGTGTAACTTTTGCCAATTGATTACATAATGTTTAATATTAAAAAAGTCTACAACATTTTTTTTCTAGCAAACAGAGATATTTTTCCTGACTCTTCCATTTTCACTCCATCCACCCTCTGAAATGTAAGGTGATTGAAATGGATCATTAGGAATGGATTAAAAACATTTGTGAACTTTATTAAGAGAGCAGGCTGTTACCTAAAAACCTGACAAGACAAAATATGCATCCCCTTGTCATTTGCATTATCCCACTCCGTATCATCTATGAATGTTGGCACTATATATTGGAAAGTTTGTGTTGTGCCTCATTTTTCAGCAACTTTAAGTTGTCAACGTTTTTGGTGCTTCAGTCACAATCATGAGTAACTGAACATGGTCTGCCTTGTTCACTCAAACGTAATTTAATGACTTGTGTATCGCACTCATGAGTGCATAAGAGACACGAGTGAGAAAGATACACAAAAGTGAGTAGGATACACCCAAAGCAACTCTAATGGCATTAAATTCAAATGTACACGTAATATCAATACAATTTAGCGAAATCAGATTAAAAATACTATAATAATGTACTTTAAATACATACTACAATGCTGATTATGTCATCCATACTACCCTAAAATACATACTGGCTGTGATTTGATTATAAAAAGTAAACTGTAACATGATAACCACATTATACAACAAATATAATAAAAAAGAACATATAATGATGCATTTAATATATTTTTTTTAGGAATTGTAAAGAGATTTGCATCCTTTAAATAGTTGTTGCCTTTTTTTCCAATAATGACGTTATTTTTAACAATTGTCTTTTTCCACTATTTTTTTTATTTGGATAGTTCTGAGTCTATTTCTCATTTAGTAGAGTTTCACTGTTGAGGGAGGATGTATGCTTCTTCTGGAGTCAGGTAATACATTTTATTTAATTTTCACATTATTTTGGGATACGTCTATTGGAGGGAAAGATGGCAAGTGATAGTTTGGGAATTCATTTGAACACCTGGGGACAGTTGCTTTTCTTTCTTTACAGTTTATTGAACTTTTATTAAAAGAAGAAGTCTTAAAGACTGTGGCCCAGATTTAAAAAACAGGCATGGAACTCTGCGCAGCAGCCAAAACACTGTGCGGTGTTGCATAACATGGAGGAAGGAGAGGATTGCCATATCTACAGAGATATGGCTCTCTCCTCCTCCTCTCTCCTGCCAGTGCAGATTTTACTTGTCATGTGCCACACACACTTTTGCACCATAGTGCAAGGGTGTGTGCATGAGTCTAGCTTAGGTTTTTTACTGGAATGGTGTGCTTCCTGTACAAAATACTGTGCTTAGACACACTTTGAAAGTTTTCCTGCTTTGTATGTTTGCTACACATTTCTCCTTTTAGCACCTTTCAAATGGTGTTAACTTCTGGTGCAAAGTCCTGTCTACTGTTGTTTGTAAATGGTTTACATCAAAAGGCATGGGTGGTTGCATGGGAACAAACATGTACCACCCATATAACATTCCCTAAGTGCTAACTAATGCAAAGCAGTGCTTTGTACTTCTTTCTGTTATTTGTAGGGTACTTTCCAGAGCAAAAACAAGTTTTGCACTGGAAAGTAAATTAGGAAAAAACATTTTGTGCTGGTTGGTGTTATTTTTTTGATGCTAACCCAGTGCAAACTGTTTATAAACCTTCTCCTAAATTTCTAAATCCCTGAGAAAGTAATGGGTCTGTCAGCCTCCACACAACATTTAAAGAGACTAACTACTAGAAAAAGAAGAACTGAAAGACAAGCCGCAAAATCACAAAAACAATTTGCGGACAAAGTTATTCCTAACTATCTTCATAATAACTCACACAAACAACAACTTCATTCTCAGTGATAAAGAGAAAATAATAGTTGTATTTACAGATAGCAATATACTAATCCTTAGACAATGCAGAATCTAGATAGTGGATGACAATTATGAATCCTGGTGGAGAGGACCCCAAAGAGGAGGGATGTATCATGGACAGTCATCGCTGCATGGTGAAGAGCAGGCCAGGCATCACAGACAATTGTCCCTGTAGCATGAAGATCCTGTTGTAACCACAGACATTCAGACTGGTGCTTTGCGATAGACCTCCCAGCAACAGGTCAATGCTGTAGCGTGAAGTGTCAGCTTGATGGAACTTCACATTGTCAGACAGTACAAGCAACAAGGTTTTGGTGTCAATGGGCCCAATTGCGGTTGTCCAAAACCTCAGATCCACTGAGGTCACACCAAGAATCCAGGACCTGAGGGCCCCCTTAGGTCCCAGGGGCTTGCTGCAGCTGGATCTGGGTGCTGGTTCAGGTGGTTGGTAGACTGTTATGTCCCTCTGGCTCTGAACTGGAGGCCAGCAGACTAGCCCTTGGAGTCACTGTCGGAGCTCTGGGTTCAATTGCAGGTCCAATCCATCTGACTCGGGCAAGATGGTATTAGGCTAGAAGGAAAGCTATCCAGCAAGGCAGCAGTCCAGCAAGGCAATAACCATGAGATTTCCCTTTGAAATGCACAGGTTTCCTGTCTTCCCTACTTGGCTCCAGACTAACAAAAGCGAGTATGAAGCTCTTAGTGTGGAGGCAGAACACAGCCTATTCAAGTGTAAGCAGTGCTGAACCCAGCACCGCCATCCCATCCTTCCAGTGATGGCCAATCCCAGCACTCCTAACCTCTCTATCATGTGTAGCTGTCTAGAAGGAACACACAAAGCCCAACCGTCAGTTACACCTATTCATGTAACCCAGTGGCAGGTTGCAGGCACTAAATGGCTAAGGCAAGACAATGACAACTTTCTAAAAGTGACGTTTTCAAAATTGTACCTTAAAATCTGACTTCAACTTAAGTGAGTATTTTTCATTACAATTACAGAGACACCAAATATGAACTTCTTACCTGTTCCCATTTGAAAGTTATTGCTTACTAAATGTACTAAGGTAAATCCAATGTTATCCTATGGGAGAGATAGGTCTTGCAGTAGTGAAAAAAGAATTTCAGAGTTTTTCACTACCAGGACATGTAAAACTTCAGGATAAATGTCCTACTTTCTAAATCCACTGCACGCTGCCTGCTAGACTATTCTGGGCCTATCCTAGGAGTGACCTATATGTATTAAAAAAGAAGACTTGGGCCTGGCAAAAAAGTTTCTTTTGAAAGTAAATGTGTAGTGCAATCAAGTGGCTTATGGAATTACTCAATTTATTTTCTCAAAATAAGCAATAAACATTGCTGTAACGTGCTGCACCGGATAATGCTCTGCATGTAGCACATGAGAATAATGCTGAATAACTGGACCACCACAGTTGCCCAGAACCAGTGTGTGCAGAAAAAAACACAAATTCACAAACATAGTGTATAGTGATACATCAGTGACTCCAAAAGTCTGTTTACTGCAGTTATATTTTTTAATCCAAGTTTTCAATCCAAAATTCAGAAAATATATACATTGTAAGCATGAAAGCATTCATAAGAAAGTTATCACATATTCGTAAAATTAATTGTAGATAATAATGGCATTCAAATTATGGCAAACTACAGGTGGTGATAAGGCGTCTTTTTAAACAGTGCACTGGCATTGATGTCACTCAGTGAAGATAGTGTAGGTGCAGAAACTAAATAAACATGTGCAGTAGCTCACATGCACTATACCTGTGCCTGGCATGGCATAAAAATCAAACACAAAAGACAAAGAGCCCCATGTACGTCCATCCCAGTGCCACTGTGATTGCCATATTTCTCTGTCCTGGTAACTGGTGAGGCTAAGAAAACACATGCTCTTGATCGTCAGTCACCATGACTTTATATCCCAACATGCTTTGCGACTGTTAGAAATGGGGTCTTTGGTTGGCAGTCAGGTTACCCCCTGTCCAAGCAAGGACCATCACTCTAGTCAGGGTAAGTCACACACAATCCAAATTATCCTGATCCCACCCTCTGGTAGCTTGGCACTGAGCAGTCAGGCTTAACTTAGAAGGCAATGGGTAAAGTATTTGTGCAATAAATCATACAATAACACCATATAGCACCACAAAAAATACACCACACAGTGTTTAGAAAATATATAATATTTATCTGGATATTTGCAGGTCAAGACGATAAAAGATGCAATAAGAAATTGTAGAGATATCACTGAAAAGTGATATGAAGTGTATTAAGTCTTTAAAAAGCAAACAAAGTCTCTTTCAAGCACAAAGTACCTGGTTTGGAGTGAAAAATCCTTGCAAAGGGCCACAGAGGAGGAGATGCATGGAAAATGGTGTGTGCGTCGGTTTCGCCCCTTCACACATGTCGTTATTTTTCACGCGGGGAAGACGTTGCGTCGATTTCTGGCGTGCGGACAGTCTCCTCTGTGGGTTGCGGCGTTTTCAGACGCCCGGGGGTCTGTTCGTGGAATCCTGGGCTTGTTGTCCGGCTGCGCGTCGTTCCGGTGGGCTGTGCGTGGAATTTTCTCCCTCACAGCAGGCGTTGCGTCGATTTCCTCTCTGGAAGTCGGGCGGCGTTGTCCAGGCGGGCCGTGCGTCGAAGTTCCAGTGGCACCGCAGGTGTCGCGTCGATCTTTTCCTTGCGGGGTCGAGCGGCGTCTTTCCGGATCGGCATGCAGTGAATTTTTCACTGCGGAGCAAGCTGTGCATCACATTTTTCAGCGCACAAGGAGTCCATTGAAAGATAGAAGTCTTTTTGGCCCTGAGACTTCAGGGAACAGGAGGCAAGCTCTATCCAAGCCCTTGGAGAGCACTTCTGCAGCAGGGCAAGTGTTCAGCAAGGCAGCAGGGCAACAGCAAGGCAGCAATTCTTTGTAGAAAGCAGTCAGGTGAGTCATTTAGGCAGCCAGGCAGTTCTTCTTGGCAGGATGCAGGTTCTGGTTCAGGTTTCTTCTCCAGCAAGTGTCTGATGTGGTAGGGCAGAGGCCCTGTTTTATACCCATATGTGCCTTTGAAGTGGGGGAGACTTCAAAGAGTGGCTTAGGAGTGCACCAGGTCCCCTTTCGGTTCAATCCTGACTGCCAGGGTCTCAGTAGGGAGTGTGGCAGTCCTTTGTGTGAGAGCAGGCCCTCCACCCTTCCAGCCCAGGAAGACCCATTCAGAATGCAGATGTATGCAAGTGAGGCTGAGTACCCTGTGTTTGGGGTGTGTCTGAGTGAATGCACAAGGAGCTGTCAACTAAACCCAGCCAGACGTGGATTGTAAGGCACAGAAAGATTTAAGTGCAAAGAAATGCTCACTTTCTAAAAAGTGGCCTTTCTAGAATAGTAATATTAAATCCAACTTCACCAGTCAGCAGGATTTTGTATTACCATTCTGGCCATACTAAATATGACCTTCCTACTCCTTTCAGATCAGCAGCTACCACTTCAATAATGTATGAGGGCAGCCCAAATGTTAGCCTATGAAGGGATCAGGCCTCCCAGTAGTGTAAAAACGAATTTAGGAGTTTTACACTACCAGGACATGTAACTACACAGGTACATGTCCTTCCTTTTACCCACACAGCACCCTGCTCTAGTGGTTGCCTAGGGCACACATTAGAGGTGACCAATATGTAGAGAAAGGGGAGGTTTAGGCTTGGCAAGTACTTTTAAATGCCAAGTGGAAGTGGCAGTGAAACTGCACACACAGGCCTTGCAATGGCAGGCCTGAGACAAGGTAAAGGGGTTACTTAAGTGGGTGGCACAACTAGTGCTGCAGGCCCACTAGTAGCATTTAATCTACAGGCCCTAGGCACATACTGTGCACTTTACTAGGGACTTATAAGTAAATTAAATAGTCCAATTGGGTGTGATCCAAGGTTACCATGTTTAAAGGGAGAAAGAATATGCACTTTAGCACTGGTTAGCAGTGGTAAAGTGTGCAGAGTCTAAAAGCCAGCAAAAAAAGGGTCCAAAAAGTGGACAGAGGCAGGCAAAAATTTAGGGGTGACCACCCTTAGGCTGTCAGGTCTAACAGCGACCATCTTAGTCCATATGAGAACTTATTGGCTGCTCCCAAGCTCTATGTACTGAGAACAATAAAACTGTACAAGGGTGCCTGGTTAACAATCCGTCACCTGCAACTCTTTAGTTCACCAATGAATGTGACTATAAAACAAAAATACATGCTATACCAATTGCGGACACTGAATCAGTCTTATGTCAACTAAACATGTGTTGACATAGCTCCAATGACCGTCCGTCATCCACCAAAGTGTTTCCCATGGTGTAGCTCCTCACACCAGAGTAACCCACATGCAGGGGCGCCACTAGACCCAAACTTCGGGGGGGGGCGGGTAATACTTCAAGCTGTAGTGGTGGAGCTACCACATCACGCAATATGGGTAGAGCCAGGATGGAAGCACACATTGCCAATATATCTGGTTTTAATGTACAAAAACTGGATAACTTCACATTGTAAAAACAAATATGTGTTTATATCATTAGAGCACAGACTTTGCTGGGGAGCAACAGAGAGCTGTATACTATGAGGTGTTATGGAAATCAAATCAAGATTGCATACATCAAATGAAGGCTTAAATCTTTGAATTACACACAGTTACATTCAATTAAGACATTGTCAGATCATCAGAGATTAAGTGATTTGCACACAAATGCACAATTTTAGGTCAACTGCAAAGCTGGGTTCAAAACCAGGTCCCTTTGTTGACTTAGTCATTACTCCATATCTTTTCCTTTCTTGATGTAATAAACCATTTCAAAAAAGATTACCAGTTGAAAATGATCCCAAAGTTTACCTTCACTGTTCCCTGTGAACACTTAGATTCTTTTGATGCTTTCCCATAGGCATTATGCTATGTTCCTTGTGAATAGACTGAACGCAAATTATTGTGGCATGTAGGTATTATAGAGAGATTACACCTTGATTACTTGTCTCTCGTTTAAGGTTCAGGTCCATATGCACTATAGGTTAAAGTATAACATGATATATAACATAGATATTTATGTAGTTCTAAAAAATGTAATGATTAATTAATAGTGACTCACCCCCTTTGTACCCATCAGGGTGGATCATGGTCCAGCTGTTGAGTTCCTTTTTACTGGGGTATTTTCATTCATTTTTAATAGTATACAGAGGGGTAATTAATCTTTTTTCATTCTTTGGCACTACATTCCTTTCTGAAATAGCTATGCACTGCTCTAACAGGAAAAGCACCAATACTGAAAAATACAACTATAAAGCCAGTTTATACTTGCGAGTTGAAGGTTAAATATCTTTCACAAAAATGAAGGTCCCTCCCAAGGACAAATTTGCACTCAATCACATTTGTTTTTTTCTCCGAATGGAAGATGACAATATTTAAATGTGTGTATGCTGCACCTGAAATTCAGTTTGATAAATAATGTTGTCAGCCATGTTTACGAAGAAGCCGAACCTGTGTAAAAATTAGATAACATCTTGTTATGGTCAGCATCAACAGTGATATGTGGATAACTAGATGGAGACCTGGGCATCGATCCATGTATGTGGGAGGTGTGAACATTCCAATGAACCTGCTGCCCCTTGATACTGGAATGCTGTAGCCCCAGCTAGCTGGCACCACCTGCACCACCAACCAGAAAAGACCTCATGTTCGTCCACCGGAACAGATGTCGACGATCTCTCACAGGAAGATGGAAGGAAAAGCTTGCCATCTAGGGGAGTGCTGAGACCTTTCGCCTGCTGATGGAACCATGATTGGAGTCTGAGGCTTCTGAAGAAAATCCCTTTTCCTGTATCCTTGAAGTTGACCTACTCTCACAGGCTTTATTCTTGACACATCAGTTTACTCAATTTGGGGTTTACCTACTGCAATCAAGCCCAGGGGGGTGGTTGCAGCAGGACTGAGAGTGATGACAGCATTGCGCATGATGTCCTGAATAAGCAAGACACTGGCACAAGGTATATCCATTGACAGAAATCCACAGAGTGAAAGTAGCAGGAACTGACAGTATATTAAATGTGCAGAAGCTGCACCCCAACACAGTGCTTAGTTTGAAAAAAATATGTGTTTAATCTCTTTTTACCATCTCAGTCACATTCTCCTCTCTTTTCTTTTTTCTCCCTTTCATCCCTTTTTATTGTCGGAGATGTTCTCTCTATTCTCTGTCACTATTCTCTATATTGTCTTTGCTGCTCTTTTTTCACAATTTCTTTCTTCAGTCCCTTCTTTTTCACTCTTGTCCTCCCTCCTACCTTCTCCCCCCTGGCTCCCTTGCAGTGACAGGCTATGTCAGACACTACCCACTCCCACAGATAAGGAGCTGGTGACTGTTGTCTATATCCTCACAAAGGTTCAGGTTTTACATTGCAGAAATGAATGCTGAAAGAGTTAAACTCTGCCTGCAAAATGGCACAACACAATGTATGAATCAACATGGCTCTTTGAGTGTGGGGGCTCAACTCTATGTAAATTGGGATTCTCTCTGATTCAGTGCAAGAAATAAACTGTCTGCAAAGAAACTCAACATTATATCTGGAGGAGCTCAGCTCCATCCTCACACAAACTCTGCCTTATCTGTGTTGGAGTTCCAGAATACATATGCAGAGACTCAGCTGTATTGTTGTGGCCAGAGCTGCCACCTTTGTACCTGAGGAACCAGGATCAAGTCTCAGTGCTGGCTCAACATCCCCTGATTCTGGTAAAATCTCTTAATCTGCCAATGCCTAAAACATGAATGTGGCCTTGTGTAGTGTCGCTGGTGCTCCTGTAAAGTCCCTCATTACCTTCCAATCAAGTTTGTGGTATGTAAAACTGTAGAAAAAAGGTCAATTCTATCTGTGAATGTGCTCCACTCTTCAATATGACAGAGTCTGATTACGACAGAGGCCTACTCTCTTTGCATGTGCAGGAACTAATTTTATTTGTGCAGGAACTCACTTATGCCTTCGAGGTATTCCAGTGAATCGCTAGAAGTGAAACCAGCTTCAGTTTGGCATTACTGTGAGCAGGAAAAAAGGAAGTGGTATATGGAGAGAGTGACTATAGGAACAGAGAGTAGTATGGACATATAAACAGTACTTAAGCCCAGGTGACTCTCTATGGATGATGTGGTAAAAGTAAAAATATTCATTAGTACATAGGAAGGAAAAAGTAGACCTGGGCAGAAAAGCAAAAGACAAAGAACTAAGATGAACAAAGGAGGCTCCATGTGCCACCGGCATTTAGGCTTGGGCCAATAGAAGGGGGAAAGTAGTGGCCAATGGCAGTTGTTGCCATCGTATGTGAAAATTCAAACTTTCAGCAGGAGCCAGAGATTGGGCAATGACTCCTGTAATAACATGACCCCTATAAGTTCAGATGAATTCTGGATTTGGCTCCGATTATTACCCGATGTAGGAGTATTGGATCAGCGGTCTGCAGTCAATTGCAGTTGGGTGATACTGTAACTATATTTTGGCTGCCAATAGGTGTTCATTTAACAATGCCTTTAGGAGATGGTCTAGCACCAGGGGATCAAGATATGTCCAGTTAGCAAGGTACATCTTTCAAGGGTGTGAGGGGTATCCAATTTTGGGCTCTTCTGGAATCGTTTAGGGTCCATCTTAATGATTGACCTAAGGTGGCTTCCCTGGTATTAGGAAGAAAATGAGTTCACCCTGTCGAGTACTAAGTAGGGGTCATAGATGAAATCTGGGGGTACCAAATCACCATTTTGGGGGATGCAGCTTGAAGTGCCAGCTCAATGGGTATCCATGATTTAGAGAATTTCAGACAGAAAATGTTATGTCTAGCATTGAATTGAAACGGATGTTCATTATACATAATATAAATATTTGGAAGTGTGTCAATACCAAGAGATTTCATTTATGTATCGTTAGGAAAACAAATATGGCCTGAGAATGTTTAATTCTCAAAACTAAGTATTGTGCCCTCATGCTACTTCATTGCTTTAATGGAGAATTGGGGTGGTTTAGTGTATTCGCCAAGATGCCAATCCCACTCAATGGAGAGTCCCTCACTTGTGTTAATGTGAACTGTTGTATCTGGAACCAAGGTTGAGCTTTAAAAAACCCTCTCCATGCAGACATTCAAAAAATGGGAGGTATCTGTACTGTGTTGCATCAGAAGGCGCTTTAACGGACAGGACAAATTTGCCAGATTTAAGTTGGCATTGGGTAGAAGAGAGCAGGGTGGGCCTCAGCTGCTGTGACAGAAAGCTTTGGTGGATGCATTTCTAGGTGCTGCCATGCACAGTACCACGCAGATCCATTTGCCATTCCACTACATGTTCAGCTAATAAATAAAGAAATACCCAGGGCAAGAAGCACAAACAGTGTTCTTTGAGTTGGAGTGTGTGAGGTTAGCACCCAGCAACTCTTGATAAGTCCTAGTGGAATATGGCAATTCATGTTTCTCCTTTCTGTGGTACACCTGTTCTGCCATATCCAAACTGAGCTAGACTGCAATCATGACGTAGAGAAGCACCGTGAGAGGCTGCTCTCCTCTGATGTCCACCCTGGTGCCAATACTGCCTCACAGACTCACAGGCAGCATCAATGCTTGGGCCATGGCTGGCCTTCCTTCTGGGCTAGAACAGGCAGCTAGTAGCATTTTCCTCAAAGACTGCCCACAGGACAATCATTTAAAAGTCCCTGACCCCACTAATTAGTGCTGGTGCCCTCTACCATCAACCACTGAAACTGCTGCTCAGATCCATATATCCCAATGTCACTTTGCATGTTCTGACTTTTTCGCAAGCACTTGGACATTTTAGAAGCAAAAAAACAAGTGTCAGAATGCAAGATGCAGTTGATAAAAAATTCTGAACTGCCTGGACATTGAATCACTGCAATACCATGTTAAAAAATTAAAACATGTTCTCCCCTTCTATATGCATGTATATAGCGCTTTCTCCCCCTTGTCAAGGGTAGTAAGTGCTATATGAAATCAATTACATACAATTAGGTCTGCTAAAACGAAGCGACAGGGGAGGCCCAATTTATGCGGCAGGATTGAGCAAATTATGTGGCAAGAAAAGGCAAATCGTGGCATAATGTGAAATTCTATTCCTTCATTATTTTTTAATTTCTACACTTATTAGCATTGTCTGGGCATTGAATACACCTCATTAGTACCAGTATAATACCAAAAAAAAGCAATAAGCAACAGATAGGTGACCATTCAAGGTTTGAAAAGGGTCCTCCACTGTCCAATAACACATATTGCTGCATATTTAGTATCTTTTCAACCGTTTGAGCTAGAAACACATTTTATCTTTGTAAAAATCTACAGATTATGCAGCAGATGATGGATTATATGAGGAATGCAGTAAATCGAGTCTTATGCGAAAAATGGCGCAGCCACACAATCGCATAAATCTAGTAGCCCTGCATACAACATATGTCATTTGTACCTTCTTTGCCTAGAGGGACTCAGGTTAACAGTCAGGTTGGGAACAGGATCAGGGCCGGACAGGGAACCCAAAGCAGCCCGGCAAAGTTTGTTAGACCACCCCCCTTAGGGTACATAGCGAGCAAGCTTAAACACTACAGTGGGGCTTGAGGCCCCTCAGAGAAAATTTGGAAAAAAATTGCAAAAATATTGCATTTTACAATGCATTTCTCATTATTATTATACATACTGTATAGATAGATATATAGATATATAGATATAATAATTGTTTTAGCATTTAAAGCATAGTAAATTATGATGTTACAGAGCACCAGGGTACGGCAATCTGTAATGGGGCATAGGCAGTTGGAGCACTTTACATCACAGACATACTGTACAGAGACAATGAATCGTGTGTGTAAACTAGTGCAAAGAAAATGTCATATAAGACAAAGGTTACTACAAGATGTAGGATTCAAATGTTATTCATACTGGTAGGCATTATTTAAGCGTGCTTGGTCTGGGGAAGTATCCACTCAGGATTCGGAACATAACAAAGTGATTATGGTTTTCTTTTCTGATAACAATTTAGGGTCATTTTTATCCTTTTTTGCGCAACATTTGCGTAATTTTTTAACGCATATTTACAAAATATAATTGTATGTTGTACGTTTGTGCCACTTTTGTGTCAAACAATTACCCAAATGTGGCGCCAAAAAAGTATAAATATGGGCCTTATTTCTATCCAAACAAAACATTTTGGGCAAAGTTAGAATAACCAAACACTGGGAAAAAAACATAACTTTCTAACAAGTAACATGAAGATTGCATGCAGCTCTTTGATGGCAGTTCATAGCTCGCTGTACTAGATTATGATTGTAAATTATGAACTGCACAGTAGGAAAAGGATCTACATGAAGAAAGCAGCATCCCACTAATTTATGCACCTAAAATACTGTTCTATACTCTGCATAATACACGTTCTTTGCAGCAGGCACATTAACCCTCCACTCTACCTCAGGTGAGTCAGCCCTGCCACTAGTCAAAACTCTGATCTCGCTCCAATAGGTACATTTATCACCAGAGTTATCTTAGCACTTTAATTATTGCCTGAAAACTGTTGGGTGTACAAGGAACTCTGCAGTGCTTTTTAAAAATGCTGCCCCCAGTAAGAAAAGCAGCCCACCCTCTTCCAGCTTCCTGGGAAAGTCGTAGGCCAGTCCAGCCCTGACAGGGATCCTTTTCAAGTGCAAATGCTGCCTCCCTCATCAGAGTGATAATGGGCAATCATTGTATCAAGGAAGAATGGTAAAGCACCTGACCATTCACAGTGAAAGGCCCCACCATGGGATCTGTGAACTAGCATTTTATGATTACAGATAACCTCCAATACTCCTTTGAAGGCACTTTCCAGCACCAGGAAATGCTAAACATACAGAACATGTTTTTTCAGAGTCCATCACTTGCTTGTGTCCTGTGTCCTTTGTCCTGTCCAGGCAGAGGCAATAAACAACGAAGCTGCAGTCCGGGCTGTGACCCACGACAGGGAGGCTGAAGCACTTTTAGCCCAATGGGTGTTGCATGCCTGCTCACATGTCACTGAAGTCTGAAAATGAACAGGACACCATGACTCACGTGCATGCTGTCATCAAATGCTTCACAGCCAAAGCCGAATACTACTACCGAAATCTCACCGCTTTAGTGCTCCTAGGCTTCTGTGTCTCCGCGTTGCCTACCTCCTCCATAAATGATGCTCCTCCACCAGTGCTTAGATTACTCCCAGTGCTTAATTTGTGCTTGTTGTTTCAGGTGCTGAGCACCGGCACTTATTTTTGGGGGCCTGGGCTTATTCTTCTGCCTCAAGCATTTGCTGCGAGCAAAAGACACATATGGGAATGACGGAAGAAGAGAAAAAAGAAAAAGTGTCACAAAGGGAGAAAGCAGAAAGCTACCATAGTGTGCTGAAGGGGCACAGAGTGGTTTTAAATGGATTGAAGAGCCCGAGATGGCTTCAGGATTTCGCTGCCTCATTACTCCGTGCTCGCACATTTAAATGCAGCAGCTGTGTGTTTAAGAGGGTTTTGGGCCCCGGCACGTTTTTATTTACAAATTAAGCACTGATTACTCCCCACCCTTCACGTTCTCTTAAGCACGAGACATGCACTCAAACCGATGAAAAAAGGAATTACGTGAAGAATATAAACACAAACGAGTTGGTGAAGTAAAAAGTCACATGATAGAAGACAGACTCATTAGGGTTAGTATACACATTTCATTTTTACAGCTGGCATGCTGAGACTTATTCAGGGAACCGTGACATGGAGAAACTTCTAGCAATAGTCATACTGCATGTAAACTAATCAAGGTTCCAACTGGTTATTAAACCCCCATATACCTGCCCATAAATGAATTAATGTGTAGATGCATGTATCGCAATTAACCAGGTTTACAGAAACTACGCATCTGACATTGCATCAGTATTAAAGAAAGTTTCGTATCAGAAATGATTGAAGAAGAGAAACGCTCTGAAACATGCCAATACAATAATGATACTTTTGCATCATGGAGTAAAAATGTAGATTGAAAAATGTAACATCTTGTTTCTTCTGACTAACATGTTCGTTTTTTAATACACATTTTAAGCCCAATGCAAATAATCAGAGAAACAGGCAAACAGGAAAAGCCTTACAGTGTGTGACATCCCGATGCTGCTGGAGAAAATCCTACTACGTCATTACTGTCTTAAGGACCGATGTTCACTAGACAGACATTGGCATTCAGGAAACTAATCAAATAGATAGCACTAGCATCTGTGTTTTCACAAAAAAAACTGACAACTCAAATGTATCGTTAGGGCCTCTGGGTATAAACGTAATGGCCTCTATAATCTGAAACTTTAGCTGGGCTACATTATGTTGAGAATCAAGCTAATGAAACACAAGGCTACAATTTTGGTTCTTGCTCCGAATCATGCTCTTATGTTCTGTTTTCCAACCCTGATTGTCCTTTCTATTTTATTAATGTTCAGTAACCTGCACAGGCACTTGATGCTGTATATCATGTTTTGAGTATTGCAATCTGCTGAGTGTCTTAATCTAACTGGTTGTCCGGTAGTTGGATAAACCACCACATCTCCTGTGATTACATTGTTGCAAAAACGCAGTTTTTACATTTCCTGATCCAATCCCAGTTCATTGAGTTTATAGGCTGGATTATTGATGATATTGAAGTTCTTTGTGCACCTCTGGCCAAAAAAGGGTTTGAAAAAAAGCAATCCTTTAAAGTCTGGCTCAGATTGGAGTAGTTCCCACCTCTTGCATATTATTCGTTTGATAGATGCTGATTTCGTGGAAAATGTGGGCACAAAAATTGCCCTTTCATGTTTATGAGTCTTGCTTTTCTGCAATAGGCTATTGCAATCTGGAGACTTGAACTTTTCCATCGTAGGATCCAGTAAACTCTTAGGATAACAGCGATTCCTAAATAGAGTTGAATGCGCCTCGAGAATTTCTGTGCGCACTCCTGAGTCAGAGGTTATTCTCCTGATCTGGAGAAATTGGAAATAAGCCATATGTTGTTTCAGTGGAAGTGGGTGAAAACTCTGATATAGCAATGTATTTTTCTGATGGCTTTTTATACACTTTGGTATTCAGGCCTGAGGAAAACAATTCCCCCAAACAACCACAAATAAGATGTTACAATTGATGATGTTGTGGGTAAATTGGATCATAGGGTTCTTGCAATTTAACCAATTGATACTATCCTCCAGTGATGGAATAGTGTTGTTCAAAATCAAAAGAATATCATCAATATACCTACAATATGCCACAAGATTATCATTCCAAGATGAATCTGGAAAGATGAGTTCATATTTTTATGTGTTTATAAATATAAGTGTTTTAATGAATTAAACACTTAACATATGTGTATCGTAACATAAATACATATATATTCACTTAAAAAAACAAAGGTTACAGGGATGTTATAGTTAAGTTCTGAATTTACTGGCACAAATACAGATAAATTTAGCAGTTATAGTTAGAGTTATTTCAAGTAACTATAACTTGCGGCCTAAGGTAACTATAACGTGCTCCCTTGTGGGTCTATGACTGGCTGCGTTAGTGTCTAAGTACATCTGTGAGTGGGTTCAATAGTGTCTGAGTGAGTCTGCAAGTGGGTGCATCAGTGTCTGAGTGGGTCTGTGAGTGGATCCATGAGTGCCTGAGTGGGACGGTGAGTGATTACATGAGGGTCTGAGTGGGTCTGTGATTGGGTGTCTTAGGATCCAGGTGGGTCTGTGAGTAGGTGCAGGAGTGTCTGAGTGGGTCTGTGAGTGGGCGCATGAGTGTGCGAGTGAACAAATTAGTATGAATAACTCTGTGAATGTTGTTTTTGTCACCAGTATTTACAAATATGGTGCAACATTACCCGGGGTGTGCTGACTGTTGCAACATATTTGCGAATATTGTGTGGAGTGAAACAAAATGTATATCACATCCATGGGGTCAGGATACCTCCACGGGACCCCTCAGGCCACTTTTCATTTTATTTTTTCATCCCCGGGGACCGTGTCCCATTACCTAAAATGGTGACCGCAACTTTCCGGTCAGGTTGTGGCCAGCGAATCACAGTTTTCCTGGTGGCATGCTCATTCGAGAATATGTGGCAATCTTCACAAAATCGTCACGAAGAGTCCACAGCCCTAGATATACACATTTATTTTCCCTACATTTTCTCAAAACTGAATGGATTTACACCAAATATGCAAAAGTGTAATCTGCGTGCTGAAACCTACCTTTCTGCCAAATTTCCTGTAATTCTGTCCAGCGATTCGAGCTGTAGACTTGTTCACATCTCCAATGGGAATTAACATGGGAAACGCGCATTTGTGATCACCCTTTTTTCTCAGCCCCTACTTGACGGATCATCTCAAAACTTACCATGCACAATAAGACTCTCCGGCATACTTTAAAAAAACTTTATTGTGAAGATTCGTCAAACCATGCCAAAGATATATGCAAGTCAAAAAATGCTTTTTCTATGGAAACATGGTCCTAACTATAACTACCTACTGGCGGACTGTGTGTAATATACATATATATATATATATATATATATATATATATATATATATATATATATATATATATTTATATATATATATATATAAATATATATATATATTTATTTTTATATATATTGCGTTTGTGATTAAGAAATCGCAAATACCAACTCACAATTTTGATACATCCCATTTTGCATTTCTAAAATAGCGATTTCTTAAAATTTGCTATTTAAGAAATGCAAACCGGGAGCTTCATACATCTGGTTTTTAATCCTTAGAAAACAGTGAGAATGCTGTTGTTACAAAAATTACCTGGTTAGCATCAAAAATAAAGCCGCATGGGCGGGCGTGTGTCAGAAAAGTCAGCGATGCGTTGATTCCTTACTCGCAAATGAGGCAGTGCGTCGTTTCATTCTACAGTCGGGTCGGAGATGCAACGTTTTTCTCACTCGCAAGCGAACGATGCGTTGATTTCCAGATGGGGCACTTCGTGTCTGCGCAGAGCCAGTGTGTCTTGGGTGCCCAGGGACGATGCGTGGAAAATCCAGTCGCAACGTGTTAGAAAACTGCAGTGTGGGGTTTGCGTCGCTATTAGCCTACATAAGTGGGTGTTGCACATCGTTTCTCAAGCTGCTTTGCGTTCATCTCCCATCTGCAATGCAGGTGGAGCGTTGATTTCAGCCATGAAGCTGGCAGCGGATCCTTTATCAGCTGCATTGCGGAAGCTGCGTCGTAAATTTCCCTACACGGCGTTCTGTGCATGGATTTTCAGTTCTTGTCTGCCAGCTTCACCTCTCAAGGGCCCAGAAACTGGATAGGGCACCACTTGGTACGGCAAGTGTCTCAGCAGAGAGTTCAGGTACTGGCAGGGGAAGTCTTTGATGACCCTGAGACTTCAACAACAGGAGGCAAGCTCAGTTCAATCCCTTGGAGATTCTTCTCAAGCAGAAATGCACAACAAAGTCTAGTTTTTGTTCCCTTTCACAGGCAGAAGCAGCAACTGTAGGATAGCCCAACAAAGCATAGTCATAGGCAGGAGCAGCACTTCTCCCCAGCTCTTCATCTCTTCTCCTCGGCAGAGGTTCCTCTTGATTCCAGAAGTGATCTCCTTTTCTGGGGTTTTCTCTCTTGTTTGTAAGATCCTGCCTTGCCCAAGCCAGGCCCCAGACACACACCAGGAGGTTGGAGACTGCATTGTTTGGGGGCAGGTACAGCCCTTTCAGGTGTGAGTGACCACTCTTCCCCTCCCTCCCAGCACAGATGGCTCATCAGAAAATGCAGACTACACCCTAGCTCCCGTTATGTCACTGTCTAGAGAGAGGTGCAAACAGCCCAACTGTCAAACTGACCCAGACAGGGAATCCACAAACAAGCAGAGTCAAAGAATGGTTTAAGCAAGAAAATGCCCACTTTTTAAAAGTGGCATTTTCAAACACAGAATATAAAAACAAAATTTACTAAAAGATGTATTTTTTAATTGTGAGTTTGGACACCCTAAACTCTTTATTCTATCTGCTCCCAAAGGGAATCTGCACTTCAATAATATTTAAAGGCACCCCCATGTTAATCTATGAGAGAGATAGGCCTTGCACGCACAGTGAAAAACAAATTTGGCAGCATTTCTCTGTTAGGACATATAAAACACATTAGTATATGTCCTACCTTAAACATACACAGCATCCTGCCCATGGGCCTACCTAGGGTCTACCTTAGGGGTACCTTACATGTAAGAAAAGGGAAGGTTTAGGGCTGGCAAGTGGGTACACTAGCCAATTTGAATTGGCAATTTAAAACTGCACACACAGACACTGCAGTGGCAAGTCTGAGCCATGTTTACAGGGCTACTCATGTGGGTGGCACAACCAGTGTTATAGGCCCACTAGTAGTATTTGATTTACAGACCCTGGGCACCTCTAGTGCACTATACTAGGGACTCACTAGCAAATCAAATATGCCAGTCATGGATAAACCAATCACCAATACAATTTGCACAGAGAGTATATGCACTTTAGCACTGGTTAGCATTGGTAAAGTGCTCAGAGTCCTAAAGCCAACAAAACAGGTCAGAACAAATGGGAGGAAGGAAGCAACAAGTTTAGGGATGACCCTGCAAAAAGGGCCATTTCCAACAGGGACATTGCATTATTTGTACATGTGGGCACATCGTGAGCAAGGGTGTGCCCCCTTGTAACATATTCTCAGACCAGGTCTTAAACTAGTATACATGAATGAAGCGTTAACAAACATTAAATTAGCCAGTGGGAAGTTTTACTCCCCCCTTTCAGATGACCCCCACCTTGCATCCATGAGACATGGGTAAGCTTTGATGTAGCACCAAGGGTTTCAAAGTGGTGGATTGCAAACAAACAAATATTGACAAGGACACAGGAAATCTAGACTTGTGAGACCACGAGAGCCTCACAAGTTTATTAACACAAATGTTGAGCAAGGACGCAGTAGTCCACTCACCTCTGGGCCCTGATAGTCAACTATGGATAGCCATCATCTCAGGGACATGTACGTGATATAGTAGATGGCTGGTGGTAAATAGTCATAGATTAGGAGTAAGTCATTGTTGAGTAATGTGTGGTGACTGCACCTGTCATTTGCGGATGCAGTGTACATTACACGTCAGTTCTACCTCCACCCAATACTGTATTTAATGCTTTATTCTCCTCATTTTTCAGCTGCCGATATGATACCTGAAGAACAACATACATTCCACAAAAGGGCAGAGAGATATTGTCACATTTTGGATATGAATGCCGGTTACCAGAGGATGGAGAGGAGGTTCCGGAAGGAAAAGGCCACAAGCACATGCCGTGTTTTCTCACATAGGGGACTTCTGCAGCAGCTGCAAAAAAGCAGGCCAAACTGGGGAAAACATCAGGAGTCCAGGGGTACTCTAGGGGTCTGACCTCCTCCACATCAGCCTCACTTGTCACAAGCCAGGCACTCTTGCAGCCACCTGCTGCAGTAATAACACTAAACTTTGAAAGTAACATGAGATGGGGCATGGCCGCCATGATGACCAGATTGGACTGGTTGGAGCAGGAGCGTGCCAAAGTCACAAGTTACTGAAGTACTGTAAAAGAAAATTGAAGAAAGTGGGATGTGTCAGTGTCACAACCACCCAGTTCTTTCTGTCTCCCTTTTACAGTTGATAATATTTTTAGATTGGGTTTTAGATGGGTAGTGTTAAGTTAGTCAAATAATGTAGGGTAGGCATAGGTTAGAGTAAGTATATTTGAGGGTGAGTTTTAGTGCATGTTTTTAAATTGGGGAGGTTGAGTATGGGGTATGTGTAAAAAACAATATATATATTAAAAAATATATAAAATACCAAACACAATTGTTTAGGCCATATGTTAAGTACGTTAATGTGTAGCCTTAGTTTATGTTGTCCTACATGTATCTTGTCTTTTGAGCGGGTGAGGGTACAAAGTTTAGAGTGTGGCATTACATGTATAATATCAGTTTAGAATAGGTTAGTTAGGTGTAGTTGCAAGTTAAGTTAAGCTAGTTTAGGTTAGTTAGGTGTAAGGTCGTTTTTAGGATAGGTTTAGGTATGTACTTTTAATTATTTTAAAATAAATCCTGTTTGTATAAGACCATTTTTTGCCATCTTAATTGAGTGGGTGTTTTCATGTGTGCACTGGCCAAGTTGGAAGAATGGCTTAGGGTATGCTTGTTGTCTTGATTTCCATGGATTACCATGTGCATCTCCTATGACCAAGGAGCTGTCAGATTGGCTGCTAAATAACATCAACTAGTCCACACATTTGCCATCTACGGTTCCAGCCATTCCCATTGTGTATGTATATGTTATCTTGGATAGGTAAGTATGGAATTTGAACTGTCATAGGTGGGGTCTTGCGGTCTCATTGTTGGCAAGTGTGGCACATATGACAACAGGCAAATTTGGAACTGTATCCTGCAACACTGACAGATGCCCATCACTGAGAAGGTTAGCCTCTTCTGTACCACTTATATTAGTTGTACTGGTACTCCAATTTGGGTAAATTACCATTGACTTGGTTCTGAGCCATACATGCCGTATGCAAACTTCCAAGGATTTCTGTTCTATATATGTATAGACTACTCTGTAAGTTGGTTGTAGCCCACAAAACTATAATTCACCTTTCTCATGTTAGGATCCTAGTGTGTGGCTTTGTGTCTGACAGTAATGCACTCATGTAATGATGTTCTGTTCTCATTGACATGGATTTACACAATGCAATCATTTAGCTGAGTTGATGGATCACAGTAAATGTAGAAATGTTACATGTAAATAAAGTGCTTTATTTACAGATGCAAGTGAAATTTCAAATGCTATACAATGTCCAGTTCACAGACCCCATGAGAGAACCTTAGCAATTTGTAGTACAATCAGAGTCCAGGGGTGAGGGACATGTCATGAGAGATGGTTCTGAGAAGTGTGCATCAGTGAGGACATTTGAATTTGCCAATAGGTAAGAATGGAAACAATGACAGTACAAAGACATCAGCAACAGGCTTGTGTTGGTGTAAGGACGTTGAATGTGGATCAATGCATGCATTTTGTGACTTTGTAGGTGTGGCACAAGAGGAATGTGCAGCTTGGTTCCACGTGGGCTATTATTTGAATGATGATACAGTTGAATTACAGGCTAGTGACATTGTGCCAGTAGTGCAAAACTGATGCCACTTGTGCCAGTTCTCATGTATGTAAATTGTACCACTAGACCAACCTTTCACACAAGACACTATGGGCCTCATTACAAGGCTGGCGGTCTTGGCATGGGCAGTGCAGGGATCCCCATGCACAGCCCCATCACGCATTTCACTGCCCAAATTATGACAATGAAATGCGCGATGGGTGCTGCTGCATCCAATGCACCACAACATTGTCGTCGGCTCACATACGGGCCGGCGTCAATGTTGTGGTGAGTGTTCCTCCGGGCCAGTGGCCGAAAATTCCATTTTCGTCTGCTGGCCCAGCAGAAGACTCCTAATATGGCGGGCAAAAGACCTCCATTACTGGCGGTCGTTTGCCTGCAGTGGCTTCGGCGGTCCTATGAAAGGACCGCCAAAGTTGTAATGAGGGCCTCTATCTTGTCGGATGATGAGATTGCAGCTACTTGTACAGCTGAACACATGATGTTCACAGACATGCTCCATGTGTTGTATGTGTTGTATGCCATTGCAATATGGCGCATGGAGTTGTGTGTGAGTTAATGTGGGTTCAGCCTGTGTGGTTTGTGTTCCACAGGTTGCACACTTTAGCCCTGATTATTTTCTCATGTGGCACAGCTCAGTGCAGCAGCAATATGTGTTGCATGATGCTGCACCTGTTTAGATATGCAGGGATCTGCCATGTATACTAGAATATGGTACATCCCTGCAATTCCCCCTTTGCCTGTACAGATTTGTTCTCCCTGCACCAACACAGGCATTGTTGCAGCATGTTGAAGGGGTGTCTGCTTTGAGGGGATAAATTGTTTATGTGTAGGGAGGTGTCCGTTCCTGCACATGTACAAACTATTTTTGCTAAGGTGGCATTTCAATGTGTGCTGCAAGATGCAGCACACATGAGAAGGGCAATGAAGCAAGGAGGAAGGGAAACATTTTGGCCTGATACATCACACTGATACCAACCCTGAGGTGGTATTGTCTTCAGTCCTAGTCTCTGATGTACAAGTTGTGTAGGATCAGGGGCTTTGACAATATGCAATGAGTGTTGTCGTGGCGCAGCAACACTATTTGCACATCCTTTCCAGGCAATGTGCTGCATATTTACATGGTAGAATATAGCCATAGTGAGTGGCTTATGTCCACGTTGTGTATATGGTGGAGTGCATTGCACAACCAAAGCGCCATCATGTGCAATTTTTTAAAACCTTTCACACACACTGTGCTAGCTCAGTTGTGCATAATTTTTCATTAATATGGGCCTTATTCTTTAAAACTTTATATCTCCGGGTTCCCTTTATTGAATTTTTGTTGTTTTAGTGTCATTTCAAAGATAAAAATATAATCTATTTTTATAAATTGGTGTTGAATTTTTATTGTGTTTTGTTTTTTACCTATTTACTGTTTTGTGATTTTTAAATGCTTTACACAACTGTCTTCTAATTTAAGCCTAACTGCTCAACTGCACATCGCCAAGCTACCAAGGTTTGAGCTGGGACAAATTTATTGAGCCCTAACTGGACCTAGTGGGTGTTAGTGGCCACTTGAAATAACAAAAGCTAGAGGAATGATATTGTTAGGTTCACAATTTACACAGACAAAGCCATAGAAATTCATCAGTTATAGTTAGAGTTACGGTAACTATAACTCGCACCTCCTCCACACAGAATTTTCTACTGAATTGTCTTACAGCAAATGTTAATTGATATTATCAATGATATCATAGGAGATGTCATGAATGTTGTAAAATGTGGGGTCATTAGCAGTGCATGGTGAGGTCAAATAAAATGGGAGGAGGAAGGCAAGAAGTTTGGCGATAACTGGATGACATTAGTATGTTAACTTCTGTGTGCTGGCCAGTTGACTATCACTAGTCTCTAGGAGTGCCCATTCTGTAACATCTTGGATAAGGACATGCTTATTTAGCCCTTTCCTGTATATTGCCTCTTTTGAAAGTCTTGTATCCAACAAAAACACACACACATGTATTAATTTCCAAGTACTTATCAATACACAGCACAGATCAGTCAGGGTTAAATACTTTTTAAATGTAAACTGAACGTGTTCTAGGGTAAGGTCTCTGACATGCATTCCATCAGTCTCTGATAGAAAATGAGTAGGCTAATTACCAGATGTATTCTGAAGACTGTTGACTGTGTATTTGCAGAATATGGGGTAATGTCAGATTATTCCAGAAACTCACTGACCTTTCCTGACGATCAAGCAGTTAAATGAAAGTTTAACATTAATTCTTGATCAAAACATATTGTCCTAAATTTCTGACTCGAGAATGGCAATAAAGTATATTGTAAATAAACAAATATTTGGCAATGTCACTATCCGGCATATTTTCAGAGCTTGGTGCTAAGGATCTTGATTTCCTTTACGATATTATATTATATGGTCTCTTGGAAGCACCCTGGACTGTATCTTCTTGCAGATTGGTGATAAGGGCATGCAGAGGGAATTCTGCCTAATGATTTGATTTAAAGTATCTCTTTGAAAAGCAAGTATTAAACCATTGAAACTAAGTGATCAGTACCTCCTATACTTTTACAGTTCCACTAGGGGCAGTTACTTTACATTAATTATTTTAAACACTGCTTAGAATTGAGGAGATATTCAAGCCTTCAAAATAACTGTCACCACTGTGACCAATCTCTTGAGAAACAAGCAGACATAAAGAAATGGTAAGTGAGCTGTGAGAGGTTTTTCATGATGCAATAGCTAATTTATCCTTCCTACTTGGTACATATTGTCTTTTAGTCTGAAAAGTCTTGATGTGTTGGCTGTAGTCCACTTCAGCATGAATGAAGTAGCGAAATTAGTATAAAATTAACACCTGACTCTCCTCTGGATCCTTATCTACTAAACAACCTTAGCGGCAACTGGTATTGTCAAAGAATTCAGATACCAACTATATCTAAACCTCTTACTGTCAGCATGGTTTACTGTCTAGATTTCAAGCTGATCCTGGTAACAGAAACGCATTGATTTGGTCGTTGTTAACTTGTGGATGGTGATACATGCAGCAATGCCCCAAATGTTGTCCTACTGACCTTATCCATGACTAACAATGTCAATAATGAGATAATGAGTGACTGGCATCTAATGGTTAGTTTGTACCGAAAGTTCTAGGTTGGCTGGAGGCCTGGACCTGTAGCTAATCCTTCGCTGTGCATGGTCTTTGGCCTTTGGTTGTGTGCAGCTGGAGAATTGGTTGAATGTGATCAAAAACCAAAGAAATTCACTTAAATACCAAAGGTTAAAATGACAGTAATGTTAAGTGTGGTAATAAGAACTTTGTTCATGGTAAAAAAAAAACATTCTCAGAAAAAAAGGTTAAAGTCATTTTATAGAAAAATTAGGCAATTCACTGAAATATTAAAATTACATTATATTTCGGAATAGTAGCAAATGGGTTGAACTGGAGTTTTCTCATTTGACTACCTGGTTTTTGGACTTATATTATGAGCGAGGCTCACCACAGGGTAAATTTGTTGTAAATGGACTGACAGTGCTAACTACTAGTTTCCTCCCTTAAAGATATGGCCACTGTTGCACAGCTAGGATAAGAGGCTCTTGGTTGGTAACACATGAACAGGTAAGTAGATGTGAGAAGACTGTGCCTGTGAGACTAAGGTTGTGCAGCTTGGTATCTGTGCAAGGTAGCCCTATCATATTCCCTTCAGTCAGCTCACAATCATTTTCCAGTCCTTGCCCCCCGCCCCCCAACAGGGCAAGTTTATTACTCTACTTTTCAAACACAAATTAAATTCCTCCCTTCAAAATAGTGCTTGAACCAGTTTCTAAAAAAGGAAGGGGTGGGGAGATAGTCTGTATCCGTTAATTAGCTTGTCATACTACACCTGTATTGGGACAGCCCAGGCCTGCAAAAACAGAGGAGTGTCATACCTATGCAGACAACACAGGAGGGGCACAGTTTTGAAGTTCTGGTGTGAAGGGATGTTAGACTTTTCATCCTTGGCGTGGTTTCCCCTAACTTTTTGCCTCTGTTTCCCAGGTGGTTGATGTGTGCTGGACTGTGTTTTTGTTGTTTTTGTTACTCTGGGCACTTTGCCACTGCTAAAGTGCAAGTGCTCTTGGACAAAATGTGTATGTAATTGGCCTTCCATGATTGGCATCTTTGATTTACTGGTAAGCCCCTAGTACAGTGCACTAGAGGTGTCCAGGGCCTGTAAATCAAATGCTACTAATGGGCCTGCAGCACTGGTTGTGCCACCCACATGAGTAGCTGTGTAAACATTGCTCAGACCTCCCACTGCAGTGTCTGTGTGTGCAGTTTTAAACTGCCAATTGGACTTGGCAAGTGTACCCACTTGGCAGGCCTAAACCTTCCCTTTTTTTACATGTAAGACACCCCTAAGGTAGGCCCTAGGTAGCCCCATGGGTAGGGTGCAGTGTATGTTTATGGTAGGACATATACTCATATACTAATGTGTTTTTTATGTCCTGACAGTGAAATACTGCCACATTCGGTTTTCACTGTTGCAAGGCCTATCTCTCTCATAGGTTAACATGGGGGCTACCTTTAAAAATTATTAAAGCGTAGATTCCCTTTGGGAGCAGATAGACATGTTGAGTTTGGGGTCTATGAGCTCACAATTTTTAGTTATAGCTCCATGCACATTATTTTAGCATACAAGGCCTGCCGCTGTACACTTTAACCTAGATATATTTTGTGAGAAAACAGGGCTGATTCCAGAGGCCCCCTAACTTTTTGCCCCCATTTTCCACTTTTTGCTGGTGTTTTCCTGACTCTGATGGTTCTATGGGTACTGCTAACCAGTCCCAGGGCCTGTGCTCTGTGTAAAAAAGATATGCAAATTAGGCTAATTATAATTGGCTTAGTTAACCTACTTATAAGTCCCTAGTATATGGGAGGGCATGTAGGTTTAGGGACCACAGCATAGGTGGTGCACCCATAGGTGCACTGCTGAGGTGCCCAGTGTCATTTTAAAGGCAGGCCTGCCTTGCTGGCTGATTTTAAATTAAAGTTATATGGAAATTCGACTTTGGAATCAAAAGTAGTTCCAAAGTCTTAAATTACCTTATTTTTACATATAAGTCACACCTAAGGTGTGCCCTATGTGCCCCTAGGGCTTGGTGCCATGTAACTATAAGCAGGGACTTTATAAAAATAGTTTTGTAAGCCCTGGTGAGGTAAAAACAGCCAAATTCGTTTTTCCCTCATTGTAGTAAATGGCCTTCATAGGCTAGAATGGGGAGACTTTATTTTATTTTTTAAAGTCTCCTTAAATGATGCATACCAAGAATATGGTATCAAATTAATTGTTGTAATAAATCCCACAACTTCCAGTTGTTGGATTTGATATAACTTGTTCAGATAAAGAGTTTTAAACTTTACCTGGAAAGTTGCCAATTTCAGCCCTGCATTGTTTTTGCTGCTGTGCTCTGATTGGCCAGGTGGTGTGAAGTGGCCTGGCTTCACACAAAGGAATGTGCCTGTGGTAGGGAATCTCCCCTCAGCAGATGGTGAGGCAGGAAGGGGGAGGGCTGCCAAACTGGTCTTCAAAGGCAGAGAAGGACATTTGGAGTAACCAGCAACATCTCCACATCCTGTAACCCCAGACAACTAGGTGCCCCCTTGATTAGATTAGGAGAGGGGTGTGTTTATGATTTTTAGCCACACCAGTGGGTGGGCTCAGCCAGATGTAACCTCCAAAAATCAGATTCAGCCATGATGGATTTTTGGAGAATGTTGCCTCCTGGGATTGATTTTTGCCACACTTCCCAGGAAGTGGTCATCACAGGGGGAAGGACCCTGCACCTGATTGGAGAACCAGGACCCCCCTGCTTTTCACCCAGGAGCAAGGATAAAACTGGCAGACCTGCACCCACACCTCAGTTCCCTACCACATCCAACAAGAAAGAACAACAGAAGAAGAAGGACTGCCCTGCTAGAAAGACTGCACCAGATGCACACCTGGGCTTCACCACAAGAAGGACTTTGCCTGGCTTCAACTGGTTCAAGGAGGGACTCCCTGTTTGCTACAGGTGAAAAATTGCTAACCAGAGTCCCCTATACGAACTCCTGAAGAAAGCGACCAGCTGACCACTGTCCAGTGGCCAAAAAGGAGTTTGCGCTAGGTGCCTTCTGGGAGCTGTAGTCCACACCCCCCAAGGACCATCTCAGAACTTCTGTACCCTTGGGGTGATCTGTGGACCCCAAAAGAACCTTAAAAGGACATCTGGGAGAAGCCCCAGAAGTTTGGAGAACTTTTGTAAAAAAGCTCCATAGAGGGACCGACCCGCTGCGGCAACTCTAGCCGGCTTGCCTCAACCGCGACCCGGCCTAATTTGCTGGTTCGTCCCGGTAAAGAAAATCTCCGAAAAAGAGACTAAGGTGGTCATTACAACCTCAGCGGTCTTTTTACAAGACTGCCGAGGGACCGCCGTGCGGAAGACCGCCAGTGGTGGCGGATTGCCGCTCGGCCTATTATGACCGTTGGCAGCTCTCCGTCCTTTTACAGACGGAGATCCGCCAGCAGCCATACTGGCACGAGGCGGGGAAGTGGAGGTTGCTCCTCCTCCACCGCCACGCCAACAGAACACCGCCCAGCGAATCACGTCCTGTGATTCGCCGTGGCGGTGTTCTGTTGGCGGTGTGGTGTCGGCGGAGCTGCCCCCATGGCTCCCGTCCCCTCACGGAGGATCAACGGACAAGTTAAGTCGATCGTCCGTTAGGGGAGGGGGTGGGGTGGTGTTGTGTGTTGTGTGGGTGCATGGGGTTGTGTGTCTGTGTATGTATAGGGGGTGTGTGAGTTCGTGTATGCTTGCGGGGTGTTGCGTGTTTTGGGAATGAGTGCGTGTATGTCTGTATGGATGTGTACGTGTATGTTTGTATGTGGGTGTGCGTGTCTGACTGTGTGTGTGGATGCAGGCATGTATGTCGGTGTGTGTGCGTGTGTGTGTTGGTGGTGCCTGCATGCGTGTCGTGTGTGTGTGAGTTATGTGATGTTGGGGGTCGGGGTGGGGAGGGGGGACCTGCCACCTTTGGGGGTGGCAGGGGTGGTGGGGGGTGTAGGGGAGGAAGTCAGGTGGGGGTGGGGGGTGGGGGAGACCCCTATCAGTGCCAGGGAAGGAATTCACTGGCACTGATAGTGCTTACCGCCATGGATTTCATGGCGTTTCCAACCGCAGGAAATCCACGGCGGTAAGCTTGGTCAAAATACCGGCAGCAGTATAGTGACGGCCGCCGGGCTGGAGACCCAGGTCTCCAGCCTGGCGGTCGTCTCCGCCCTGGCGGGCGGAACGGAGAACCGGCGGATGACCATGGCGGTAACAACCATGGCCATTATACAAAAAAGGACCGCCAGCCTGTTGGCGGTCTTACCACCAATTCTCCGCCTTCCGCCAGGGTCATAATGACCCCCTAAGTCCGAAGGTAAAAAGTTGACCGGGACCTTCCAGCCAGTGTATCTGAGGAGGGCTCCAGGGATGTTGGCTCAAGATCCAGGTTTACCCCGGTCGAAGGATTTTCACCTCCAAAAAGAGAATAAGTCCGAAGGTAAAAATCTCCACCGAGGATTCCCGCATCCCGTATCCGGAGAAGGGCTCCAGGAGGTCGGATTGGACTGGCAGGTTCGTCCCTCTGAAGAAAATCTTCGAAAAAGAGACTAAGGGGGTCATTCTGACCCTGGCGGTCGGTGATAAAGCGGCGGCCAACCCGCCAACAGGCCGGCGGTCCAAAATATGCAATTCTGACCCTGGCGGGAACCGCCAACACAGCCCGCCGCATTAACACTCCGACCGCCACGGCAGAACAAACAAACAGCGCGGCGGTCACCGCCAACAGCCAGGCAGCAGACAATGTACCGCCCACCCTATCACGACCCACCAATCCGCCACCTTTTCCGGGGCGGGAGCACCGCCGATAAAAACACGGCGGAAACAGACTACGAACGGGAAAACGCTCACTTCTACACACTCCACGCGAGATTCCGGCAGTATGGAACCCGAGTTACAGGTCATCCCTGCACTCCTATACCTGCTCCTGTACCAGGAGCACGCCCGGCGGCGCGGAAGACATCGGTGAGTACTGCACCTACGACACAGGGGAGGGAAAAGATTACCGGCACACACCCACCCACCCACACCCACTACAACACACACATCAATGCATTCCCACAGATCACTGTCACAACCCACAAACCCCCCCTCCGAAATAATGCAAAGACCAAAAGAAGAGATCTTAAACGGGCAGATATATTGAAAAATGGACAGCAGTAATCCAAATAAATAAATAAACTATGTACAAAATATATACATCTACTATATGTAGTCCAACCACTGTCCGTGGACCACAGGGGTCCTGAGCAAAGGGGCAAGGCCCAGTCCCACGACAAGAACTCCACGGAGAGAACACTGCAGGGGCATCAGAAAGAAAAAAGGACAGGCACCTCAGGGGGAAGGGAAGGGGGGCACCTCAGCCACTTGAGTACACGACGCCAGATCCACGAGGGGACTCCATGACCACTGGGCCATCCTGGGGAGTGCAAAGCCACAGTCCATACAGTCCATACAGTGGGTGGCCTGCCCACTGGGCCATCCTGGGGAGTGCAAAGCCACAGTCCATACAGTCCATACAGTGGGTGGCCTGCCCACTGGGCCATCCTGGGGAGTGCAAAGCCACAGTCCATACAGTGGGTGGCCTGCCCACTGGGCCATCCTGGGGAGTGCAAAGCCACAGTCCATACAGTCCATACAGTGGGTGGCCTGCCCACTGGGCCATCCTGGGGAGAGCAAAGCCACAGTCCATACAGTCCATACAGTGGGTGGCCTGCCCACTGGGCCATCCTGGGGAGTGCAAAGCCACAGTCCAAACAGTCCATACAGTGGGTGGCCTGCCCACTGGGCCATCCTGGGGAGTGCAAAGCCACAGTCCATACAGTCCATACAGTGGGTGGCCTGCCCACTGGGCCATCCTGGGAAGAGCAAAGCCACAGTCCATACAGTGGGTGGCCTGCCCACTGGGCCATCCTGGGGAGTGCAAAGCCACAGTCCAAACAGTCCATAACAGACTCCACTGCCACTGGAGGAGGCATGTTGGCCAGAGGACATCCTGCAGCCCTGCCCGAGACAGATCCTGCCCTGCCACGTCTGCCAAAGGGCCAGCGGTTCTTGCCTGGAAGGGCCCAGTTCAGCGGTTCTTGCCTTGAAGGGCCCAGTTCAGCGGTTCTTGCCTTGAAGGGCCCAGTTCAGCGGATCCTGAGACGGCGGTCCCCAGCGGAGCGGTGCTGAAGGTGTGAGTGTAGACGTCACAGGGAGGGAGGAGGGAGACGAGGAGGTGGGGGTCACAGAGGTGGTAGTGACTGTTGGCATGTCTGCATCGGAATGTTGCTTGTGTGAATGTCTGCGTGATCTGTGGTGCTTATGTTTGGATGAGCTGCTCTTGGGTGTTGAGGTGTGTGCAGGCTGGTCTGATGGTGTGGGTGGGACAGGCAGAGGAACAGGAGACTGGGAGGAGGGAGTTAGTAGAGGGAGGCAGGAGACAGGGACAATGGCTGCTGTCAGTGCTGAGGCCAGAGCCTGGAACGATCGCTGATGGGCAGCCTGACCCGAATGAATGCCCTCCAGGTACGCATTGCTGCGATGAACCTCCCTCTCCACCCCCTGGATGGCATTCAAAAGGGTAGTCTGCCCAACAATGAGCGTTCGGAGGAGGTCAATGACCTCCTCACTGAGGGCAGCGGGGGTAACAGGGGCAGGGCCTGAGGTGCCTGGGGCGAAGGAGATGCCCGGCTTCCTGGCAGAGCGGGCACGGGGCGAACGCTGAGGGGCTGCTGGGAGGGCGGAGATGGTGCGCTGGGTGGCGGCTGTACCTGTAATGGCGGGGGGCACGGATGGTGCCACCCCCGCAAGGGAGCTCCCTTCCGAGGACGTGTCCGTGTCGCTGCAGGGTCCAGTCGTCCCCGTTGTGGAGCTCCCCTCGCCCTCCGTCTCACTGGTCCAGTCAGACTCTGTTGCATGGCCCTCCTGGGCCATGTGAGATGCAGCTCCCTCCTGCCCCGATGCCACTTCTCCTCCGCCTGATGATGCTGATGCACACAAGCACAGAAAGACAAACAAAAAGGGGGGGGGAGAGAGAAATAAAGAGATTTTGAGTACATGGATCACCGGTACAGTTAGCGGACATGACAGACACAGATGCCCCCTGCACTAAGTTGCGCACTTGGGGTCCGCTACGCATTCCGTGGAACATGCCCTACACGCCTAGAGTTGACAACTGCACCCATGGATGACACGGCCCAGGGATGGCTGTACTGGCACACTACTGAGGGTGGTGGCTGGGGACACAGGGGCTTACGGGGGTGCCCAGCCTACAGATATCGCCCTGGCCTAGGGGGACCCACAGCCCTCCTCCCCCACCCAGACACCTCCACTGCGCGACAACAGAGTAGATTATGCTTGTACTCACCCCCTTGTGTCTGCTGTGCTGCCCTCACGCGCCCATCCAAATCAGGGTAGGCCACCGCCAGGATCCAGAACATCAGGGGGGTCAGTTGACTGCAGGCACCCCGCCTACGTTGGGAGGCCATCCCCAGCAGAGACTCGGCGGTCTTCTTGGTCCCGCGGCAGATGTCCTCCCACCTCTTGCGGCAGTGGGTGCCCCGTCGATGGTGGACCCCAGGGTCCGGACTTCCTTGGCAATGGCACGCCAAATCCAGATCTTCTCAGGGGCGTGGACCTATGTGACACGTACAGGGAGGGAGAAATACCACGTTCAAGTTTGTCTGCATTTTCGTTGCCAGTGGCCCAACGCCCCCCATCCCCGCCAGGCCCCCCGCCATGCCCCCCACCAGGCCCAACATGCCCCCCATCCCCGCCAGGCCCGCCACCGCCGGCGCCCTTCGCCATTGGCTCCTGAAACCCATAGGCTTTAATGTTAACCAATGCGGCTTCGCGCCGCGGTCTTCGACCGCCGACCGCCGCGGTGTGCCACGCCAGCGCATTGACCTCACATCCCATTGTCACACTTCACAGGTCAGGCAGCCGCCATTTCGAGGGTCCACATGGCTCAATTTCAACTGCGTCACACAGGCCTAGGCCTTGCATAGCCACTCATACACGCCATTCACTGCATAGAGAATCGTTTACTGTGCAAGCTGTGAGTACGTACCTGTGGGTTGCTTGACTGTGTGCTCCATGTTGTCCTTCCTAGGCACCGTCCGCTGGGTTTGGCGAGGAGACGGATGAATCCTCCCGTGTACAGGCCGCTGGTGGACCTGTCGACAATGGAAGCACGCCACATTATCCTGACCTACCGGCTTGACCGTGCCACTATACATGAACTGTGTGCCCAGCTGGAGCCCGACCTGATGTCCCCCATCCGCCAACCCACAGGGATTCCCCCTCTGGTGCAGGTCCTGTCAGTACTCCATTTCTTGGCAAGTGGGTCATTTCAGACAACAGTGGGAATTGCTTCTGGGATGTCTCAGCCCATGTTTTCGAAGGTGTTATCCAGAGTGTTGTCTGCCCTGATGAAATACATGAGGAGCTACATCCTTTTCCCTGAGGTGGGCGAATTGGCTACAGTGAAGGGTGATTTCTATGCCCTTGGACATATTCCCAACGTCATTGGTGCCATTGATGGGACCCATGTGGCTTTGGTTCCCCCAAGAGACAGTGAGCAGGTGTACAGGAACAGAAAAAGTTACCATTCCATGAACATCCAGGTGGTGTGTTTGGCTGACCAGTACATCTCGCATGTAAATGCCAAACTCCCTTGGTCAGTGCATGACGCCTACATCCTAAGGAATAGCAGCATCCCTTACGTGATGGAACAGCTAGAGAGACACCGTGTATGGCTATTGGGGGACTCTGGGTACCCCAACCTGTCGTGGCTACTGACCCCAGTAAGGAATCCCCGGACCAGGGCAGAGGAACGGTACAATGAGGCCCATGGGCGTACTAGGAGGGTGATCGAGCGGACCTTCAGCCTTCTGAAGGCCAGGTTTAGGTGCCTGCATATGACAGGTGGATCCCTAATGTACTCACCTAAGAAGGTGTGTCACATCATCGTGGCCTGCTGCATGCTTCACAACCTGGCTTTGCGCCGCCAGGTGCCTTTCCTGCAGGAGGATGGTCGAGACGGTGGTGTTGTGGCAGCTGTGGAACCTGTGGAGAGTGAAGAGGAGGAAGACGACGGGGATGAAACAGACAACAGGGACAGAATCATTGCACAGTACTTCCAATAGGACACAGGTAACAATTCAAACATAATTTAGTAAATGTAAACTACTCTCCTGCATCTCTGCTGCCTGTCTATTTGCCCCAGTGTATGATGACTGAGTTGTGGCTTTTCCCTCCCTATTTCAGATCTGGGGTCCCCACTACGAGTCCTGTGCTTCGTTTCCCCATGGACTACAGCTTTGTGGCAGCTGTTTGTTGACTTCACTATGTACATGGACATATTTGCACTGTCATGTCAATTACAATATTTTGAAATCACAGCCAGACTCCAGATAGTTTTGTGCAAAATAGGTGTTTATTTCAGTGCTCAAAATGGGATGGGTGGTTTCAAGTGGGTGGGGGCTATGGTGAAGGAATGTCCATGGCAGAGTCCAGAGTAACAGTCACACAGGTGCATTGTCCATAGGCCTGTGGAGAGATGGAGCATGGGCAGTTCAGGGATGGACAGGGTGACAATGTGGGACAGTGGGATGACATCAGGTGGTATCCTTTGCTGGCGGGGGTCTTGACATCCTACTCTGTCTTCTTGCGAGATCTCAGGGCCCTCTTGCGGGGTGGTTCTTCTCCTGCAGGAGGTGGGGGTCTGGTGGGCTGCTGTTGTGCGGGGGCCTCCTGTCCACTAGCGCCGGCGGAGGTGGTTGGCTGTTCTTGGTCCAGGCTAGTGGCAGGGGCCCTTTGTTGTTGTTGAGTGTCCGTCCTGGTGTTGATGAGTTCCTGCAGCAGCCCTACCATGGTAACCAGGGTGGAGGTGAGGGCTCTGATGTCCTCCCTGTACCCCCGATAGTGTTCCTCCTGCAGTACCTGGATCTCCTGGAACCTGGCCAGTACCGTCGCCATCGTCTCCTGGGAGCGGTTGTATGCTCCCATGATGGTGGTGAGGGCCTCGTGGAGAGTGGGTTCCCTGGGCCCGTCCCCCCCCTGTCGCACAGCTGCCCTCCCAGTTCCCCTGTTTCCCTGGGCCTCTGCCCCCTGGCCGGTGTGCCCACTACCACTGCCCCCAGGTCCCTGTTGTTGTTGGGGTGGTGGGTTATCCTGGGTGCCCTGTAGTGGTAGACACACCGCAGATTGACGCGCCCTGGAGACAGAGGCATGGGCCCGCTGGGTGGGAGCTGTGCTGGTGTTCCCAGAGGGGTTTGGGTCTGTAGTGGCCTGTGGCTGTCTGAGGGGAACCGACTGTCCAGAGGTCCCCGATGGTCCGGGCTGGTCATCAGTGTCCAGGTCGACAGAGCTGCTGTCATCGCTGACGGCCTCTTGGGTGGGGGGTGTGGAGAATTCTGGGCCCTCCGTGGCGGTGTGTTGGCGGTCGGGTCCTTCAGGGGTATAGAGGTATGGTTATAGTTTCAATGTGTGCCATATGGGTGTATCTGTGTGTTCCCGTGTCCCCAATTGCTGGCATTCGTGTGTGGGGGCTTTGGTGAGGGTGGCTTGTGGGGGGGATGTGTATATGCATTGGGCATGCTTTGGTGATGGGTGTCCATGCTTAGTGGACGCATGCAGGCCTAGGTTTTGGGATGTGTGGGTTGTGATGGTGAGACATTGGCAGGGAATAGGTGTGCTGGGGGTGGGGGTGAGGATGGTGGTGGGGGTGAGGATGGTGGTGGGGGTGAGGATGGTGGTGGGGGTGAGGGTGGGGGTGAGGGTGGGGTTCGAGGATGGGGGTGAGGGTTGGGGTATGATTTGTCATGCAGGTGGGGGGGAAGCAGTATTGAAGCTTCAACTTACCAGAATCCATTCCTCCGCCGACTCCTGCGAGGCCGTCAGGATGCAGGATGTTCAAGACTTCCTCCTCCCATGTTGTGAATTGTGGGGGTTGAGGTGGGGGTCCTCCGCCAGTCTTCTGCACGGCGATGTTGTGCCTGGATACCATGGAACGCACCTTCCCCCGTAGGTCGTTCCATCGCTTCCTGATGTCTTCCCGATTTCTGGGGTGCTGTCCCACAGCGTTGACCCTGTCGACAATCCTCTGCCATAGCTCCGTCCTCCGGGCAATGCTGGTGTATTGGACCTGTGTGCCGAAGAGCTGGGGCTCTACCTGAACGATTTCCTCCACTATGACCCTGAGTTCTTCGTCTGAGAAGCGGGGGTGTCTTTGGGGTGCCATGGAGTGGTGTGTATGATGTGTGGGGTGGAGTATGTGTAGTTAAGTGTGTTGAGTGTGGTGGTGTGTGTTGTTTTGTGTGTGGATATTGTGTGGGTGATGGTGTAGTGTGCCTCTGTGTGATGGTGTTCTATGATCGCTGCTGTGTCTCTCAGTGCTTCTTTTTGGATTTTGGTCGAAGGGGTTTGTGGGTGATGTGGGTGTGTGTTTTATATTGTATTGTGTGTGTGGGAGTGGTGTGTGTATGTATATCAGGTGTGTGGAATTCAAATCGTCCAATGTGGCTGAGTTTTGTTCGTTTGTGTGTATTCTGACCGCGGCGGTGTGTACCGCCAATGGGAAACCGCGTTTGAATGACCGCCGCGTGGATTCGTGGGTCAGAATGCCATGGGCGTATTTCTGTTGGCGTGACGGTGGAGGTTTGGTCACCTCCACTTTTCCGCCGACCGCTGGTCTGGCGGTCTGTTGTGGCTGTCGGATTTTCGGAGGTTTGGCTGCTGCGTGTCAGAATAACCGTGGCGGATTGCCGCGACTGCGGCGGAATTATGGAGGATTTCTGACCGGCGGTAAGCGCCTTTTACCGCCGAGGTCAGAATGACCACCTAAGGGCCATATTTATACTTTTTGACGCAAAACTGCGCTAACGCAGTTTTGCGTAAAAAAAATTAGCGCCGGCTAACGCCATTCTGAAGCACCATGCGGGCGCCGTATTTAATCAATAACGTTAGCCGGAGTTAGCCGCCGGCGCTGCCTGGTGTGCGGTGAAAAAAATGACGTACACCAGGCAGCGCCGGCGTAGGGGGATATGGGGCTTGGGCGTCAAAAAATGGGGCAAGTCAGGTTGAGGCAAATTTTTCGCCTCAACCTGATTTGCGCCATTTTTTTTCACTCCCAACCTCAATAGAAATGACTCCTGTCTTAGCAAAGACAGGAGTCATGCCCCCTTGCCCAATGGCCATGCCCAGGGGACTTATGTCCCCTGGGCATGGTCATTGGGCATAGTGGCATGTAGGGGGGCACAAATCAGGCCCCCCTATGCCACAAAAAAAAAAAACACTTACCTGAACTTACCTTAATGTCCCTGGGATGGGTCCCTCCAGCCTTGGGTGTCCTCCTGGGGTGGGCAAGGGTGACAGGGGGTGTCCCTGGGGGCATGGGAGGGCACCTCTGGGCTCCTTCAGAGCCCACAGGTCCCTTAACGCCTGCCTTTTGCAGGCGCTAAAAAACGGCGCAAAAGCGGCCGTACGTCATTTTTTTTGACCCGCCCACTCCCGGGCGTGAATTTTGCCCGGGAGTGTAAATAGAGCGCACATGCCTCGGAGTCAATTTTTTAGACGTGAACGCCTACCTTTAACGCAAAGTAGGTGTCCACGCTAAAAAATGACGCAAACTCCTTGGACTTTGGCGCTAGACGCGTCTAACGCCAAAGTATAAATATGGAGTTAGTTTTGCGTCGGAATTGCGTAAAAAAAAACGACGCCATTCCGGCGCAAACGGAGTATAAATGTGCCCCTAAATGTGAAGGTAAACTTTTAACCGAGGCCTCCCACGGCCTGTAGCCGAGCAGGTCTCCATCGCGGTCGGCATTAAACTATGACTTTGCCCCAGTCGAGGTGCAACCAGATGTCCCGATTGGGGCTTTTTGTTTTTAGGCGCTCAAAAAATAATAATTCTTTAAAAATTAATATCTCCGGTTCCCCTTATCGGATATTATTCGTTTTGGTGTAATTTTAAGGATACAAATATAATCTATTTTTATAAATTGGTTTTGGATTTTTAAACTGTTTCCTGTGTTTTATTTAATTACTGTTTTGTGTTATTTGAATACTTTACACTCTGGGGGTCATTCTGACCCTGGCGGTCAGTGTTAAAGCGGCGGCCAACCCGCCAACAGGCTGGCGGTCCAAAAATTGGAATTCTGACCCTGGCGGCAACCGCCAAGACAGGCCGCCGCTTTAACACTCCGACCGCCACGGCGGCACAAACAAACAGCGCGGCGGTCACCGCCAACAGACAGGCGGCAGACAATGTACCGCCCACCCTATCACAACTCACCAATCCGCCACCTTTTCCGGGGCGGGAGCCCCGCCGATAAAAACACGGCGGAAACAGACATTTCCAATGGAAAACGCTCACCTCGACACACTCCACGCGGAATCGGAACAGCATGGAACCGGAACTCCACATCCTCCCAGCCATTGCCTTCCTGCTCTTCTTCCAGGATCACGAATGTCGCCGCAGACGACAACGGTGAGTACTGCACCTACGACACAGGGGAGGGGGGAGGAGGAAAGGTTACGGGCACACACATACGCCACACACCCACCCCCACCCTCACCCCCACCGAAATACCTACACACCAATGCAGATTGAAAAGTCAGAGTGACACCCCCAAACCCCCAAAACAAAAATGCAAAGACAAAAGGCAATGATTGTAAAAATAGAACTATATTACATCAATAATTAAGTATAGCGAACTTACCAATATATAAAGAATTAATACACATCTAGAACTATATACATACAAGTAGCAAAAGTCCGGCACAGTTTTGCAAAGTCCAAATGTCCGTGGGCCAATGTGCACCAACACATGGGCAAAGCCCACACACGAGATCGAGTCCATTGGAGAGAACACTGCTGGGGCATCACAAAAATAAAAAACTGGCACCTCAGGGGGAAGGGAAGGGGGGGCACCTCAGCCACATGAGTCCACGACGCCAGATCCACGAAGGGCCTCCATGCCCACTGTGCCATCCTGGGGAGTGCAAAGCCACAGTCTCTCAAGTCTCTACAGTGGGTGGATTGCCCACTGTGCCATCCTGGGGGGTGCAAAGCCACAGTCCATCAGGTGGATTACAGAGGAGCGGTGCTTGACAGGAGGGCCCAGCGGAGAGGTGCTTGACAGGAGGGCCCAGCGGAGCGGTGCTTGACAGGAGGGCCCAGCGGAGCGGTGCTTGAGATGAGGGCCCAGCGGAGCGGTGCTTGACAGGAGGGCCCAGCGGAGCGGTGCTTGACAGGAGGGCCCAGCGGAGCGGTGCTTGACAGGAGGGCCCAGCGGAGCGGTGCTTGAGATGAGGGCCCAGCGGAGCGGTGCTTGACAGGAGGGCCCAGCGGAGTGGTGCTTGACAGGAGGGCCCAGCGGAGTGGTGCTTGACAGGAGGGCCCAGCAGAGCGGTGCTTGACAGGAGGGCCCAGCGGAGCGGTGCTTGACAGGAGGGCCCAGCGGAGCGATGCTTGACACGAGGGCCCAACGGAGCGGTGCTTGACAGGAGGGCCCAGCGGAGCGGTGCTTGAGATGAGGGCCCAGCGGAGTGGTGCTTGACAGGAGGGCCCAGCGGAGCGGTGCTTGACAGGAGGGCCCAGCGGAGCGGTGCTTGATATGAGGGCCCAGCAGAGCAGTGCTTGACAGGAGGGCCCAGCGGAGCGGTGCTTGAGATGAGGGCCCAGCGGAGCGGTGCTTGAGATGAGGGCCCAGCGGAGTGGTGCTTGACAGGAGGGCCCAGCGGAGTGGTGCTTGACAGGAGGGCCCAGCGGAGCGGTGCTTGACAGGAGGGCCCAGCAGAGCGGTGCTTGACAGGAGGGCCCAGCGGAGCGATGCTTGACACGAGGGCCCAGCGGAGCGGTGCTTGACAGGAGGGCCCAGCGGAGCGGTGCTTGAGACGAGGGCCCAGCTGAGCGGTGCTTGACAGGAGGGCCCAGCGGAGCGGTGCTTGAGATGAGGGCCCAGCGGAGCGGTGCTTGACAGGAGGGCCCAGCGGAGCGGTGCTTGACAGGAGGGCCCAGCGGAGCGGTGCTTGACAGGAGGGCCCAGCGGAGCGGTGCTTGAGATGAGGGCCCAGCGGAGCGGTGCTTGACAGGAGGGCCCAGCGGAGCGGTGCTTGAGATGAGGGCCCAGCGGAGCGGTGCTTGATAGGAGGGCCCAGTGGAGCGGTGCTTGACAGGAGGGCCCAGCGGAGCAGTGCTTGACAGGAGGGCCCAGCGGAGCGGTGGTTGAGATGAGGGCCCAGCAGAGCGGTGCTTGACAGGAGGGCCCAGCAGAGCGGTGCTTGACAGGAGGGCCCAGCAGAGCGGTGCTTGACAGGAGGGCCCAGTGGAGCGGTGCTTGAGATGAGGGCCCAGCGGAGCGGTGCTTGACAGGAGGGCCCAGCGGAGCGGTGCTTGACGGGAGGGCCCAGCGGAGCGGTGCTTGAGATGAGGGCCCAGCGGAGCGGTGCTTGATAGGAGGGCCCAGCGGAGCGGTGCTTGACAGGAGGGCCCAGCGGAGCGGTGCTTGACAGGAGGGCCCAGCGGAGCGGTGCTTGAGATGAGGGCCCAGCAGAGCGGTGCTTGACAGGAGGGCCCAGCGGAGCTGTGCTTGACAGGAGGGCCCAGCGGAGCGGTGCTTGACAGGAGGGCCCAGCGGAGCGGTGCTTGACAGGAGGGCCCTGTTCAGCGGTGCCTGTCTTGGCGGGGCCCTGTTCAGCGGTGCTTCTCACGGCGGGGCCCTGTTTAGTGGTGCTTCTCACGGCGGGGCCCTGTTCAGCGGTGCCTGTCTTGGCGGGGCCCTGTTCAGCGGTGCTTCTCACGGCGGGGCCCTGTTCAGCGGTGCTCTTCACGGCGGGGCCCTGTTCAGCGGTGCCTGTCTTGGCGGGGCCCTGTTCAGTGGTGCTTCTCACAGTGGGGCCCTGTTCAGCGGTGCTTCTCACGGCGGGGCCCTGTTCAGCGGTGCTTCTCACGGCGGGGCCCTGTTCAGCGGTGCTCCTCACGGCGGGGCCCTGTTCAGCGGTGCTCCTCACAGCGGGGCCCTGTTCAGCGGTGCCCTTCACGGCGGGGCCCTGTTCAGCAGTGCTCCTCACGGCGGGGCCCTGTTCAGCGGTGCTCCTCACGGCGGGGCCCTGTTCAGCGGTGCTTCTCACGGTGGGGCCCTGTTCAGTGGTGCTCCTCACGGCGGGGCCCTGTTCAGCGGTGCTCCTCACGGCGGGGCCCTGTTCAGCGGTGCTTCTCACGGCGGGGCCCTGTTCAGTGGTGCTCCTCACGGCGGGGCCCTGTTCAGCGGTGCCTGTCTTGGCGGGGCCCTGTTCAGCGGTGCCTGTCTTGTGTTTCGAGTGAACCACACCTGGCCAATACTTCCTGCTCAGTCAGCATCGGACCTTTCCGTTGCGGGGCCCTCCTGTGATGGAGTCCTGGGGCCCTGGTTCTCCTCCGATACCCCCGGAATGGGGCTGGTGGGGCCCTCATGGCCAGGTCGGCTGCTCCCTGCCTTTTGCGCTTTGCTGCCCTTGCCCTCCTTGGCAGACTCTCCGTGGCCCTTGGCTCCCTTACCCGATGTGGCAGGTGACGGTGCAAGGCTACCCTCCTTGGGGGCAGGCGTATCAGGCCTGTCGCGCCTGCCCTTCAGTTTTTTGCTCCTCTTCCCAGGGGGGGGCTGGCTGTGCCTTTGCTGCTGGCCGATGTCCCTGCACAAGGAAAGGGCGGACTCCAAAAACCAGCCACGACGTTCTTGGGAGTTGCTGGGCTGGTGGTGGCTGAGGTGTTTTTGGAACTCTTACGAGATGGAGGGGGTGGGTCAGGTGAGGAAAAGAGGTCCAGTTTATAGAGGATTAGTTTTTTTGGAGCCATGGGAAGGGTAGCTGGAGTGGGTATGGGAGTGGAGGAAGAGGATGTGGTTGTAGGAGAGTCAAGTCTGGTGTCTTTGGGTGCAGGTGCTTGGGCTGGAGGCTGACGTGAGGTGGATGGCTGTTGGTTGGGTGCCTGCCTGCGTTTGTGTGGTTTGGAAGCGGGGGTGACAGACACACTGGGAGAGGACACAGGGGACGTGTACATGGCAGTGGGGGTGGTGACTGCACGTGTGCGGACTGGTGTGGAGGGTGTGCTGGTGATGGGTGTACTGGCTGATGGTGGTGTGCATGCAGGTGTGAGTGTAGACGTCACAGGGAGGGAGGAGGGAGACGAGGAGGTGGGGGACACTGAGGAGGTAGTGGCTGTTGGCATGTCTGTATCTGTATGTTGCTTGCGTGAATGCTTGTGTGTTTTGTGGTGCTTATGTCTGGATGAGCTTCCCTTGGGTGTTGAGGTGTGTGCAGGCTGGTCTGTAGGTGTGGATGGGATAGGCAGAGGAACAGGGGAGTGGGACTGGGTGGAGGGAGTTAGAAGAGGGAGGCTGGAGACAGGGACAATCGCTGCCATCAGTGCTGAGGCCAGAGCGTTGAACGATCGCTGATGGGCAGCCTGACCCGAATGAAGGCCCTCCAGGTATGCATTGCTTTGATGCACCTCCCTCTCCACACCCTGGATGGCATTCAAAAGGGTAGACTGCCCAACAATGATGGTCCTCAGGAGGTCAATGACCTCCTCTCTGAGGGCAGCAGGGGTGACTGGGGCAGGTCCTGAGGTGCCTGGGGCGAAGGAGATGACCGCCTTCCTGGCCGTGCGGGCACGGGCCGAAGGCCGAGGGGCTGCTGGGAGGGCGGAGCTGGTGCGCAGGGTGGCGGCTGTACCTGTAGTATCGGTGGGCACAGATGTTGCTGCCACCGCAAGGGAGCTCCCATCCGAGGACGTGTCGGTGTCACTGACGTCTGCACGGGTCCCTGTGGTGGAGCCCCCCTCGCCCTCCGACTCACTGGTCATGTCGGAGTCCGTTGCATGGCCTTCCGGGGCCATGTGAGATGCAGCTCCCTCTTGCGCCGATGCCACTTCTCCTCCGCCTGATGATGCTAATGCACACATTCACCGAAAAACAAAAAAAATGGGGAGGGGGGATGGAGAAATAAAGACAAGTTGAGTGCATGCATTGGGGACACTGTTGGTGGAGAGGACAGACACAGAAGCCCCCTGCACTACGCTGCGCACTTGGGGTACACTACTCATTCCCTGGGACATGCCCTACAAGCCTATGGGCGACAACTGCCCACACAGAATACACAGGTCCATGAATAGCGTTACTAGGCACCCTACAGAGGTGGGGGCACAGGACCATACCTCACGGAGGGGCCTAGCCTACAGAAATCGCCCTGGCCTAGGGATACCCACAGCCCTCCTCCCCCACCCAGGCACCTCCACTGCGCGCAAATTTAGCTGAATGTGCTGGTACTCACCCCCTTGTGTCTGCTGTGATGTCCTCAAGCGCCCATCTAAATCGGGGTAGGCCACCGCCAGGATCCGGGACATCAGGGGGGTCAAGGTACGACTGGTACCCCTCTTAGGTTGGGAGGCCATCCCCAGCAGAGCCTCGGCGGTCTTCCTGCTTCCGCGGCGGATGTCCTCCCACCTCTTGTGGCAGTGGGTGCCCCGTCTGTTGTGGACCCCCAGGGCCCGGACGTCCTTGGCGATGGCACGCCAAATATCGATCTTTTGATGGGTGCTGACCTATGTGACATGTACAGGGGGGGAAAAGAAACATCATCACTTTTCTGCATGCTCGATGTGAGTGGCCCCCCCTCCCCAAACTTGCCAGGTGGCACATGCTCTCATCTGTCGTGCCATGCATTCGTAATTCGCTCCCCTCCCCTCCATCGTACATCCACCCCACTCATCACAGGCATTGCCCACTATGCATTGGCCCCCGTGTACTCACCTGTTGGTCTGGAGGACCGTAGAGTAGCGCATACTGGGGGAGGACCCCGTCCATGAGCTTCTCCAACTCTTCGGAACTGAAGGCGGGGGCCCTTTCCCCAGTCGCAGCAGCCATTGTCACTTCCAGACCGAGGTCACAGCAGCACTTGCAGTTTAGGTCCTCTCCTGTGGATGGTCAGGTCTCGTGTGATTAAGCAGAGAGAAAATGGCGGTCACGCCCGCGGCGGTGCGTACCGTGGCGGTGCGTACCGCGACCGCCGGCGCACATCGTCATTGGCTCCTGAAATAAAAAGGGTTCAATGTTAACCAATGCTGCTTTGCGCCGCGTTCTTCGACCGCCTACCGCCACGGCGTGCCACGCCAGTGCAATGACCTCACTTCACATTGTCACACTTCACAGGTCAGGCAGCCGCCATTTCAAGGGCCCACATGGCTTAATTCCTACTGCGTCACACATGGCTAGGCCTTGCATCAACACTTATACAAGCCATTCAATCCAGAGAGATTCGTGTACTGTGCAGGCTGTGGGAACTTACCTGTGGGTTGATTGACTCTGTGCTTCATGTTGTGCTTCCTAGGCACCGTCCGCTGGGACTTGCGAGGAGACGGAGGACTGTTCCCGTGTACAGACCGCTGGTGGACCTGTCGACAATGGAAGAACGACATGTCATACTCACCTACAGACTCAACAGTGCCACTATACAGGAACTGAAGAACCAGAACCTTATGGGCCTGGCGGCGCAGGGTACGCCTGAAATCTCCTTGGATTCACCTGCCTCAACTAACAGAGACACGGGACACTCTGTCAGGCGTAAAAGATCAGATTTTATTAGCTGCAGCTAGTACAGTTGTCCAAGAAGTACACAAGGTATGTTCTCAGGAGACTGCCACTTTACTTTGTGGCGCACAATCTTATATACCGTATAAAAACCATTTATTAACTACATACACTCCCAGAACACATAGAAAGGAGCCAGTAAGAATAACGTAAAGATAGAACAGAGTCAATAGAAATGTCGGAAAACAAGACAGAACAAAGTATCAAGTGACTTAAGGTTGCCTCCCCTCCAGCTGTGTTTGTCACCCCTCCCTTGAACTAATTCATTAACCGATCCACAACGAAGTTGCATGTGGTGCGATAAGTTTGTGTGCGTTTGGAGGACAGTTGTGAAATGAGAGAATACTAGCAAAGGACAGCGAAGGCCAGACGATAAGATAAGATCGGGCGGAGAATAGTGTGAGCCTACAGATAGTTGAAACAAGGATTAGAAAACCAGACAGGGATTAGTGTACTCGGTCAGACCTTAATACCAGCCTTGTAAAGATAGAGGCAGAAGGCTGTTTTGAACACCATGTTGCAGAATAAGCAGAAAAGGCAGAGATGGACTTCGTTCGCTGTGCTGCCTGAGTGAAGGCAACATAAAATGGCGGCGGGCCACAAAATGGCGGGTCGATACGATCGTATTAAAAATCGAATTTCCTCAGACCCTCCTTTTGCCAGAACTCAGGCAAGATACACAAACTCATGTTAATCTGAGTCGATGTCTATGGCCATGAGGTCATCAAGCTGTTGCTGTACCATCATTTTGATATTCTCTGCTCTTTGTGACTTGGGTTTGGAATACATGCAGTAGCACATAGGTTGCAGGACGGCAGGACCGCAGTGCATACAAAGACAACAAGAGAATATAAAAGCTAAAATTACTCCAAAGAATGTCCAATACCTTCCAACCCCATTTGGACAGTATTCCCCAAAACCACTCTGAAAAGGACCAATCTCCTTCGTCCTGATGAATCGACTCGGAGATTATGTGTAACTTAGAGATAGCTTGGTATACTGTCGGAGCGTCATTAGGTATGAAAATACAGCAACTTGATCCGATCAATTTGCATACTCCACCACGGTCCGCAGAACAAAGTCTAAGGCAACACGGTTCTGCAAGGTCATAAGACGATCAGCCTGTAGTTCAGCTGTAATGTTACTTAAAGCTCCTACAGTGATGTCTATGGTGGTTTCTACGACACGAACCAATTGCCTTATATTTCTGCTGTTGGCCATTGGACCCCAGAAGGGAAGAAATCCTTTGAGGAAATCTCCTCCCTCTTGTCCTGCTGTGTCTTTCGAATCCACAATCCCTCTGCCATATCTATTTTTATGATGGTTCGCAGGAGCGGTGTATGTAGGGGGAAGAAGAAAGGCTATATAACAAGTACCAGAGAAATCAGCTGGCAACCATGTATAAGCCCTATCGTGGCAACGAAGTATGTACATTGAGATGGTACTAACGGCGGTGAATTCAGGGCTGAATAAACATATGTATGGGAACATAAACTTTCTCTTTGTCGGTGTTTGGAGTTCTACCATTTATTTGCAGACAGAAATTTCCTTGTTGGGGTATGACCCGTATCGGAGGAGATTTTCCTTGCTCAATCTTATCATTGAGGCTGGAAATGTAATTAGTTATGTTCCAATTGGTATATGCTTTTCTTTCATCTATGGAAGCTTCACTTTTTTCCATGATTTTAGCCATAGCTACCATTCCTTTATCAATAAACTATGACTGAAATTTGAACCAACACTATGTGAACTGACAGGTTGTTTAATTTTACTTTGATATGCATTATTGAAAATGACAAAATAAGCCCAAGCGGAACCTTCATAGGAGAATGGAAGAACTTAAATATGGCATTCCTTTTTCTACCGTATGTGGTATGAGTCCACACACCCAACAGTCAGTTGTATTGATCACTAACTGATGTTGATGTAACAACTGGACGATGGAATTGTTAAAGTATTCAGTTCTTCTGATGAGTTCATGCTGGGGAAGAGTGTGAAATAGGTGCGAGAGATAGTAGAAGGAAGATGTAGAGGTAGGAGAAGAGACAACTTTTTGCTGCAGAGTAATAATGACCAGTTTAAAGATTGCCAAAAGAATACACGACAATATAATGACGCATAGAGCAATACTACAACGACTACATATTTCTTTACAATTATTCTTTACATTTTTACTTTCTCTTTTATTTAATGTAGCCTCCATCTTTCTAAGTGGATGCTTACGGCAATCTTCCTCAATCACTGTAGTCACGATTATCTACCGTCCTATGACACTGTGAGGTCCTGCAGGCCTATTGCCACTTACTCAGGTCGTAACTAAGACTCCTACCGTGACCCTGCAACCGGGATAGAGTACTACATAGGAGAGAAATTTACAAGTTCTTTGGTCTTGGTCTCAAATTATAGCGTTCCTGTCCAGAGGCAGTCTGGTTTTGAAACAATGTTCCTGGATTTGTCGTGTTCAAGCGACGATGCGATGGTATTGCTTCTTGAAGGATGTCGTCGTCCTCTTTCTCAGAAAGTGTTCCAATTAGACGCGCATCACTGAATGGTACAAATTGCGGAACTTTCTCACTTTCAGAGTCACTGATGCCTCTACGGACCCACTGATCGAAAGGCAAGGGCAAAGGCACTTTCTTGCAGTGCACGGCATGCACCCAGTTTTTCTTTCCTTCGACTTTAACTGCTGTTCTTGTGGTCAAAAGAACCAGGCGTGGCTCTCTCCATCTGGGCTCCAAATTTCTCTGTCGTTGGAAATTTTTCGTGCAGACCCAGTCACCTGGTCGGATGGAATGACCTGGGTCTGTGGAAGCCTCTGGTAGAGCACTCTGAACCTGTTGATGAAGAACACGCAATTTAGTTGTAAGGTCATGCAAGTAGTCAATCAACATCGGGTATGGCAAGTCTGAGTATTTCTTAGGGCGAGGAACTCCCCATACATTAGCTGGGCGACCAAATATCACTTCGTAAGGGCTAAGCCCCAAACGAGAGTGTACTGCTGTTCTGGTGGACAGAAGAGCCAATGGTAAAGCATCAGGCCAATTAAGTCCTGTGCTAGCTTGCACCTTAGCAATTTTAAGCTTCAAGGTTCCATTGTAGCATTCTACTAAACCAGCCGACTGTGGGTGATTCGCCGCGTGGAACTTCTGTTTTATGCCAAGACCTGCACAAACTTTTTGCATGACTTGACCCACAAATTCGCTCCCATTGTCACTCCAGACAATGCGCGGCAAACCAAACCTAGGGAAGAATTATTTCAAAAGTATTTTGGCAGTTGATAAAGCAGTATTGTCCTTCAGAGGGTAGGCTTCTACCCATCTAGAAAAAGCACATACTACCACCAGAACATATTTGAGGTTGTTGCATCGTTCCATGTGAATATAATCGATCTGCAACACCTCAAATGGATATGTTGGAGGAGCAAAATGACCTGCTGGAGTTGGGGTTCCCTTTCCCGGATTGTACATCAAGCAAACAATACAATGTTTTACTACATTATTTGCACACTTTGGGATCCCCTCATTTTGCCACACTGGAGCCAGAAGTTTACATATTCCTTTTGCACTTAGGTGAGCTGGACCATGTGCCATAGTAACTACAGGTAGTACATAAGCATCTGGTAACAGCCAACGTTGATGTTCTGATAATTCAACCCAACATCCCATCTCATCTAACATTCCTGTACTTTCCTTCCACTTTCTCAACTCATTCTCCGTAGCCTCTCCTTGAATTGATTTCACACTCTCTACTGTATCTTCACACATTCCCTTTTCTCTTACGCAGTTTGCGGGACCTGCAACATCCATTCGACTTGTGTTGTCTCTGGCTGTCTTTTTTGCTACCTCATCTGCAAATGCATTTCCTCGACCAACATCGTCCACAATCTTTTTGTGTGCACTACACTTCACGATCGCTATCTGAGTAGGCATTGTAAGTGACTCAAGAAGTTCAGTCACTAATTGACCATGTTGTATCTTAGTACCATGGGAAGTAAAGAATCCTCTTTCCTTCCATAAACGCCCAAAGTTAAACGCTACACCAAAAGCGTATTGGCTATCAGTGTACACGTTTACTCTTTTTCCTTCGGATAACACACACGCTCTAGTTAAGGCTATCAATTCAGCTGCCTGAGCTGAATTATGTCTAATGCGTGCTGTCTCCACAATCGTATGCAAAGTAGTAATAGCGTAGGCTGAAACTGTATCTCCATTCGGGAGCTTGAAACAAGAACCATCTACCCATAGTGTTCCATCTGGATTCACTAATGGCGTGTCTTTTAGGTCAATTCTACCCTTAGTCTCTTCTTCAGTACGGAGAAAACAATCATGCTGTTCAGAGACATCTCTCTCTTCTGGAAGAGGCAACAAAGTAGCTGGATTCAGGGTATTACATCGTTTGATGTGTATGTGACTAGCCAAAAGCGTCAGCTCATATCCGGACAACCGAGCACTCGTAAGATGCTGCGTTTTGTCCTATTTAGTAAAATATCCACTGCATGTGGCACCATAACAATGAGAGTATTATCTAGCACTACTCCAGCAGACTGTCGAATAGAAATTGCTGCTGCCGCTGTCGCCTTAAGACAACTAGGCAATGCTTTAGCTACTGGATCTAACGTAGCTGAGAAATATGCGCATGGTCGCTGTTGGTCTCCAAAACGCTGCGTTAAGACTGACAATGCACAACCCTCTCTTTCGTGGACATAGAGCGTAAAGGGCTTACTGTAATCAGGAGTACCCAATACAGGAGCAGAACATAAAGCAATACGCAAATCAGTAAAACTCTTCTGACACTCGTCAGTCCACGGAAGAGGCTGAGGCGTATCTTTTAAAGTTAGCGCCAACAGCGGTTTAGCCAATAAAGAGAAACTCGGAATCCACTGTCTACAATAAGAAGTAATGCCCAAAAAGGCACGTACCTCTCTTTGTGTGGATGGCACTGACATTTGTGCAATTGCCTGAATTCGTTCGGGGGTCAATCGTCGTCCCTCCTTTGACAAGAGATGACCCAAATAAGTCACCTCGCGACAGACATATTGTAATTTAGAAGGAGAAACCTTGTGATTCAGATCAAACAAATGACGCAACAGTGCAACGGTCACGTTTTTGCAAATCTCCTCTGAATCAGCGGCAACTAATAAGTCATCCATGTACTGAATGAGAGCGGCACCGGACGGTAAGGAAAAGGCATCAAGATGACATTTTAGAGCTTGACTGTAAACAGAGGGACTTTCACAATAACCTTGAGGTGCGCGTTTAAACCGGAAGCTTCGGCCTCCGAGGGAAAAACCAAAAATATCTCTGCTCTCTTCGGCGATGGGAATACTAAAGAAAGCATTCTTTAAATCGATAACTGAAAACCAAGTCGCTGTAGAAGGTATCATCGTCAACAGAGCAGTGATATCTGGGACTACAGGAAACTGCGGTACGACAATCTTGTTTACCTCCCGAAGATCAATTACAAAACGATAAACAGGAGGCTGAGAAGGATCAGTGCGTTTAAGAACCGGAAGAACAGGACTGTTACATGTATTTCCTCTCGTTTCCTCAACCACACCCTTCTGAATCAAATCATGGACAATTTCCAGAAGTGCTTTCTCACCTTCAGTAGAGATTCTGTATTGCGGAATACGTGGCATTTCAGCATTGGGCTTAAGAGTAACAACATAAGGTGGGATCTCAAGACAACCAACGTCATTCGGACCCGTAGCCCAAAGCGTTTCGGGAAGAGAAAGCAATTCAGGTGGGAATTGATCTTTTGATAAGTACATTGGACTAGTCATTTTCTGTCCTAGAGTGAGGTATACACCAGAAGGTGAACAATATATCGTAGCATGCATTCTTTTTAATAGATCTAAACCCAACAGATTTTCACCACAACCATTCGTCAGAAGAAGCGAAGCTTCTAAATCATAAGGGCCTATTGAAACAGGCAAAGGGCAAGAAACTGGATTGCGAACAGGGGCGCCAGAAAATCCTACAGATACATTCGTTAAGCCAGACAAAGGTGCGCCAGGGAGTTTAGAATGAATGATAGAGCTTCTCATGGCACCAGTATCTAAAAGAAATGGCTCTGAAACACCCATTGTAGTGACATTAACATAAGGTCCATTCTGATCCACTGGAATTGATGTAACCCCCTTACTTTGTCCATGGCTGTCCTATTCAAAATGAAGACTTTCATTCCCTCCTTCAATATACTGATCCTCACTGTAATACTGTGTAGACCTAACATTTTGCTGGTCAAAGTAATTTCCGGAATTTGGAGGAACAAAAGAACGCTGCCCTTGGGTTAACACACCTCGACCTCTACCTCTATTTGCTGACTGAAGACCACCACGACCTCGTGAAGCAGATGTTGCTCCATTACGCTGCAACAATGCCGGACAACTGTTCTTAAAATGACCTTCCTCCCTACAATAAGCACATTGATTGGGACCTAGCAAAGGTCTTGGAATGAATGGTTCAGGCTTTTGATACAACCTCTGAAACTGCGGAGGCTGTTGAAACTGAGGCTGAACATGACGAGGAGGATAAGCCTGTTGCAAGAGAACTTTAGTTTTTAATTCTTTCGTCTTTTTCTCTTGTTTTTCCCTTTCTTCTTTGTCTCTATTTTCATAATATTGTGCAGTAGCCAATATCTGGGCGGAAGAAGAAACTGCCCATGAACTCTCGGAGTCTTTTAGCTTGTGTGATAGTTCAGGAAGCAAGTTATATACGAACTTATCCACAAATAATCGCTGTCCCCCTTCTGTAGCCATATCTTGACCACTGTGATCAATGAATGTCTCCTCGAATCGGGTAAAGAAATCGGAAACACTTTCATCTTTCTTTTGTTTACATGCTGCTAGCTTATCCCAATTAACTCTCAAAGCAGGCATCATTGTTTTCATTAATGTAATAATCCTACCAGGGAGTTCTGAGATCAAAGCATCGGGCTTTGCACCACCTACTTGACCTCTATCTGCGGCAATAAGAGCGTTCCAATCGCCGCCTAATTCTTGAGCGTGATCCTCTCTACGAATTTTAGCCCATATTGTCTGTGGAACTACATTTCCCATCAACATGTCAATATCTGCTAGATTCATAGTACATGCATCAACTGTTTGCGACAACTCTTTATAGTAACCAGCAGGATTTTTGCGTGAATCTGGTAGTGACTGTTTAAGTGCTAAAACTTCAGACCTTTTCCAGGGGACATGTATCCATATGCGCTGAAAATGCGCAGGAATAGCTGGATTAGCACCTGCTGCTGCAACTTCTTCCTTCCATATTGGAGAAACCTCTCTCATGGGATAGTTTTTCAGTGCTGTCCTAACTGAAGGATCAGAATCAGGAAAAGTCTGTGAGAACAATAGGGATCTGAAAGAAATAAGTGTTCTGACAGCGTTTTCAACCTTAGGACCCACAATAAGTCCTTTGTCAAAGTCAGCCTGAACATCTAACAGATCCTGTGGGACCGAACCCAAATTCATATCCCCCCATTCTTTAGCGAGAGTATCGCACATAACTTTAAAAACATATCTCTGCGTAGGTGCATTCCATTGCAGAAAGGTGGACATAATATCAGACGTACTATATTGGGGACCCTTCTTGATCCATCTACAAGCAAGTGAGTCCAATTTTTCTCGCTCTTCGGAGTCTGGGAATTGACTACGAGACTGTCTTCGAGAAAAAGCTGGAGACACGTTTAAAGCTTCAAAGAAAGGTGATAAGAGACCAGAGACAGTATCGGTAAATCGCTTACGCGTAGATGGAGAATTTGACATAAGGATAGGGGACAAGGTATTAGGTGAATTAACTAAAGGAGCATTAGGAATTGCCAAAGGAGCAGAAGGCAAAGGAGTTAAAGGCAAAGCTGGCATAGACAATACTTGAGGAGGCAAATGTGGAAAAGCTGGAGCAGGCGGAAGCACAACTGGCGGCTGAACAGGCTGTAACATCAGGGGTGCATTAGCACCTTGTACATAGGGCGGAGGCAATTTCAATAAGTGGGACATTAAGGAATCTTCCTCAAAATCTTTTCTCTTATCAAGGGAAGAGATAGGCAACGTCGGATAGCATTTATCTATTGCCATTCGATGCTGTCTGTCTGAAATTTCCATTGCATTATCTATTTCATCATCTTTGAATTGCTGAGCAGCCTGTATAATCGTCATTCCCTGTGTTTTCCTATCTCGTTTCGCTTGTTTAATTTCTCTCTGTTTGGCTTCCTTACGCCAAAGGCGAAAAGAGTCAAACATTGCCGGCCGGGCTTTTCTTTTAAATAACGTTGCTTCTAAATTATCTAGCACATCAGTTTCGAAACTACCATTTTCTGGCCATTTTAAAACACCATCTTTCTTTGTATATCGGGTCCATGTCTTATTAAAGGCAATAGGACCAACACCATGTTTAGAATAGAGCTCATATGTGGGAGTTCCAACCGAAGGAATCGGACAGGAGTCCTCAAGCTGGGAGTCCCTATTACAACCAAAGCAACAAAGTTTTCCAAACTTAGTCAGACCAGACATCTCACGATTTTTACTGGCTGTTCACAAACATCAAGGGGGTAAAATTTTCAGTTTACACAGCACAAATGCACTTACCCCTCGGCTTTGGCCACTGCAATGGCCAAATCTAAGGACCTAAGGACAAAACAAAGACCAAAATTTTGTGGGCGCGACCCACCAAATACTTAACTAAGGATGTCTTCTTACACCAACAGAGGCCCGTCTATCGTCTCGCTTTACCATACATCATCAAAGAAAGGGCCAAGGCAGGACGGCAGTCAGGGCAGCAGTCGTCAGTAGCCGTCAGGAAGGAGTAACCACGCTGAAAAAGACCTTCGGACCACTTCGACATACAGGGGTCGCTTGACGTGGCTCGCGATTCCTCCAGAATTTTCTTGCGGGGTTCCTCACGACCTTCAGGCAGAACCGGTACCGCTGAAGCCGCCCCACGTTGGGCGCCAGTTGAAGAACCAGAACCTTATGGGCCTGGCGGCGCAGGGTACGCCTGAAATCTCCTTGGATTCACCTGCCTCAACTAACAGAGACACGGGACACTCTGTCAGGCGTAAAAGATCAGATTTTATTAGCTGCAGCTAGTACAGTTGTCCAAGAAGTACACAAGGTATGTTCTCAGGAGACTGCCACTTTACTTTGTGGCGCACAATCTTATATACCGTATAAAAACCATTTATTAACTACATACACTCCCAGAACACATAGAAAGGAGCCAGTAAGAATAACGTAAAGATAGAACAGAGTCAATAGAAATGTCGGAAAACAAGACAGAACAAAGTATCAAGTGACTTAAGGTTGCCTCCCCTCCAGCTGTGTTTGTCACCCCTCCCTTGAACTAATTCATTAACCGATCCACAACGAAGTTGCATGTGGTGCGATAAGTTTGTGTGCGTTTGGAGGACAGTTGTGAAATGAGAGAATACTAGCAAAGGACAGCGAAGGCCAGACGATAAGATAAGATCGGCGGAGAATAGTGTGAGCCTACAGATAGTTGAAACAAGGATTAGAAAACCAGACAGGGATTAGTGTACTCGGTCAGACCTTAATACCAGCCTTGTAAAGATAGAGGCAGAAGGCTGTTTTGAACACCATGTTGCAGAATAAGCAGAAAAGGCAGAATGGACTTCGTTCGCTGTGCTGCCTGAGTGAAGGCAACATAAAATGGCGGCGGGCCACAAAATGGCGGGTCGATACGATCGTATTAAAAATCGAATTTCCTCAGAACTGTGTGCCCAGCTGGAGCCAGACCTGATGTCACCCATCCGCCAACCCACAGGGATTCCGCCTCTAGTGCAGGTGATGTCAGTACTCCATTTTTTGGCTAGTGGATCATTTCAAACTACAGTGGCCATTTCATCTGGGATGTCTCAGCCTATGTTTTCAAAGGTGTTGTCCAGAGTGTTGTCTGCCCTGATGAAATACATGCGGAGCTACATCATATTCCCTGAAGTGGGTGACTTGCCTACAGTGAAGGGTGATTTCTATGCCCTTGGACACATTCCCAATATCATTGGTGCCATTGATGGTACCCATGTGGCTTTGGTCCCCCCCAAAGACAATGAGCAGGTGTACAGGAACCGAAAAAGTTATCATTCGATGAATGTCCAGGTGGTCTGTTTGGCTGACCAGTACATCTCCCATTTGAATGCCAAGTTCCCAGGGTCAGTGCATGACGCGTACGTCATGCAAAATAGCAGCATCCCTTATGTGATGGAACAGCTACAGAGACAGCGTGTGTGGCTAATTGGTGACTCTGGTTACCCCAACCTGCCTTGGCTATTGACCCCAGTGAGGAATCCCAGGACAAGGGCAGAGGAACGGTACAATGAGGCCCATGGGCGTACTAGGAGGGTGATCGAGCGGACCTTCGGCCTCCTAAAGGCCAGGTTTAGGTGCCTGCATATGACAGGTGGATCCCTAATGTACTCACCAAAGAAGGTGTGTCATATCATCGTGGCCTGCTGCATGCTTCACAACCTGGCTTTGCGACGCCAGGTGCCTTTCCTGCAGGAGGATGGTCCAGATGGTGGTGATGTGGCCGCTGTGGAGCCTGCGGAGAGTGAAGAGGAGGAAGACGAAGAGGACGACACAGACAACAGGGACAGAGTGATACTGCAGTATTTCCAGTAACACACAGGTAAGAATCTACTCCTGCATTTTATTATATCTGTAACAGTACTGGCTATCTACTGTCTGACCTTTCACCCCAATGTATGGTAACTTAGCTGTGAATTTGCCTTCCTATTTCAGTGATCTGGTCCCCACGGAGTGCCCTCTGGTTTATTTCCCCATTGACTACCGCTGTGTGACACTGGTATGTTGTCATCACAATGTATTTGGACATTTTTGGTTGGTTATATCGAATACATTTGGTTTAGAAAAATAAATAGTAGACTCCTGATGGTTTTTGTGCAATAATTGTGTTTATTGAAGTGCAAAAATTGGTGTATAGTTCAAAAAGGGTGATGGGTGATGGTGGAGGCATGTCCATGGCAGAGTCCAGACTCACGTTTGCACAGGTGCATTGTCCATATGCCTGTGGAAGGTGGAGCAGGGGCAGTTCAAGGTTGGGCAGGGTGAACAAGTGGGACAGTGAGATGACATCCAGGGGGATCCGTGCATGGCGGGGGTCTTGACATCCTACTCTGTCTTCTTCCTCGATCTCAGGCCTTTCTTGCGGGGTGGTTCATGTTCTGCAGGGGGTGGGGTCCGGGTGGGCCGTTGCTGTTGTGTCGGGGCCTCCTGACCACTTGCGCCGGCGGAGGAGGTGGGCTGTTCTTCCTCCATGCTAGTGGCAGGGGCCCTTTGAGGGGCCACATGGTCCCGCAATGTGGTGACAATCTGGTTGAGTGCCACCACGATTGTACCCATTGCGGAACTGATGCTGCGCAGTTCTTCCCGGAACCCCATGTACTGGCCCTCCTGCATGGCCTGGATCTCCTGGAACCTGGCCAGGACCGTCGCCATCGTCTCTTGGGAGTGGTGGTACGCTCCCATGATGGTGGTGAGGGCCTCTTGGACAGTGGGTTCCCTAGGCCTGTCCCTTCTCTGTCGCACAGCGGCCCTCCCAGTTCCCCTTTGTTCCTGGGCCTCTGTCCCCTGGACGGTGTGCCCACTACCACTGCCCCCAGGTCCCTGTTGTTGTTGGGGTGGTGGGTTGCCCTGGGTGCCATGTAGTGGTAGACACACCGCTGCTTGACCTGTCCTGGAGACAGAGGCATGGGCCTGCTGGGTGGGTGCTGTGCTGGGGTTTCCAGAGGGGGTAGGTCTGCTGTGGCCTGTGGCTGCTGAGGGGAACCGACTGTCTAGAGGTCCCCGATGGTCCGGGCTGGTCATCAGGTTCTAGGTCGACAGAGCTGCTGTCATCACTGGGGGCCTGTTCTGGGGGTGGGATGGACATTTCTGGACCCTCCGGGCCGGTGTGTTGGCGTTCGGGCCCTGCAGGGGTAAAAGAGTATGGTTATTGCTTCTGTGTGTGCCATGGCGTGCGAATTGTGGATGCCCTTGTCCCCCAGTGCTGGCATTCCCTTGTGGGAGGAGTTGTAAGGGTGGTTTGGGGGGGGGATGGGTATGTGCAGTGGTCATGTTTAGGTGATGGGTGTCCATGGTTTGTGTTGGCATTCAGGGGTTGGTGTTGGTTTGGGTGGGTTGTGCTGGTGAGACATTAGCAGGGAGGATATGTGCTGGGGGGTTGGGTGAGGGTGGGGGTGGGGGTTGGCATGCTGGTGGTTGGAGGGGGGGAAGTAGATAAGATTAGACTTACCAGAGTCCATTCCTCCGCCTACTCCAGCGAGGCCCTCAGGATGCAGGATGTTCAAGACCTCTTTCTCCCATGCTGTGAATTCGGGTGGAGTGGGTGGGGGTCCGCCGCCAGTCTTCTGCACAGCGATGTTGTGTCTTGACACCATCGCCCGCACCTTCCTCCGTAGGTCGTTCCAGCGCTTTCGGATGTCTTCCCGATTTCTGGGATGCTGTCCCACAGCGTTGACCCTGTCGACGATCCTTTGCCATAGCTCCGCATTCCTGGCTATTGTGGTGTGCTGCACCTGTGTGCCGAAGAGCTGGGGCTCTACCCTAATTATTTCCTCCACCATGACCCTGAGTTCTTGGTCCGAGAACCTGGGGTGTCTTTGGGGTGGCATGGGGTGGTTTGGATGAGGTGTGGGGTGGTGTTTGTGGTGATGAGTGTAGTGGTGTGTGGTGTTTTGTGCGTAGATGTAGTGTGGGGGATGATGTTGGGTTCCTGTGTGTGTTGTGGTTTGCGTTCCCTGTGCTCTCTCTCTGTGAATTGCGCCTTGTCTCTGAATTTCGATTTGTGGGGGTTTGTGGGTGATGTGGGTGTGTGTTTTATAACGTATTGATTGTGTGGGAGTGGTGTTTGTATGTGTATCAGGTGTGTGTATTTTGAATTATCCAATGTGGCTGTGTTTTGTGAAGGTGTGTGTATTTTGAGCGCGGCGGTGTGTACCGCCAATGGGATACCGCGGTTGAAAGACCGCTGCGTGGATTGGTGGGTCGTAATGGCATGGGCGTATTTCTGTTGCCGTGACGGTGGAGGTTTGGTCATCTCCAGTTTATCGCTGATGTGGCGGCCTTCAGTGGAGGTCGGGTTTTTGGCGGTTTGGCAGTTGTGGGTCAGAATGACCCTGGCGGGTTACCGCGGCCGCGGCGGTGTTATGGCGGTCTTCTGACCGGCGGTAACTGCCTTTTACCGCCGGGGTCAGAATGACCCCCTCTGTCTCCTAAGTTAAGCCTTGACGCTTGATGCCAAGCTACCAAGGGTTGAGCTGGGTTTAATTTACTGAGACCTAACTGGACCTTAGTGGAGGTTCGTGGCCTATTGCTAAGTGTAGGTACCTACCTGCCCTTATCAATAACCCATTTTCCAACATATTTTATTCAGCTTTGTTTATTGTTATTTCAATAGCCTATTTCACGGTCTTGATTTATTTTCTCTCCATCTAACTATTTTTGCCTAGGCCAGCACTCTGTTCTCAAACAAGACATTCTTGCTCACTCTGCGCTTCTTTCAAGACTGTAGTAAGATAGGTTGCTGTGAACATAGTGTAGAATTTTGTCCATTACATTCATAGAAAACACACATCCTTACGTAGGGACATTTTTCTCCGAACATCAGCTGTTTTAATATAAAAACACTTCCCTGTCCCTTTATGTTAGAGGGAGATTCCAGCCAGAAAACCATCACTGTATGCTGATTGCTGAACGCTTCGCTACAGTTGCTTATGCAGACTTCAGGCCTTTGCTCAGGTATGGGGGATGATGTCTTCCCAGGGGAACCTGAAGGGCAGAATTAGAGCATAACACACTGTGCTCTGTTATAGCCTAGGTAGGAATTAGTCCTTTGACTATAGTGACAATATGGTAGTGTTATTTCTATGTTTTACTCTCCTTGTCACAATTTTAATCTTGTCATGCTGTATCATCCTGGTTATTGCAGTCCATGCTTTGCTATCTAAGATGCATTCGCTTTATTAAAACATTATTTAAACATATACTGCCTCTGTTTGTCATTGTGTATGTGAGACCAATGTAACTGAGAGAAATGGATGAGACCTGAGTGACCACGGTTTCCCTGAGAAATCAAGTATGTCATGTGCTCTGCTGCCCAATCATCCTTGCCTTTGGGTAGAGATGAAGCACTGCTAGTTAGCCGGAGCAAAGCCCAGATTGGAGCGACAGGAGTCACCTGTAGTGGGTTAGACTCATTCTCCCACACCGCAGGCGATCCTGCAGCTCGAAATCAAATAGTCTCATTAGAATAATGAGAGCCTATGCAACAACATCTTTTAGTAAAGTTGGTTTTAAGAGTGTGTGTTTGAAAATGTCACTTTTAGAAAGTGGGCATTTACTTACTTAAATCATTTCTGTGCCTCTTTCTGTCTGTGGATTCCCTGTCTGGGTCAGTTTGACAGCTGGGCTGTTTGCACCTTTCTCTAGATAGTGACACAAAGGGAGCTGTGGTATAGTCTGCATTTCCTGATGAGCCATCTGTGCTGGGAGGGAGGGGAAGAATGGTCACTTACACCTGAAAGGGCTGTGCCTGCCCTCACACAGTGCAGTCTCCAACCGCCTGGTGTGTGTCTGGGGCCTGACCTGGGCAAGGCAGGATTTCACAAACAAGAGAGACTTTTCTTTGAAGTAAGCCTACTTCAAAGGGCAAAATGGGTATAAGAAGAACACCCAAAACCACAGACGTTAGATCACTTCTGGACATCAAGAGGAACCTCTACCTGGAGAAGAGCTGAAGAGCTGGGAGAAGTGCTGCCCTGCATTAGACCGTGCTTTGTGGAGCTATCCTGCAGTTGCTGCTTAAGCCTGTGCAAGAGGACAGAGACTGGACTTTGTGTGCCTTCCTGCTTGTGAAGAAATCTCCAAGGGCTTGTCCTGAGCTTGCCTCCTTTTGTTTTTGAAGTCTCAGGGCCATCAAAGACTTCTTCTGCCCGCACCTGGACTCTCTGCTGAGAGTCCTACCCTGCCAAGTGGTGCCCTATCCAGTTCCTGGGTCTTTGGAAGGTGAAGCTGGCAGACCAAGACTGAAAATCCATGCACAGACCGCTGTGAGGGGAACAATTAGACACACCTTCTGAGACGCGGCTGAAAAACTACACACCTCTGGCTTTGCAGCAGAAATCGATGCTTCTCCGGCATCGCGGCTGAAAAATCAACGGACAGAGCTGGAAAAAACAGTGCTCACACCTGCTGACAGAGGCTGTTAACGTCGCAACCCACATTGCGTGGATTTGCTGAGACCGTGCAAACCTTGCTGGGCACAGTAAAACTATGCAACGCCTGCCTGGACCCGAAGACTGCCTGGATCGACGCATCGCTCCCCTGCGGGGAGGAAAAACAACACACACCGACCTGACCGCAGAAGGAGAAACGACACACAAGCTCGCTTGCGAGTGAGAAATCGACAAACCACTTACCTTTTTCAATACGCACTCACCATGCGTGTTACATTGACGCTACCCCGGTACTTTTCAACCCTCACCGTGTTTTACCTGTTTTCTCAAGGATTTAAGACTCTTTTTGCTTTTTAATCAATAACTTGACTTGTGCATGTTGGATATTTGTCGTTTTGGTCTTGTTTTGTTTAGATAAATATTTTCTATTTTTCTAAATCTGTGTTGTGTCATTTTGTAGTGTTTTCATTAAGTTACTGTGTGTGTTGGTTCAAATACTTAACTCTGAAGTTGAGCCTGCCTGCTTGTGCCAAGCTACCAAGGAGGTGAGCGGAGGTGAGCTGAGGTTGACTTTCTCTTACCCTGACTAGAGTGAGGGTCCTTGCTTGGACAGGGGGTAACCTGACTGCCACCCAAAGACCCCATTTCTAACAAGGGATCAGACTGATGTCTCAGCTAGAGGTGGAGCTGAAGCTCTCAGGCAAGGTCTTCACACAGACAACTTGAAGCTGCCATATTGGATTCTCACAGACTGTTGTGCATGAGGGTTGGGAGTAACTCTTGGCAAAGTTTCAATTACACTGGGTAATGCATGTAATTTCTGGAATTCTGCATTATACTTGTCACAAGAAAATCCCCCATATTACATCATTATGCCACTTTGCATAATTATGCACCATTTGCAGTAAAAATGTGCGGTGAATGATGCAATTTGCAGTAGAATTACCACAAATGCAGTGAAGCAATAGAATGCAGGGGCTGTTTTCAGATCTCTTGCTTAAATGCATTACACTACCAAAAATTGATGCAAGGATGCATTTTGTGCTAAAACATATTGCAAAATTATATGTTAAACTTTAATTAATTACTCACTATTTCACATAACATTGCCACAATTTTGCCTAATTACATGAAAGCAAATTATGAAAGTTCTCCCACCCCAAATTGGGAGATGGATAGAGAAATGGTGCAGAAGAATAGCATTAGTCAGGAGTGCCTGACTTCTAGAATCTTCCTCCCACACTTTAAAATAACCCTGCACAAGGTAGATGGAGATAAGATACAGGATATGGGAGAGACAATGGAAGAATGCCCACCTGGAATTAGAAGCCACATGATGTACTGCAAGGATGAACTTTGATACCTAGGGCCAGATTTACAAGGCCCTAGACCCTCTTAGTGGAAGACTAACATCAATTCTTTTACACAAATGTGGCATTAAGGAGGCCATTCTCCTTCCCCTTATTTACAAAGTGGTGCTATGCTTGCATTGCATCACATTGCAACCCCTTGTGCCACATTATGCTGGCACAATCGAGGCACAATGTATGCAAGGGGGGTGTTTTGACACTGGGGGGACCGTAAAAATGGCACAGTGAAATTTATAACTTTTCATTAACCCATTTTTAGCATCATTTTTAACACCTGGTCAGAGCAGGCATTAAAAGGATGTGCCCACTACTTTCAGTGGGCTTCCCTTTACTTTGAGGGATTAGCACCAGAATTTATGGTGCTAATCCTGCAAAGTACCATAATAGAGTCATAAATTATGATGCTATTTTCCTAACTTGTGCCATGGCGTGCTGTATTGTAAATGTGGCACATACATGGTGTGGTTAGAGGGTTCAGGGGGCACAAGGAAAGTGGCGCATCAAAGCTGATGCACCACTTTCTTCTAAATCTGTCCCTTAGACTCCAGCTGACTCACAGAACTAGGAGGGAACTCTACACCACCAGCACTGTCCCCATTATGCACTTGAGGAACAGTTAGGGTAACTGATTTGCTGTGAAACCCTGAACAGTTTCCCTGGGACTGCTATCAACTGGCCTTAGCTCCCCTGATATACTGGAGATCTTCAAAGTGTCCTTCATGAAGAAAGTGGGATCGGGGACCTGAGGGATGTGGCAGGGAGAGTTTTCTTCATACCCACCATGCCCAGGGTTGTCATTAATGATGTCATTGATTTTGTCATGAGAGACACAATCTGTAAGGTCATACACAGAGCATGGTGGAAGCACAAGTCCTAGTAAGTACAGTGAATTATAACTGGTGATTTAAAGTAATTTTTTTAGTTTAAAATGTTACATGACTTTTTCACTATCTAAAATGCCACTTTAACCATTGATTTTTCTGAGAGTTGCTGATGTTTTCTTTTAAATTTAAAGTAAAGTATTATTATCATATCTTACTTTAACATCACTTTAGCCTTGTCTTTTTTCATTAATTTCTATGGTTTTAACCTAATGTCTGCCCTAACATTTCTTCTAATGTTGCATCTTCCCAATCAGAGAGCTTGCTCCCACAGTACCAATCTCAGTCCCACAGGAACAAAATGACAGACCATAGAAAGAGCTTGTTCTGCCACTCACAAAGCTTTATTTTTTTAATTCCTGTTTTGTCTGGACTCCCGTGGGGCTCCTGAGGGACTCCCTGGGGCCCAATTATCGAAATATCACTAATTTCTAACCTTAATTTCTCCAAAACTATTGAAACACTTTTATACCATAACCCAAAAAGAATTGTTTCTGGGCAAAGACCTAGCTTTATGCCAAATTCAGTGCATTCCATTTCAGCTTTTTTTCTGTATCGCTGTTTAATTTTCTCTTGAAACTTCATGCATGGAAATTGAGTTTTGGGTCCCCTCCTTTTCTTCTGCCCCTCTTTGACAGATCACCCCAAAACTTGCCAGGGAGAAGCTGAAGTGGATAATCTTTTTTTGGAAAGTTTATTGTAGATTTGTTCAAAATCACTATGTTTCTGTAGGAGGGGCCCTGCTGACTCCGCTAATGGAACCCTTAGACAGATTGTCCCAGGGACATTGGAACATCAGTCTAAGTGCCTCAGACTGTGCTCTCTATTTAAAATGGAAGTTCGGCCATACTTCTTGTTGTTCAAGACAGCCAGGAAAAGTATGTTAGTCCTTACAGAAAAAATAAAAATAAAAATGGTCCCCACATTTTGGGAGAAAACTCCCGGAGTGTCAGGGTCATCAATTTTTTTTTTTCTAAAAACAATATCCCTCTTCTCTGAGCAGATGGTTGGAAAAAGGAGGCTGATCAGCCTCCAGCCATCTTATCCAGGGAGGCAGGTATCTCTATTTATGGTGGGTTGTAGTCCATCAGGGCATGAAAGTAAACATCTTCGCTGCCCTAGTGCAATCAAGTACAGTCTGTCAAACATTAAAAAAAATTGATAACAAAAGTCAAGGCCATTTCTTTGCTACTAATATCATCATCACCTATGATGATGCCATTTGCGTTCCTACAGGATAAGTGATAACATATTTCTTCTGACCATTTGCAATCTTGTACGACTCTGCCGGGATCTGTTCTTGAAACAAGAATTTGTATCTACTACAAGGGAAAATACAAGGGATATAAATCATTTATAATATGATACATAACATAATTTAGAGATAGTGTAGAAGTAGTGTTAGATAAGTTTAAAGTTAATACTTGATCATTTAGAAGAACAGGGCTCCTGAAGAGCTGACTACGTAGAAAGCTTGAACTGAGATTGTAACTCTGGAGTAGGCATTCTCAGTAAGGGAATCCATGTAGAAATAACACAATGCTAAATGAACACATACATGTTTGCTGTTAATTTGCACACACAATGGTGGTCATTACAACCCTGGCGGACGGTGTTAAAGCGGCGGTAAGACAGCCAGCAGGCCGGCGGTAAAATAATAGCAATTACGACAGTGGCAGAAACCGCCAACAAAGACAGCCACTTTAACACTCAAACAAACAGCTTGGTGGTCACCGCCAACAGACAGGCGTAAGACAATGTACCGCCCACACTATTATGACAAGCCAATCTGCCACCTTTTCCAGGGCGGATAAACCGCGGATAAAACACGGCGGAAACAGGAATTTCGAAGGGAAAACGCTCACCTCTACACACTCCACGAGGAATGAGGACTCCATGGAACCGGAACTCCAAATCCTACCTGCAATAGTCTTCTTGCTCCTCTACCAGGATCACGAACGCCGGCGGCGAAGACCACGGTGAGTACTGCACCTACGACACAGGGGAGGGGGGAGGGAAAAAACAGGGACACACACACGCAACACCCCCACCCCCACCCTCACCCACTACAACACACAAACTGATACAGCATGATACATTATAGTTACACCCCTCAACCCCCCCGGAAGAATGCAAAGACCAAAGAAAATGAGTGTAACCATCGGAATATATTACAAACAAGTAGGCAGAAATATATATATACACCATTAACAAAATATATACCTGGCATAGTAGTCCAGGTACTGCACAAAGAAAGTCCGTGGAACACTGGGACCACACAGTATGGGCGAGGGCCACAAAAGATCCCCGACCATGATGGAGAAAACACTGCAGGGGCATAAGATAGCAAGAAAACAGGCACCTCAGGGGGAGGGAAAGGGGGGGCACCTCAGCCGCTTGAGTGCACAATGCCAAATCCACGAGAGGGCCACATGCCCACTGTTCAATCCTGGGGAGTGCAAAGCCACAGTCTCTCAAGTCTCTTCAGTGGGTGGTTTGCCCACTGTTCAATTCTGGGGAGTGCAAAGCCACAGTCTCTCAAGTCTATACAGTGGGTGGGTTGCCCACTGTTCAATTCTGGGGAGTGCAAATCCAGTCTCTACAGTGGGTGGTTTGCCCACTGTTCAATTCTGGGGAGAGCATTGCCACAGTCTCTCAAGTCTATACAGTGGGTGGGTTTCCCAATGCGATATCCTGGGGAGTGCAAAGCCACAGTCTCTCAAGTCTCTACAGTGGGTGGGTTGCCCACTGCCATATCCTGGGGAGTGCAAAGCCACAGTCTTTCAAGTGGATAACAGTCTCCACTGGTTCTGGAGGGGGCATGGTGCCCAGAGTGCTTCATCCTGTTAAGGACAGAGATAGTGGATGGATGTCTCCACTGGTTCTGGAGGGGGACTGGTGCCCAGAGTGCTTCATCCTGTGAAGGACAGAGGTAGTGGATGGATGCCTCCACTGGTTCTGGAGGGGAACTGGTGCCAAGAGTTCATCACTCACCCCGTGACGGACCCAGTTGCGTCAGTGCCCCTGCCGCTCATGGGCTAGCGGTGCTTGATTTGGTGGTGCCCTGTTCAGCGGTGCTTGAGTTGGCGGTGCCCTGTTCAGCGGTGCTTGAGTTGGCGGTGCCCTGTTCAGCGGTATTTGAGTTGGAGGTGCCCTGTTTAGCGGGCTTGAGCTGGCGGTGCCCTGTTCAGCGGTGCTTGAATTGGGGGTACCCTGTTCAGCGGTGCTTGAGTTGGCGGTGCCCTGTTCGGCGGGGCTTGTGCTGGCGGTGCCCTGTTCAGCGGTGCTTGAGTTGGCAGTCCTTCTTGGCCCAGCGGGGCTGGTGCTGGCGCTCCTTCATGGATCAGCGGGCTGCTGATGGCGGTGGCCTCCTGGGCAGCTGGGCTGGGGCTGGCGGTGGCCTCCTGGGCAGCTGGGTTGGGGCTGGCGGTGGCCTCCTGGGCAGCTGGGCTGGGCTGGCGGTGGCCTCCTGGGCAGCTGGGCTGGGGCTGGCGGTGGCCTCCTGGGCAGGTGGGCTGGGGCTGGCGGTGGCCTCCTGGGCAGCTGTGCTGGGGCTGGCAGTGGCCTCCTGAGCAGCTGGGCTGGGGCTGGTGGTGGCCTCCTGGGCAGCAGGGATGATGGCGGTCTTCTCTGCCGTGCAGCTCTTCCCAGACTTGCCGGGTTTCTTGTGGCCCTTCCCCACCTTGGAAGGTCTCCCAGCTGACTCCACACTCCCAACGGGACCCCTGGGAGCGGCTTTGGTGGCTGAAGTCTTCCCCGTCTCCCGCCGTGCACTAGCCAACTTCTGATGCTTCTAAGGTGGGGGACTGTCTGTGCTGTGGCTCCGTGCCACACTCGCTGTCCTGGTTGCCGGTGCACTCCACATACCGGTGACTGCAGGCACCACTGGTCCCGGAGATGTTGTGGCTGAGGTGCTACTTCAGGACCTATGAGATGGACGGGGTGGGGGAGGTGTGGGAAAAAGGTCAAAGCTCGACAGGAAAAGTTTTTTGGACACACTGGGACGGGTAGCTGGAGGGGGTTTGGGAGTGGAGGAAGAGGTGGTGGTAGTAGGAGGTGTACGTTTGGTGACTTTGGGTGCAGGTGCATGCACTAAAGGCTGTCGTGAGGTGGATGGCTGTTGGGTGGGTGTGTGCCTGCGTTTGTGTATCTTGAGAGGGGGCGTCACAGACACACTGGGGGAGGACACAGGGGATGTGTGAATGGTAGTGGGGGTGGTGACTGCACATGAGCGGGGTGTGGTGGTGGGTGTGCTGGTGAGGGACGTAGTGGCTGTAGAGGTAGTGCATGCAGGTGTGAGTGTAGACGAGACTGGGAGGGAGGAGGGAGACGAGGAGGGGGACACAGTGGAGGCAGTGGTTGTTGGTGTGTCTGCATGTGTTTGTTGCTTGCGTGAGTGCCTGTGGGATGTGTGGTGCTTATGTTTGCCTGAGCTTCCCTAGTGTGTTGACGTGTGTGCATGCTGGTCTGATGGTGTGCTTGGGATAGGCAGAGGTACAGGGGATTGGGTCTGGGTGGAGGAAGTTGGAGGGGGAGGCTAGAGACAGGGACAATGACTGCCATCAGTGCTGAGGCCAGAGTTTGAAATGCTCAGTGAAGGGCCGCCTGACCAGAATGAATGCCCTCCAGGAATGCATTAGTTTGTTGCAACTGCCTTTCTACACCCTGGATGGCATTCAATATGGTAGACTGCCCAACAGTGAGGGACCTGAGGAGGTCAATGGCCTCCTCACTGAGGGCAGCAGGGGTGACTGGGGCAGGGCCTGAGGTGCCTGGGGCGAAGGTGATGCCCACCCTCCTGGGTGAGCGGGCACGGGGTGAAGGCTGAGGGGCTGCTGGGAGGGCGGTGCTGGTAAGGGGGGTGGCGGCTGTACCTGTAGATGAGGGGGGCACTGATGTTGCCGCCACCACAAGGGAGCTCCCATCAGAGGACGAGTGAAGCTCCCCTCGCCCTCCGCCCCACTGGTAAATTCCGAGTCGATAGTCTCGCCCTCTAGGGCCATATGGGATGCAACTGCCTCGTGCTCCGGTGCCACTGCTCCTCCGCCTGATGATGCTAATGCACACAAAAAGGGGGGGGGCGACAGAAGAAAGACATGTTGAGTGCATGGATTACCGCTACCGTTGGTGGACAAGACAGACACAGAAGCACCCTGCACTACGCCGCGCTCTTGGGCTTCACTGTTCAAATCCTGGGAAATGGCCTACAAGGCTATGGACGACATCTTCACTCATAGATGACACAGGGGCATGAATAGCTGTACTTGGCACTCTACAGAGGTGGGCTGGGGTGCCACGGCCTGCCTTACGGTGGGGTCTTGCCCACGGAACTCACCCTGGCCTAGGGAAACCCACAGCCCTTCTCAGCCACCCAGACAACTCCACTGTGCACAAAGTCAGCATAATGAGAGTGTCTGCTGTGATGCCCTCAAGTGCCCATCCAACTCCGGGTAGGCCACCTCCAGGATCCTGAACATCAGGGGGGTCATGGTGCGATGGGCACCCCTCCCACGTTGGGAGGCCATCCCCAGCTGAGCCTCCACTGTCTTCTTGCTCCAGCGGCGAATGTCCTCCCATCTTTTATGGGAGTGGGTGCTCCATCTGTGGTAGACCCCCAGGGTCCAGACGTCCTTGGCGATGGCACAAAAAATTTCTTTCTTTTGGTGGGCGCTGACCTACATGAAATGTACAGGGGAAGAAGAGAAGTCATTACCAACTGCACTGTCAAAGTGATTGGCCCCCATCCCTACCCTTGCCATGTGGCACATGTATTCACCGGCTTTCATGCATGCAGCACTCTGCCCACTTTCTTCTTAGATCCAGCCCTCTCCACACAGGCATAGCCCATACAACATGCTCCCTGTGTACTTACCTGTTTGTTTGAAGGACCGTAGAGTAGCGTGTACTGGGGGAGGACCCCATCCACGAGCTTCTCCAACTCCTCCGATGTGAAGGCAGGGGCCCTTTCCCCAGATGCACGAGCCATTGTCTCTTCCAGACCGAGGTCACAGCAGCACTTGCAGTGTAGGTCCTCTCCTGTCGCAGATCAGGTATCGAGTGATTGAACAGATAGAAAATGGCGGTCACGTGCGCGGCGGTGCATACCGTCACCACCGGCGTACATTGTCATTGGCTCCTGGGACCCATAGGGTCCAATGTTAACCAATGCAGCATTGCGCCGCGGTCTTCGATCGCCTACCGCGACGGTGTACAACGCCAGCGCAGTTAACTCACATCCCATTGTCCCACTTTACAGGTCAGGCAGCTGACATTTCAGGGGCCCACATGGCTTCATTTTCAACTGCGTCACACATACCTAGGCCTAGTCTCAACACACATACAGGCCACCTTTTGTGTATGATTGATGTTCTGGGTAAACTGTGGGTACGTACCTCTGAGTTGGTTGACTCTGTGCTTGCTGTTGTCCTTCATAGGCACCGTCCGCTGGGACATGTAAGGAGATGGCGGCATCCTCCGGTGTACCGATCATTGGTGGACCTGTCAACAATAGAGGAGCGACATTTGATAATCACCTACAGGCTTGACCGTGCCAGAATTCTGGAACTGTGTACCCAGTTGGAGCCAGACCTGATGCCAGCAATCCGCCATCCTACAGGAATCCCCCTCAAGTGCAGGTGCTGTCAGTGCTCCATTTCCTTGCAAGTGGCTCTTTTCAAACAACTGTGGCCATGGCATCAGGGATGTCCCAGCCTATGTTTTCCAACGTATTGTCCAGAGTGTCGTCTGCCTTTCTGAAACACATGCGGAGCTACATCGTTTTCTCTCAGGTGGAGGATTTGCCTACAGTGAAAGGTGATTTCTATGCCAAGGGACATATCCCCAACATCATAGGTGCCATTGATGGTACCCATTTGGCTTTGGTCCCCCCCCCCACAGGAGTGAACAGGTGTACAGAAACCGGAAGAGTTATCATTCTATGAATGTACAGATGGTATGTTTGGCAGACCAGTACATCTCCCATGTGAATGCCATGTTCCCTGGCTCAGTGCATGACGCCTACATCCCTCGGAATAGCAGCATCCCTTATGTGATGGGTCAACTCCAAGAGGCACCGTGTGTGGCTAATAGGTGAGCACCTGGAAGCAAGTCAGTGGGAATGGTTGTCTGGGTCTGGTGTTATCCCTCCAGGTTAGTGTGTGTCTAACAGTTGCCCCTCACCATTTGCAGGTGACTCTGGTTACCCCAACCTGTCATGGCTACTGACCCCAGTGAGGAATCCCAGGGCAGAGGAACGCTACAATGATGCCCATGGGCGAACTAGGAGGGTGATCGAGCAGACCTTCGGCCTCCTGAAAGCCAGGTTCAGGTGCCTCCATATGACAGGTGGATACCTATTCTACTCACCAAAGAAGGTTTGCCAGATCATCGTGGCCTGCTTTATGCTTCACAACGTGGCTTTGCGACGCCAGGTGCCTTTTCTGCAGGAGGATGGTCCAGATGGCGGTATTGTTGCAGCTGTGGAGCCTGTGGACAGTGATGAGGAGGAAGCAGAGGAAGAGGACATGAACAGGAACTCAGTGATCCAGCAATATTTCGAGTGAGACACAGGCAAGAATACAATCCTGCCTAGTACATGTACTTTAACACTACTACCTCTCTCCTGTCTGTCGTTTTCACTCAGTGTATGCTCACTGAGTTGCCACTTTCCCTTACGGTTTCAAAGATGTGGGTCCCACTGTGTGACATCTGCTTAGATTCCTCATGGACTAGAGCTGTGTGACATAGGTATGTTGACATTACTATTTAAAAAACATTTTGTCACTGTAATTGCTAATACACTATTTTGAAATCACACACAGACTCCAGATCATTTTGTGCTTTAGGTGTGTTTATTCAAATGCTCAAAATTGGAGGGGGTAGTGAAATGGTGAGGGGTGATGGTGGAGGAGTGTCCATGGCAGTGTCCAGTCTATTAGTCTCACAGGTGCATTGCCCATATGGGCATAGGAAGTGGAGCTGGGGCAGTTTAATTATGGACAGGGTGACAAAGTGGGACAGTATGATGACAATCAGGGGGTCTCATTTCTTGGCGGGGGTCTTGGCATTGTTCTCTGTCTTGTTCCTGGATCTCAGGGACCGTTTAAGGAGTAGTTCTCCCTCTGCAGGGGGTGGGGTGCTGGTGTGGCGGTCCTGTGGCGGGGCGTCTTGTCCACTAGCGCCGGCGGAGGTGGTGGGCAGTTCATCGTCCATGCTAGTGTCAGGGGCCCCTTGTAGAGCCACAATGCTCCCCCTGGTGTTGAGTAGTTCCTTCAGCACCCCTACGATGGTGCCCAGGGTGGAGCTGATGGTTCTGAGTTCCTCCCTGAAGCCCATATACTGTTCCTCCTGCATGTGCTGGGTCTCCTGAAACTTGGCCAGTACTGTTGCCATCGTCTCCTGGGAGTGGTGGTAGGCTCCCATGATGGAGGAGAGGGCCTTTTGGAGAGTGGGTTCCCTTGGCCTGTCCGCCCCCTGTCGCACGGCAGCCCTCCCAGTTCCCCTGTGTTCCAGTGCCTCCGTCCCCTGGACCGTGTGCCCACTGCCCCCAGGTCCCTGTTGTTGTAGGGGTGGTGGGTTATCCTGGATTCCCTGTAGTGGTGGACACACAACTGATTGACGTGTCCTGGGGACGGAGGTATGGGCCCGCTGGGTGGGTGCTGTGCTGGTGTTTCCAGAGGGGGGAAGGTCTGTGGTGGCCTGTGCCTGTGTGAGGGGAACCGACTGTCCAGAGGTCCGCGTTGGTCCGGGCTGGTCATTTAGATTCAGTTGGACAGAGTTGCTGTCTTCACTCTGGGCCTCTTCTGTTGGTGGTGTGGACATGTGTGGACCCTCCTGTCCGGTGACGTTGGGTAGGGGTCCTGCAGGGGTATAAAAGGATGTTTATGTAATGGTGTGCAATGGGTGGGTGACCGTGTACCCCAGTGCTAACATTCCTGTGTGGGAACTTGTGTGATGATGGTTTAGGGGGGTGTATGGGTATGTGTAGTGGACTTGCTTTAGTGATGGGTGTCCATGCTTTGTTGTTGCATGCAGGGCTTGGTGTTGGGATGTGTGGTTTGTGATGTTGGGACATTTGTGAGGAGTTGGGGTGCTGGGGGTGATGGTGAGGGCATGTGATAGCATGCAGGTAGGGTGGGGGATGTAATAGTAAAGCTTTGACTTACCAGAGTCCATTCCTCCACCTACTCCTGCAAGGCCCTCAGGATGCAGAATCGCCAAGACCTGCTCCTCCCATGTTGTTAGTTGTGGGGGAGGAGGTGGGGGTCCGCCGCCAGTCCGCTGAACCATCAGGTGGTGTCTTGAGACCACGGAACGCACCTTTCCCCGTAGGTCGTTCCACCTCTTCCTGATGTCCTCCCGATTTCTTGGGTGCTGTCGTACTGCGTTGACCCTGTCCACTATTCTTCGCCATAGCTCCATCTTTTAGCTATGGAGGTGTGCTGCACCTGTGATCCGAATAGCTGTGGCTCTATCCAGACGATTTCCTCCACCATGACCCTGAGCTCCTCCTCTTTGTCGTGCCATAGGGTGGTGTAGGTGATGTGTGGGGTGGAGTCGGTGGCAATAAGTGTGGTGATATGTAGTGGTGTGTTGTGTGAGGTACGTGGAAGTTGTGTGGGTGATGGTGTTGTGTGCCTCTGGATGCTGTTGTTTTTGCTGGTGGTGTCTCTCTCTGGCCTTCTTTTGGAATTTTTTGTCGTGGGGGTTTGTGGGTGATGTGGGTGTGTGTTTTATATTGTAATGGGTGTGTGGGAGCGGTGTGTGTATGTGTATCAGGTGTGTGTATTTAGAATTTTCCAATGTGGCTGTGTTTTGTAAGAGTGTGTGTACTCACCCAGAGGGTCTCAAGGCGCTTGGGGGGTGGGTGCTACTGTTCGAAGAGCCTGGTCTTGAGGCGCTTCCTAAAGGTCCTGGGTTGTATGTAGGTTTACGGGGAGGGAGTTCCAGGTCTTGGCGGCAAGGTGGGAGAAGGATCTGCCGCCGATTGTGCTATGGTGAATGCGGGGGACGGGTGCAAGGGCGAGGTTGGCGGAGCAGAGCTGGCGTGGCGGGATGTGGAAGTGGAGGCGCTCGTTGAGGTAGGCCTGTCTGTCGTCGTGGAGAGCTTTGTGGGCGAGGATTAGGAGTTTGTAGACAATCCTTTTGTTGACGGGTAGCCAGTGGAGGTCTTTGAAGTGGGCTGAGATGTATTCGTGGCGAGGGAGGTTGAGGATGAGTCGTGCTGAGGCGCTCTGGATGCGCTGGAGTTTCTTCTGGAGCTTGCCCGTTGTTCCCGCGTAGAGGGCGTTGCCATAGTCCAGTCTGCTGCTGACGAGGGCGTGGGTGACCGTTCTTCTGCTTTCAATGGGAATCCATCTGAACGTCTTGCGGAGCATTCGAAGGGTGTTGTAGCATGAGGACGAGATGGCATTGACTTGCTAGGTCGTAGAGAGCGCAGGGTCCAGTATGAAGCCGAGGTTGCGTGCATGGGTGGTTGGCATTGGGGCCGACCCCAGAGTGGGAGGCCAGCAGGAGTCGTTCCCTGCAGAGCTGTTGGGGCTGAAGATGATGATATTGGTCTTCTTTGAGTTCAGCTTGAGGCAGCTTGCTTTCGTCCAGTTGGTGATGGCGTTGAGTCCGGTGTGGAGGTTGTTTTTAGCAGATGCGAGGTCCTTCGTGAGAGAGAGGATGAGCTGAGTGTCGTCGGCTTGGGAAACGATGTTGAAGCCGTGGGATCGGAAGAAGTTGGCGAGCGGGGCTACGTAGACATTGAAGAGGGTGGGGCTGAGGGAGGAGCCTTGTGGATCTCCGCAGATGGTCTTGGCGGCCTTAGACAGGAACGGGGAGGCGCACTCTTTGGGTCCTTCCTGAGAGGAAGGAGGTGAACCAGTCCAGGGCTCTGTGGTGAATTCCGGCGTGGAAGAGTTGTGTGCACAGGGTATGGTGACAGACAGTGTCGTAGGCTGCGGAAATGTCAAGGAGGAAGAGGGCGACGGTTTCACCTTTGTCGAGTCTATTCCTGATGTCATCAGTGCAGGCGATGAGGGCGGCCTCGGTGCTGTGGTTTTTGCGGAATCAAGACTGAGAGACGTTGAGTAGGTCATTGTCCTCCTGGAAGCGGGAAGGTTGGTTGTTGACTATCTTCTCGATCACCTTCGTGGGGAAGGGGATTAGGGAGATAGGACAGTAGTTTTTGAGGTCTTCGGGGTCGGCTTTGGGCTTTTTGAGCAAGGCATTTACCTTGGCGTGTTTCCAGCTCTCCGGGAAGATGGCGGTCTCCAATGAGCTGTTGATGATGGTCCGGAGATGGGGGGCAATGATTTGGCTGGCTTTATTTAAGATGTGATGAGGGCAGGGGTCAGCGGTGGAGCCGGAGTGGATGGTACTCATGGTGTTGGTGATTTCATCATCGTTGGTGGGGGTCCAGGCGCTCAGTATGTTGGTGTGGCAGGAGCCGATGGGGTTGACCTTGGTGGTGGTGGTGGTGGGAGACAGTGGTGCGAAGCTTCCATGGATGTCTCTGATCTTGCGGTAAAAGAAGGTGGTGAGGGAGTTGCAGAGGTCTAGCGAGTGGGGTCGGTCGGCTGAGCAGGACTTGGGGTTGGTGGGTTTCTTGATGATGCTGAATAGTTACTTGCTGTTGTGCACGTTGTTGTCAATTCGTTCTTTGTAGAAAGATCTTTCGGTGGACTGGATTAGCTGGTGGTGTTTGCGGATGGCTGATTTGAGGGTGGCGAGGTTGCTTTCTGAATGTTCTTGAGGCCAGATCTTCTTTGCTCTCCGGCATTCTCGTTTGGAGGCCTGAAGGTCTGTGGTGAACCAGGGAGCTTTCTTGTTGGCGTGGGTGATGGTGGTTTTCTTGAGAGGGGCGAGGGTGTTGGCGCAGTTCGAGCCACAGTTTGAGGTTGAGGGCGGTGGTATTGGGGTCGTTGGTTGTGGGTGGTAGGGATGTAGGCGAGGTTGGAGATCAGTTGATCCTTGGAGATCTTGTTCCACTTGCGGTCGGGGATCTGGGGCTGTTGGTGGTGGCTGGTGGGTTTCAGGAAGGAAAAATGAACACAGCGGTGGTTGGTCCAGTGGAGCTCGGTGGTGTGAGTGAAGGTGATGTGGCTGCTGGAGGAGAAGATGGCGTCGAGACTGTGACCAGTTGAGGGGGTAGGAGAGGTGACCAGTTGCTTGAGGCCGAAGTTGGCGAGGTTGTCTAGTAGGGCAGAGTTGTTGCTGTCGCTAGTGTTCTCCAGGTGGAAATTCAGGTTGCCGAGGAGCATGTAGTCGGTGGAGGCGAGGGCATGGGAGCTGATAGTGTTGCGATGGCTTCGCAGAATTGAGGACGGGGGCCTGGTGGTCTGTAGACGAGGGTTCCTCTCAGAGTGGTGTTGGCATTGATGTGTATCTGGAAGTGCAGGTGCTCTGCGGCGTCCAGGGTGTCGTGGGTGTCAGTTGAGATCCTACTGGAACTTTTGTGGACTATGGTGATTCCTCCTCCTGTCTTGTTGGCATGGTCTCTTCGGGTGATCTTGTAGCCCTTAGGAATGGCTATGGCGATGTCTGGTTCCGATGAGGGTTTCATCCAGGTTTCAGTGAGGAAGGCGATGTCTGGGGAGGTAGATGTGAGCATGTCCCAGAGTTCGATGGCGTGCTTGTGTATGGAGCTGGTGTTGAGGAGGATGCAGCTGAGGTGGGTGGCGTTGTTGTGGTGCTTGGGGGCTTGTACGCTGGTGAAGTGGCACGTGCAGCAGGAGAAGGGTCCATGGGTGTGCGTAGGAGAGATCTGGACGCAGGCTGTGGAGCGGCCGGGGTTGAGTGTGAGGAGAAGTGGTGTAATGATGTCTGGCAGTGAGGTGTGTGCGTGAGGCAGGGGGACTGGTGCTGGGCGTGGTCCAGGTGCAGACGGGCGCAGACGGGCTTGCCTCTGGCGTGCCAGCGGCATGGCCGTGCAGCAGCCACTATGAAGAAGGGGAGGTGGGAGGAAGGAGCAGCTGGGAGCCGGGAGGCTGTAGCGAATGGGGGCGTGAGGGGGGCCGGGGCCGCAGGGGATATAGCAGCAGAACTGGGGAGAATGGGTCCGACAGGCAGTGAGAAAAGGGGCAATAAAACAGGGAAAAAGCAGCGGATAAAGCAAAACAAACGGTAAACAAACAAGGATCAGTAAAAGGAACTAGTACAGATTACAGATACACACACTATACTTACAGCAAACCACTAGACACCAGGGATGAGGCGCAGGCGGGTGCCTGCGGGTGGTGGAGGGCCTTAAACTCTCGGCAGTGGTGAGGGCAGGGTCGGGGGCATGGAGGCAGGCTGGTGGAGCTGCCGGCGTTTCGAGTGACTCCTGTCCTTAAGGCAGGTCAGGGGTCACACTCGGCAATGTGCAGCGGCGCCATTAAGAAGGGGAGGTGGGAGGGAGGAGCAGCTGGGAGGCGGGAGGTGGTAGCGAATGGGGGTGTGAGGGGGTGGGGCCGCAGGAGATGCAGTGGTGGAACTGGGGAGAATCGGGCAGACAGGCAGTGAGAAAAGGGGCAAGGAAATAGGCAAAAAACAGCCAAAAAAGCTAAAAACCGGTAAACAAAAAAGGCACAGTAAAAGGCACTAATACTGATTACAGACACACACACACTATACTTACAGCAAACCACTACACACCAGGGGTGAGGTGCAGGTGGGTGCCTGCGGGAGGTTGAGGGCATGGAACTCACGTCATTAGCAAGGGTGGGATTGGGGGCACAGAGGCAGGCTGGTGGAGCTGCACGGTTGCTGGAGACTTTCCCCCCGTGATCCATCACATAGGCAGAAAAAGATCTAGAATCCTTCGAGGAGGTGAATTGATGATGTATTGGAGCGTAATCTTTATCAGATTGTGACGAGTGGGTTATTTCTTCTTTCTTCCTCTCCTAGCGACCTAGAGGGAGCATATTCCTCGAATCACATGGTAGAGGAATCTATGAAGGTTTTTAAATTCCTCATAAACTAGATGCACTGAGGGATGGTTCACAGTAATGATGGGATGCACCAATGACCTCTGGAGATGAAAGTTAGGCTTCTCTAGTTGAAGCATAGAATGACTTCACAAAGTACTCAGACCCCAGAGATCTTGCCCTTCTGATCAGGGAACCAATAATATACAGTATGAGCGTTTTGTTTGCAAGAAACCTAATTTGGCAATTCTCATCTCAAAAATTATCCAACAAAGTTTGCAAATTATGGAGTACACATGAGCAACTCTGTGAGCCCCAACCATAAACCTTGTGAAGAACTGAGAGAAATCAAGTGCCCTGTAAGTGTTGCTCTACCAGTGTGAGTTTTCTGTGAATTTTTTATCCACATTCCTCTCGTTGTATGAAATGTGTGCATTATTACTGCTACAATGAGATCGATATACTAGTAAAAGGAGCATGACAAGTTATTTTCAGAAAACTAAATGACAGATTTCTTCTGAGTTGTCATTGGCTGTTGTCCCCATGTTTTACCCAGCCACTTTGTTGGAAAGTGGGTTATTGGTAAGGACAGGTAGGCACCTACACCTAGCAGTAGGCCACAATCCCCCACTAGGCACAGTCCAGGTCTCAATATATTAATCTTTGCTCAACCCCTGGTAGCTTGGTCCACGAGCAGTTAGGCGTCACTTAAGAGACAGGTGTGTAAAGCATTTAATATCAACAAAAAAGTAAATAAGTAAAACACAAAACACAATAAAAATCTGATACCAATTTATACAAATTAGAAATATTGTTATCTTTGAAATGACACTAAAACGACAAAAATCCAATATAGGGAACCAGCGGGGAAATCTGCTTACACTTGAACGGGGCAAAGTCAAACGTTGAGGCCAACAATGATGGAGCCCTGCTCAGATACAGTGAGCAGGAAGCTGTGGTCAAAGTTTTACCTTCTCACTTAGAAACGTTTCTGGAGCTTTTCTTCCTCGAGGTCGTGCGGTCCTCCTCAGCAAGCCAATTTCAATGCAACATTGACAGATTGCCTTTCCATGAGCCCCCGGTCAAATCCTGGAAGTCTGGATCTTTTCTGCGGGATGGACCTGAAATTCAGGCTGGGTAATGGTTGAAGATAGCCGGCTTGCCTCTCGATTTCGGGTCAGTCCACTTATGGATCTTTTTTCAAAGTTGCTCCAAACTTCTGGATTTTCTTCCAGTAGTCCTTTTTGGGTCCTTGAAAAAAACATAATTCAAGGTTCCAGAATTCAAGGTTCCAGAAGCTCTGAGTTGGAAGTTGGGACTATAGTTCCCAAAATGCGCCTCTCAGAATCCTCAAATGGCCAGTGGACACTGGTCAGCTGGGCTCTTCTTGTAGGACCTGATGCAGGGGACTCTGGTCAGCTCCTTTGTACCTGTAGCTTCAAAGGAGTCCACCCCTGGAGCTGCAGAAGCAAGGCAAAGTCATTTTCTTGGTAAAGCCCATAGTGTGCAGCTGGTTCAGTCCTTGTGACTGCAGTCTCCAGGCCAGGGGTCAGCCAGGGGTCCAGGCCAGGGGTCCAGCAGTGCAGTCCTTCTTCTCCAGTATCTTCTTCCAGCAGGGACCAGACTTGTTGGGCAGCTATTCATCCTTACTCCAGGGTTGGTAAAGAGGGGGCACTACTAGCCAATGGAGTGCGGAGTTTGACCGTCTAGGGTGACCACTTCCTGGGAAGTGTGGCAAAAATCAATCCCAGAAAGTAACCTTCTTTAAAAATCCAAGATGGAGGAATTCTCTCCTTGAGGTTACATCTGGCTGAGCGCACCCACTGGTGTGGTCAGGTTTCACTAACAAACCCTTTCACTCCTCTCCTAATCTAATCAGTGGGACTCCCATCTGGCTGGGGAAGCAGAAAATGGGGGAGGTCCAATTTCTGTCTCAATTGGCTTTCCCTCCTTTGAAAACTATTTTTGGACACTCTCCCCCATCCTGCTCTTCCATCTGCTACAGCAGTTCCCCTCCCACCAGATGCTTCCTTTGTTTCAGCCCAGTCCACTTCACACCTCATTAAGGCAGCTTGGCTCTGGCTGCCAGGGGCTGATCAATTAGGAAAGAGCACTATACGGCTGAACCTGGTAACTCAGAAAGAGTTTTAAAACTCCTTTGCTGTGCCAATTATCATAAATCCAACCTTGGCAAGTTATTGGAATTAGTATAACTTTTAAGTTGATACCAAGCTTGATAGTTTTATCTCCTTTCTAGGGGAAGTGAGACTTTGCTAATGTTAAATAAAGTCTCCCAATGTTAGCCTATGGGGTCAATTCACTACTATGGGGAAAAAACAACTCTAGCTGTGTTTCCCTCACCAGGGCATATTAAACATATTTTATAAAGTTCCTGCTTATATTTACACTACACCCAACCATTGGGGCACTTAGGTCAGACTTTAGGGGTGACCTACATGTTCAAATAAGGTACTTTAGGACTTTGGACGTGTTTTTAAGTCCAAAGTCAGATTTGGAGTTACCTTTAACTTAAAAGCAATGCAGGCCTGCCTTGAAAATGACACTGGACACCACAACAGTGTACATATGGGTGCACTAACTATACTGGGATCCCTAAACCTATAAACCCTACCATGTACTAGGGACTTATAGATAGGTTGTCCCAGAGAATTCTAATTGGGCCTGATTTGCATACAAAAGTTTACACAGAGCACTGGCCGTGTGACTGGTTAGCAGTGCCCAGGGCACAGTTAGAGTCAATAACCACACGTATCAATCAAAATGTTTGGGGGTGAGCAGAGCAAAAAGGATGACTTTCCCACACTGCCCCCTCCCAGATGAAAGCTAAGTGGAAAAACCTGGAAAGGCCATCTGCATTGACATGAGCAGTCTCAGGTCTATGTTTCACGGTAAATTCCATCCCCTGTAGAGAAATGGACCACCTCAAGAGTTTTGGGTTCTCCCCCTTAACTGGATGAGCCATCTGAGAGGTTGGTGGTCAGTTTGAACATGGAAGTAAGTCCCAAACAGGTATGGCCTCAGCTTCTTCGAGGACCATAATACACATCAAAGGCCTCCTCTCAGTGACACTTCATTGCCTGCTGATGAAGGCAACTGGTTGTTCCTGGACTCTGAAGCATCTGTTTGTATAATAAATTATTTATTGTAGTCAGAGGCCAGTAGCACTGGTGCTAAACACATAGGCCCTCATTATGACATTGGCGGTGTACTGACCGCCACTGCTATAGTGGCGGTAATACCGCCAACAGCCTGGCAGTAATTACCACCAAATTATGACCATGGCGGTGAGACCTCCCGTAGACAGCCAATGTACCACACCAACCACCAGGGCATTAACACCATGGTCCACGGAGGTAACTACCTACAGGCAGGTGGAAGTCAAGGTACGACCCACCATATTATGACATAGTAAACCACCAGGATTTCTGGGGTGGTATCAATACCATCAAAAGCCTGGCGGAAACACATCACAGAAAACTAAAAACTCACCATCAGGGACACAGAGGATTCCGCCATGGAACCGGAACTCCAAGTCTTCCCGATGCTCTACCACACCATGGCTGTCCTGGATCACCAATGCTGAAGAAAACAACGACAGAGGGAGAAAAAGGAGAGTGACACACACACGCACAACACACACCAAACACACACACCACACACACACACATAACCAGCTGCAGAGTAAAGCGACTGTAACAGGACCCACGAGCAAATAATGAAAGGACAAAGATCTGAAGTACGAACACTATAATATGGTGCCATCAGCCACTTTAATGAATTATGAAATCAGAATGCAGACGTCAATGTACAGATTGGGCCACATGGCCAGTCCAGCGTACCAAAGGGCCACATGGCCACAGGGCATAGTCCAAGCCCCAACTTGACTCCTGATATCATCCGGAATCCATTGTTCAGGGGCATCATGTTGGAAATGAGCAGGCAACCCAGGGGGAAGGGGGTTGGGAGGGCCCAGCTAGAGTGGGTATCATGCCCACTGGTTCTGGAGGGGGCTCCTTGACCAATAGTCTCTGGAGGGGAGTTAAAGGCCGCATTCTCTGGAGGGTGAACTACATGCCCTCAGGTGGTGGCGGGAACTCCTTGCTTTCAGGTGGTGGAGGGGGCTTCTTGACCTCAGGTGCTGGAGGGGGCTCCTTGCTTTCAGGTAGTGAAGGAGGCTCCTTGCCCTCAGGTGGTAGAGGGGGCTCCTTGCCCTCAGGTGGTGGAGGGAGCTTCTTGCCCTCAGGTTTTAGAGGGGGCTCCTTGCTTTCAGGTGGTGGAGGAGGCTCCTTGCTCTCAGGTGGTGGAGGGAGCTCCTTGCCCTCAGGTGGTGGAGGGGCATCCTTGCTTTCAGGTGGTGGAGGGGGATTCTTTTTTTTTTTTCTTGTGACGAGCCCCCTTGGCCTTTGTCATGTAACTTGTGTCCTTGCCTCCAGGTCTTGGAGGTGCCTCCACTGACCTCGTCCTGGGTCCCTTAGGTTTCACCACTGTAGGCCTCTGTTTCTGAGACAGAGGTGTGAACTTACTGGGAGGGGCTGCCATCCCACTTAGGGGCCCCTTAGTGCCAGCCACAGATGGGAGCAGTGGCAGACTGTTTGGCTGAGCTGCTGGGCTGGGTCGTTGGGACTCCTCACTTATGGGCAGGACGGGAGAGGGGGAGGGAAGAGGTCAAGATGGGCAAGGAAAAGCTTCTTAGGGACGTTGGGACAGGAGGTGGGAGGAGAGGTAGGAGTGGAGGTAGAGGTAGTGGTTGTAGGAGGTGTATGTTTGCTGGACCTGGGTGAAGGTGCATGTACAGTGCGCATGTGTGAGGTGGATGGCTGATGGATGACTGAGTGCAGGCATTTGTGTGGGGGCAGACAGGGTGGGAGAAGATAAAGAGGACGTGTGGATGGATGTTGTGGAGGTGTCTACAAGTGAGGTGGGTGCTCTGCATGATGTGGTGATGGTGGTGGTGGCTGTTGATGCAGTGCATGCAGGTGTGAGTGCAGATGTGACTGTGACAGAGGAAGAGGAAGAGGGGATACAGTAGAGGAAGTGGATGTTGTTGTATGTGCAACTGTCTATTGTTTGTGTGAGTGCCTGTGGCTTGAAGTTTGCTGCCTGTGTTTCTCTGTGAAACTCTTGTCTGATGTTTTGTGGGTATGCTTGTCTTTATGTGTACATGGGATAGACTGGGGTTGGGGAGAGTGAGACAGGGAAGTGGTAGTTGGAGGGGGGACAGTAGGACCAGGGACACTGGCTGCTATGAGAGAGGAGGCCAGAGCCTGAAAAGATCTTTGTAGGGCCGCCAAGCCACTGTGAATGCCCTCCAGGTAGTCATTGCATTGCTGCATCTGGAATACCAGCCCCTGGATGACATTCACTATGGTTGACTACCCTACAGAGATGGATCTCAGGAGGTCAATAGCCTCCACTGTGAGGGCAGCAGGGCTGACTGGGACAGGGCCTGAGTTGCTGGGGTGAAGGAGATACCCACCCTCCTAGGCGAGGGGGCACAGGCAACTCAGTGGGGGGCTCCTTGGAGGGTGGTGCTGGTACGGGGGTGGCGGCTATACCTGTAACTGGGGTGGTCCTAGAGTTGTCCACAACCACCATCAGGGAGCTCCCATCAGAGGAGGTTCAGAGTCAGTGTTGTCACCTCCTGTTCCCGCCATGGTGCTCCCGTCGCCATCCCCTTGTCGTTTGACTCTGCCTCCTGGTTCCCTGCTCCTCCATCAGATGATGCTAATGCACACATGGACAGGATGACAGAAGAAAATAGCAGGATGAGAACCAATTCCCGCCATCTGCACCCCTCCTGGGACCTACTAATCCCTATCTGACATGGAATGCCACCAAGCTAGCTTTCCAGATTTTGCTATTCACCCATTTACCCTGACCTGGACTATGCAGCAATGTATGAGCTGGCATTAAGGGGCACCAACTGACTTAAACCCACCACCAGGATCCTATGCCAGGCAGCAAAGATGGTTGTTACACACACTATACTCACCCTCTTCTGGCTGCTGTGATGCCCTCAAGGGGAAACATCTTTTTTTACGACTTTTTTTTTACGAAGGTCGTGGTTAACGAAAGCGGAAAAACGCTTTTTTTAACCACGACTTCGTTTTTTTGTGCCTTAACTACGTATGTTCTAAACAACAAACATGCGTGGTTAAGGTACAAAGAAGGGACTTGGCGAAGGTAAGTGGTGGGTTTAGGTTTTGGGGAGGGGGTGGGGGGTCAGGGGGTTTTAGGTTTTGGGGTGGGGTTGGGGGGGTGGGGCGTTTTTGGTTTTGGGGAGTGGGTGGGGGGTCAGGGGGTTTTAGGTTTTAGGGTGGGGCGTTTTTGGTTTTGGGGAGTGGGTGGGGGGTCAGGGGGTTTTAGGTTTTGGGGTGGGGTTGGGCGTTTTTGGTTTTGGGGAGTGGGTGGGGGGTCAGGGGGTTTTAGGTTTTGGGATGGGTTTGGGGGGGTGGGGTGTTTTTGGTTTTGGGGAGTGGGTGGGGAGTCAGGGGGTTTTAGGTTTTGGGGTGGGGTTGGGGGGGTGGGGTGAGGGATGTAGGGTGAATGGTGCCTATTGCTAATGATTTTATCAGGAATGCCTTTACAACGAAATATCGTTGTTAAGGCATTCGTGGTAAAATCATTAGTAGTAGCAACGAGGTTGGTGTTCCGACCTCGTTGTTAAGGCAGTAGTTTTTTTTGCAGTCGTTGTTTCGGCGTATATTCGCCCTCAAGTACCCATCCAGCCTGTATGGCGGCCATCAGGGGGGCTCAGGTTCTAACGGGCACCCTTTCCTCGTTGGGAGGCCATCCCCAGCTGGGCCTCTGCGGTCTTCCGGACCCAGCGTCTCATGTTCTTCAACTGTTTCCTTCAGTAGGTGCTCCACCTGCTATAGTACCCCAGGGTCTGCACGTCCTTGGCGATGGCACGCCACAATCCCTTCTTCTGATGGGCACTGACCTGCAGAGGAAACAAAGACAGGAGGACACCATTAGCCATACACTCCAGCCTGACACACATATGGCCCACAAAAAGCATTTACCCTCATCAGGCCCACACATCACCCTCAACCCTGCATGAACAGTATCACCAGCCATACCCCCACTCAAATTACACACTGCCAGCACACACACCTATCTCCATGCAGCCTTGTTGTATGCATCGTCCCCATGGTGTACTCACCTGTTGGTCTGGAGACCCATACAGCTGTCCATACAGGGGTAGGACCCCATCCCCCAGGTGCTCCAACTCCTCCAATGTGAAGGCTAGGGCCCTTTCCCCTGTGACATGGGCCATGGCAGGTTCCAGAAACAGGTCACAGCAACACACCCCGTGGAGGTGTTGTCCTGTGGAAAGTCAGGAAACAAGTGAGGTTATAGTCAGAAAATGGCAGTCACATCTGCGGCGGTGTACACCATCACCGCCGTCGGTGATCCTCATTGGACATTGTACTACATAGAGCCCAATTTTAGCCAGTGAGGAATAGCACAACGGTGCAAGACCGCCTTCTGCCATGAGGCCCAATGCTGGCAAAGTTACATCACTTCCATCTGTCCCTACATACAGGACAGGCGGTCATCATTTTATGGTGCTGGTACAAAATCTTAAATTGAAAACCGCGCCATTGCTGTCAATTGTACATACATTGCCATTTACATAGTCCAGTAACATACATGGTCAATGTACACTGAAGTGGTGGTTCCACTGTTCAGTTTGTCACACCCTTCTCACTCTTAAGTCCCTTAAGTACTTAGCACTGCAGAGGAATAGAAGGAGGAGGAGGAGGCAAGCCCCTGTGTACATACCCCTTGTAGACTTGACTACACTGGAGGACAGGCACATTATATTAACATATATACTGCACAGGGCCACAATCACAGAGCTGTGTGCACAATTGGAGCCTGATCTGAAATCTGATATCTGTCAACCCACTGGGATGCCTTCTCTTGTAAAGGTCCTATCAGCACTCCGTTTCCTGGCAACTGGCTCTTTCCAAGCGACAGTGAGCTTGACTGCAGGAATGTCACAGCCAATGTTCTCAATAGTGCTAGCAACAGATTTTGTCTGTCTTTTTTTTTATTTATTTTTTAGTCCTCATTCACCCTAGGCAGTGCATAGCGCTCCCTTTGCTTGTCAACCGACACATGGGAAGTTGCTTTCGGCCAGGGGTTACCCTCTCTTCTCGACCAATCCTTAGACTATCTTCAGTCCCCCAGGATTTCAGAGTAGGGTGTGTAATCATCGGACCAATAACACAAAACCATATCAATTTCAACAAACAATAAAAATAAAAGTAAAGTTACAGCCCTCAGTGATCTATTTTCCAATCCAACAATGGTGCCCAGAAATCCACTCGCACCTTATCTTTTCCCCCTATAGCTTGATCCAAATCTGCTATACTTAATATATCTCTAAGCCATTCTGCATATCCTGGCGGAGCCATCGACATCCATTTCCTGCATATTTCTCGTCTCCCCAACACTATTGCATAGAATATTAACTTTTTCTCTCTCACCGTAACAGGCCGTCCCAACCAATCCTGGGTTTGCCCGAAAATTATCAACCTTAAGGAGGCTCTATTCTCTGTTTCAGAATACTCGAAATTGCTCCACATACTTCTTCCCAAAAGTGACAAACATCCAAGCATTCCCAAAACATATGAATATCAGTAGCTTGGCCCACCCCACATTTTGAACAGTTCACCCCCTGGCCTCCTTTCATTTTAGATAATTTATCTGGGGAAATGTAAGCTCTGTGCAGCGAGTAATAATGATTTTTCTTTAGCACAGCGGGTTTCACTGTACCATGGAGCAGCGCTAATGACTCCTTCCACCACCTTTCAAGCAGTTCTTACGAAAAACAATCTCCCCACAGTTTTGCAGGAAGGTCAAAATCGCCATCTACCCCTTCCAGGATCCCCCAGTACCAAGCTGACACTTTGTGGGGGCCTATTAAAGGGCACGGGATAATCACATCCAAAGGGTTGTTCTTACCCACACCTTCCTTAATCCCTTTGGCTCATTCTCTAACTTGCAAATATTTCCACCTGGACAGGGCTCCTCTTGTTAGTAACACTAATTCTTCCCATGAAAGCAGGTCTCCTTCAAAAAACAACTCTCCCCAGTGCTCTACTCCCGCCTGTTTTAACGGTAACGCTAGTATATCTTGAAAACATTCTGGAGTACCCGGGGAATCCCAAATAGGTGCATTGGAATTATAGTAGGTTAGTTTTACTAATCGTCTGATCCGATACCAACATTCCGCTAGGCCCCGCATAATTTTCAGCCTTATCTTCTTGTAGAATTTGGGGTCCCCAAATTTAAAAATAAAGTTTGTTGACGCACCCTTAATATTAGAAGCCATTGTTTTGAACATTAGACCAACTGTTGTAGAGTCCAATGTAGAAAAAATTCGGAAGTTTTTTAAAAGGAAAGCCCAAGCGTAATATTGCAAATCCGGTAATGCCAAACCTCTCTTTTGCTTACGCCGCCTCAACTTTCTCCTTGAAATTCTAACCCCCTTAGAGTTCCAAATAAAATCGCTTATTAGGCACTGCATTTTTTCTATATATTTTTTCTGCATAGGGAGTGGAGAAGTTGAAAACAAGAAATTCCATTTTGGGAGAATAGACATTTTTACCAAGTTAACCCTGCCTGTAATAGACAAAGGGAGATGGGACCAGCCTTTTAATAGGCCCTTGCATTCCAGCAGTAATTTAACCTGATTCCTCTCTACTAGTTGATCAATATTTTGAGGTATCAAAATTCCCAAATATCTGATTTCCTTCTTACAATGGACTGATTTATAATCCATATTCCATGCCATTATCTCTGTTTTATCTACATTCACCTGATACCCTGAAATCTTGCCAAATTCTTCCGCAAGCCTGATAGCCTCAGGGAATGCCGTTGAAAGATTATCAGTAAAAAGCAAAAGATCGTCTGCGTACAGAGATAATTTTTTCTCCCAGCCCTGACAACGGAAAGGGGAAATCACCCTGTTTCGCCGAATCTTTCTTGCAAAAGGCTCCATATACAAATTAAACAGTACAGGGGATAACGGGCAACCCTGTCTAGTACCCCTTGCAATAACAATTGGGCCGGTAAGATTCCCATTCACTAATATTCTGGCGGTGGGGGTCTTATAGATTTGATTTACTACCCCACACACATTAGTTCCCAGATTAGCCTTCCTTAACAGAAACTTTAGATAGTCCCAATTTACTTGGTCGAAGGCTTTAGCTGCATCAATTGTAATAATCCCCAAAGGGGAATCGAGTGATACCGCAAGGTCTATTGCCCCAATCAATTCGTAAGTCAACTCGTGGAGGTATCTACCTTTTGAAAAGCCCTTCTGATCTGAGTGTATTAAGTTATTTGCAACTTTATTTAGTCTGTCCGCTATAATTTTAGAAAATAACTTATAATCACTATTCAAAAGTGAGATAGGTCTGAAAGATGCACGGTTAGTCGGGTTTTTACCCGGCTTCAAAATCAACGTAATAACCGCTTCATTCCAAGAGAGAGGCATATCTATCTCATTAAAAAGATTCTACAGAATAATTCCAACAAAATCGGGCTTATAAGGTCCCCTAAGGCTTTATACACCTCCACCAGGATACCGTCGGGTCCCGGAGCTTTCCCGTCTTTGCCCCCCGCTAGAGCCGCCCTTACCTCTTCAGCTGAAATAGGGCCATTTAACCATTCCCGAGTTTGTTGCGAAATCTGTGGCAAGGTACCTTGAGCTAGCCAGTTTTCTATCAGCTTTACTTGCCCATCCACATGTTCCGTATACAGGGATACAAAAAAATCTTGAAACCCACGTTCAATATCCTCCCTATATATCAGTTTTTCACCTGTATCCTCGATCATTATTTCCTTAATCTGGCTCCTAACCAGATCTGATTTGGCTTTCCAAGCTAGCAGCTTCCCTGAATTTTCCCCATATTCAAAGTGCCTTAACTTGCTGACCTCCCATCTTTTTGCAATGCGTGCCTGCAAAATATCAGCCAGTTGCGATCTTAACTCAGCCAATTCCACTCTTCCAGTCTCCTCCTCCTGCGACCCAATCCCTCTACCAACCAACACTTCGGTTTTTAACAGCATCTCCTGCTCTTAAGCCCTTATTTGATCTCTAAACACTTTATATTTGTAGCATGCTATACTTTTGAGTACCCCTCGTATTACCGCCTTGAAAGAATCCCAAACCACTGATAATGGTGCCGACCCTATGTTAATGTTAAAGAAGGCCTCGGATTACCTACGTACATACAGCAAGACGTCTTCATCTAATAATAGTGCACGCTCCAATGTCCATCTTCTGACCTGCCTTCTCTGTGGAGCAGACAAATGCAGGATTACTGCTGCATGGTCCGACAAATGTGGCGGCAGATATTCGACTTCTTCAACGTTTTCCAGCAACCTTTCATCAACTAGGAAATAAACGATACGTGACGCGTGGCTATATTTCTTATTAAAAAAGGAGAAGGCTCTAGCCTCCCCTTTCTTCTTCCGCCAAATATCACACAGACCTTGGTCTTTCATCATTCTCTTTAAAAAACATTGCGCTTTGGGTGTACCCAAAGACCTACAAGAGTCAGACCTATCCAATCTATTGTCCAGAACCACATTAAAGTCACCCGCCATAATTACTGAATCTGAGAATCCAATAAGCTGAGAGAATACTTTCTTTAAAGGTCCGCTATCGTCGCAGTTTGGGCCGTAATAGCCAGCCAGAACTAAGGATATTTCATTCACCTGTACTTTTCCTATAATCCACCGACCAGCTTGGTCTGTCTTTATTTCGAAGATTTCTGGTCTGACTTGAAATCCTTGCTTAATTAAAATGGCTACCCCCCTTGTATGGAAATTGTGGGAGGTTCAAAAACACATTTGCACCCACTTTTGAGTGCTAAATAGCACTTTACACTCGTCCTCCGCCAAATAAGTTTCCTGCAAAATTAAAATTTGCGCCGGGGAATCCTTTAAATATTGAAGAATTCTGTTTCGTCTCGACTTAGTTCTCAACCCATTAATATTCCACGAGAGAAGTTTTATCATAAGCTTGCCCTCCCCCTGGCCCATGCCGATTTTAGTCATTTAAAATTAACCCACCACCCCACCGCCTAGGTGAACGAGAAACAATTTCTGACCTTATCCCCAAAAACTCACCCCCTTGTAACCCCCCCTCCCTAACCCCTCCCAAGGAGAACCCCCCCACTATGTCAGCCACCATGGGCCTGGTTTTAGAGTGCCCTGCCTACCTGGGGGGCACAAAATTCAAGAACTTATTGCAAATATTACACATGATCAGCCTGTTCTTTCCTAATAGCATCTAACAATTCATCTGCCTTATCTATCTCTCTTATATTATACATTTTGTTATTATGCATTATTCGTAAAAAAGCTGGGAATTTCAATTGAGCCGTGGCTCCAAGTTTTTTAAATTCATCTAGCCTTTTTCCCAGCTCCCACTGCCTGTCCATAGTGATTTTAGATAAGTCAGATCTGATCTCAAAAGTCACATTATCCATCTTTAATGCCTTCTGTTGTAACGCCTTGGTCAACATTTTCTCTTTTAGATGATAAGTTAAGAAATTAACTAAAATTTTCCTTGGTCTTGTTCTATTGGGCCGCCTCGTGAAGGGATCCCGGTAGACTCTCTGAATGTCTCTTTCGATCTCTTCATTACTTTCCTCCATCTCACAGACCGATTTGATTAGTGAGACAACGTATGACTTAAGATTTACTCCTTCTGCTCCTTCCGGAACTTTTAACAATTTTAAGTTGTTCCTACGTGAGTAGTTTTCCAGATGCTCGATCCTGACTTGTAAGCCTTGTTCTTTTTCACTCAGGCCTCGGATTTCATCCTTGTGGAGCTTCAACTCCTCCTTTATCCCCCCCACTGTTTCCTCTAAAGTCTGGATCCTCTCCATCAAGTTATCAATTTTTTTTTCCAATACCTCGCAAGCTTCTCGAATTTCGCCTTGATTGCACTCCGAACTTGCGAACCCTTTCTTTATATCCTCTGATATGGAGAGGATCACTTCCTCCATAGAGGGGGTATGCCTCAGATCTGGGGGGGGACTAACGACTTGTACTACTTGGCCTAATTCTTCTTGTTGTGGAGTGGGCAACATATCACCTTGACATATCATATCAGCACCCATGCTAGCTTGTGTATTCTCGTACAAGGGTGAATTTGCAAATAAGGGGGAAAAACCTTCTCCGGCCTCCTTACCAGCAACTGTACCACTTCCAACGTCTTTAATCACAAAAGTATCCATTTTCCCTTGCCCAGGCACTAGCACAATATCCTCTGGCCCAGCCCTAAAGTAAGACCTTAAAGAGGGTGTCAGTCTATGTTTTATTTTTGTTCTTCCTTCAATCCCTCCTTTTTTTTGGGCAGTTCGCCAGAGCCGGGGTTTTTCCCTTTCCCTTCAGCTTCCCTAGGCTATTACTGGCCACCGGATCCCTTCTGCCCCAGTTATCTCCAACTCCTGCCCCCCTACCTGCCATAAGCTGAAGGAGGGCTGGGGTGGGGCGGAGCTCTTCTCCTCCTCTCGAGCCTTGCCTGAGGCTCCAGCACCAGCTACTTTCTCGCTGGCTCTTCTCGGTACGTCCAAAGAAGCGAGTATAACCGCGCTACCAAGCTCCCGGGATGTCTTCCCAGGAGCCTTGCCGGTGCTGGCGTTTCCGGGATTCCCCCGAAGGGGAATCCTTGCCGATCCTCTGCGCGCCCGGCGGAGCTCCAGTGCGGCACGTCCCCAGTGCCGGAGTCTCCCGCCGGGTGCCTCGTCCGGATTACACCGCGAGCGGCTCTCTGGGAATGGCGCTTCCTCCCAACACATTCGGCCGATCCTCTCCGCGTGAGTGCCACGCCCCCCAGGTACGGCAGACGTCACGTCTAGCGAGCTGCGGCCGTTACGGCCCTAACGCAGCCCGCCATGTCCTCCTCCCTCCTCCTCCTCCATATTTTGTCTGTCTTGCTCAAACACATGTGCAGCTACATCGCTTTCCCCCAAGTCGAAGATTTTGCCACTGTGAAAGCTGTTTTCTATGCAATGGGACATATTCCAAATGTTATTGGGGCCATTGATGGAACATATATAGCATTTGTACCCCCCCTTGGCCAATGAACAGGTGTTCAGGAATCAGAAGAGTTTCCACTCATTCAATGTCCAAATAGTGTGCCTGGCTGAGCAGTACATCTCCCACGTCACTGCTAAGTATCCTGGGTTGGTGCATGACACCTTCATATTGGGGAATAGCAGCATCCCTCATGTAATGGCACCACTACAGAGGCACAGGGTGTGGCATGTAGGTGAGCCTGAATCCCCACCCAAGGCATGTCAGTATATGCCTTCAGGAATCATCTCCAAAGACATTGTGTAAGGCTTATGTTTGTCCCTCACTTCTTACAGGTGAGTGGCTACCCAAACCTCTCCTGGCTCCTGACCCCTGTAAGGATTCCAAGGACAGGGGCTCAGAATAGGTATGATGATGCTCATGGGTGAACTAGGAGGATTATAGAAAGGACCTTCGGTCTCCTGAAGGCCAGGTGCAGATGCCACCATCTGACAGGTGGATCCCTCTGCTACTCCCCTGAAAAGGTCTGCCAGATAGTTGTTGTATGCTGCATGTTACACAACCTGGCCATCGTACGACATGTGCCCTATCTGCAGGAGGAGGAGGGTGAAAATGCTCCTGTGGCAGCAGTGGACCCTGAGGACAGTGAGGATGAGGAGGAAGAGGATGAGGATGTGGACAACATGACATCAGTTATACAGCAGTACTTCCAATGTCACACAGATAAGACAGTAGAACTGACCATTACTCTGATAAATTATTTTTCTGTGTGGCTGTAGCATGATGGCTGTCACTTCTTTCGCATCAAAACTGACTGCCACCTATGCCTTCCCATTTTGCAGATGTTGGTGTGGTTACAACTGTGTACTGATGTGACAACTACAAACTGCTACAGGACATTTTTCGGATGGAATCACACAGTTTAGGATAATTGCACAAGATGATACACTTCAAAACATTGCACATTTCAGTCAGTTAAAGCACTATTACTCAAGTTGTGTTCAAGGGTGTTTATTCAAGTGAAAATTATGAAGGAATAGTGCAATGGAATGGGGTGATGGTAGAGGAAAGTCCAGGATATTGGTCCAGTCAGTTTGTAGCACAGGTCCAGTGTCCAAGGGGCCATAGGAAGGGGAGGAATGGCAGTTCAAAGTGGACAAGGTGACAGAGTGGAACACAAGCGGGACATTCAGGAGGGTTTCATTTCTTGGCGGTGGTCTTGTTCTTGGCAAGAGTATCTGGTGTCTGTCTGGGTGAGAGGGAACGTTTGCAGGGTGGTTCACCTTCTGCAGGGGGAGGGGTGCTGGTGGCCTTTGGGTCCTGTGGCAGGGCCTCCAGTCCACTAGCTGCAACAGATGTGGAGGGCTGTTCAATTGAATGGGTAGTGGAAGGGGCCTGCTGGTGTGCTGTGTAGTCCCTCATGATGTTGGCCCTGTCACCCAGCACCTTTGCTATGGAGACCATGGTGGTGTTGAGGGCCTACAATTCTTTCCTGATCTCCTGGTGGTGTTCCTCCTGCAGCCACTGGTTCTCTTGCATGATGTCTATCATCTGACCCATCCTGTCCTGGGATTGCTGGTAAGCCCCCAGGACATCAGTAAGTGCCTCTGGACAGTCGGTTCCCTGGGCCTGTCCTTAGGCAGCTGGCCTCAATGTGTCCTTCACCCCATGTGCCTGTGTCCCCTAAATGGTGTGCTCACTGCCACTGACCCCAGGACCCTGATTGTCTTGTCCGTGAGGTGTGGACTGGGGTCCCTGTATAGGTGGGCACACTGCTGATTGATGTGTCTTGGGGACAGAGGTGTGGGGACATTGGGTGGCTGCTGTGGTGTTGGACACTGATAAGGGAATCCCTGTGGTGGACTGGGTGTGGGCTAGGGTTTCCGACTGACCAGTGGTCCCTGATGAGCCAGGGAGTTCACACAGAAGTCCAGAGTTGCTGTCATCACTGGGGATATCTTCTGTTGGGGGACTGCATAGTTGTGGCACCTCCTGGCCACTGAGATTGGCTTGGACATCCTACATGTCTGTGACATATTCTGCATCCCTAGCTTCCCCTACATTGTTGCTGTTGCCCTGCCACATTTGTTTGTGTATGGTGATGTATTGTGGGAGTGTTAGTTCTCAATGCTGTGCATGCATTGGTGGTGGGTGTACATGCAGGGCTGGGAGGGATGTGCATGCAGTGGGTATGGCTTACAGGGCTTGGCATTCAGGTTAGTTAATTGTGATGGTGCACTGGGTGGGATGGAGTGGAGTGATGTGTGTCAGGGTGAGGGGTGGGAATGGTATGCAGGTATGGGGATGATAGGTAGTACACATTGACTTACCAGTGTCCAGTCCTCCTGCAACTCCAGTGAGTCTTCAGGATTCAGTACTGCCGAGACTTGCTCCTCCCATGCTGTCAGTTGTGGGGGAGAAGGTTCATCGCCAGTCCTCTGGATAGCACGCTGGTGCCTTGCTGCTAGGGAACGTACCTTTTCCTGTAGGTCGTTTCAGCTCTTCCTGATGTCCTCCCTTGTTTGTGGATGCCGTCCCACAGCGTTCATCCAGTCCAGAATTCTCCACCATAGCTCCATCTTCCTTGCAATGGAGATCTGATGTACCTCTACTCCAAACAGCTGTGGCTCTACACTGACTATTTCCTCCACCATGACCCGCAACTCCTCATCAGTGAAACAAGGGTCTCTTAGTGGGGACATGTTTGTTGTGTGGGAGGTGTTGTGCAGAGGGTGTTGAGTAATGTGGTGGGGTGCGTGACGGATGAATGGGTGTTTGTGGTGTCTGTGTAGTTGTGTCATTGATTTGCGTGGCTATTTCTTGGTTATATTTTGTGTTAGTAAAGGGTTGTAGGTAACGTGGGTGGGTGTTTTATAGTGCTGTGGGTGGTGGGGTGTTGTGTGTGTATCAGTGTCAGGTGTGTGCTTTTAGTACTGGCCAATGTTGTGTTGTTTTGTATTTGGGTGCCAATTTTGACCACGCCGGTGTATACCGCCAATGGTTTACCACCGTTGAATGTCCACTGTGGTTACTCGTGGGTCATAATGTGGAGGGTGTAAACTGTATGAGTGTTCGTACCGACAGTTTAACACTAACCTTTGGTCTGGCGGATATGTGTTTGTGGCAGTATTCTGTTGGTTTAGTGTGAGTTTGTCATAATATGGCGAATGGATTTTTGCCTCTGCAGCAGTATTTAGGCGGCCGTCACAGCGGCTGTAAGCAGGATTTACCGCCAGTGTCATAATGAGGGCCATAGCCTCCTTCAGAGTGTCAAAGGCCTATTGACACTATGGGATCCCAATGACATTTTCGGGCTGTTTCTTGGACTGAGTTCTGTTAGAGGGGCCACAATGGTCCCATAATTCTGGAAAATCTTCTGTAATACCCAGTCAGGTATAGAAAGGGCCTGACCTGAGCCCGGGTTTTAGGAGCCTCCCAATTCTTGATGGTCTGGGTTTTGGGCTGGTGAGGCTGTCCATGGCCTCCACCTAAACGGTGGCCCAGGTTCACCACTGAGCTCTACCCTAGCTGGCGTTTGCTTGCCTTGATAGTCATGCCTGCCTGGAGCAGGGCCTGAAGCACTTCCCTCAGGTGGACCAAGCGATCCTCCCAGGTGGAACTGAATACAGCTATATCATCAAGATAAGCTGCACTAAACAGATTCCAACCCAGGCAAGACTCTATTCACCAACCTTTGGAAGGTGGCAGGAGCATTTTCCAAACCAAAGGGCAGGACCTTGAATTGAAAGTGGCCCTCAGGGGTAGGACATGCTGACCTCGCCTTAGCTCCTAGACTGAGTCCAGATTAAATGTGCTCAGAAACTTAGCAGCCCCAACCTATCAATGATCTCATCAGCTCTAGGTCTGGGGTAAGCATCAGTCTTAGTGACTGCATTCAAACCTCTGAAGTCTACACAGAATCTCACCTTCTTCTTCCCACCTTGAGGGTTAAATCTGGGTACCAGCACTTCTGGAATGGCTCAAGGATTATCAGAGGGCTCAATTACCCTTAGCTCCAACATCTTAGCTACCTCAGCCTTGATGTTGGCTCTGACATGGTCTGACAACCTGTACAACTTGTTTTGACAGGTCAGCTGTCACCAGTATCAGCGTCATTGACACACCAAATGGTGAGTACAGAATCCAGGAAAACTCCCAAGACACTCTCACCAAGTACAGTGGGCCTCTTACGGGGTGCCCAAACAGTAACTCAAAGGGGCTTAAGCCAACCCCATTTTGGGATACCTGTTTGTAGTCAAGCAACCGGTATTAGAAGAGAACATCCATCACCTCCTGTTTTTGTCAGACAAACCCATAATCATGCCCTTCAGGGTCTTAGTAAATCTTTTCACCAGACCATTAGTCTGGGATGATATGGGGTGGTGAACCAATAAGTAACACCACATTCATCCCACATCACCTTCAGACAGGCAGACATAAAGTGTTTGCCCCTATCCTTGGGGAAACCTTCTCTGGTGAACACACCAAGTAGGGCTCTAGCCACTGTGGGTGTCTTGAGGGTTATTACCTCTGAAAACCTGGTGGCATGGTCCACTACCATAAAATGTATCTACTGTCTGAGACAGTTGGTGTGTCTAGGGGACCAGCAATATCAATACCTACCCTCTCAAAGGGAGTCCCAATCACTGGCTTTGGTATTAAGGAACCTTTGGTTTGCCTCCTGTCTCGTCACTGGTCTGACATATGACACAGGAGCTACAGAACTACTTCACTTTTGCTGACATGTTCGGCCAATAGAAGTGGTTAACTACCCTATTCCAGGTCTTGGCTTGCCCCAAAAGCCCTGCTAAGGGGATGTCATGGCTTAAGGTGAGGAGGAGTTTCCTGTATTTCTGGGTGACCACCACTCCCTGGTGCCCCTGGTGCCCCTGGTGTGGGATCCCTTGACTCAGCATAGAGGACTCCATTCTCCCAGTAAACCATATAGGATCCAGTGACATCACACTGTTCTTGCCTGGCGGCAGTCTGCTTCAGGTACTCAAGAGTGGGACACTCTCTTTGACCCTCGCACAACTCTTGTCTGGAGGATCCAACCATCCCTTGCAATTCTGCCAAGTCAGGAAGAGCTTGTTGTGGTGGTGTCCCTCTCTCAGAGGTCAGATCTTCCCCCTCAGGATTGGCTTGCTACTGTTCCTCTGTAGGTCCTTTAGCTGGCAAGCGAGATCCTTTGCCCTTTCTATTGCTTCTGGAGGCTTGGCCCATTGTTCCAGGGTTCAAGTGCCCTGCACTTCCCTGGTGTGCCACCTGTTACCAGGACACAGCACACATCCATTCAGGGAGGTACTGCATCTGTGCATGGACCCTTCTCTCCACTCAGATGCTTCAAGATCATTTCCCACTAGATACACTACTAGGAGGGCAGGAGCCACAACTACCTTCTTAAAAACAGTCATACCTCCCCATTCCAAGCTCACCATAGCCATGTGATAGAGCTTGGTTCTGCTATCTACATAGGTTACCTGGTGGAATACACAAGGTAGGGCCTGCTCTGGAGACCCCAGTTTCTCTGTGACCATAGTCACACTTACTCCTGCATCTCTCTGAGCCTCTACTTCAGTCCCATTGACTTTAGGCCTTTGCCTGTACTTCTCCATTCTTGGAGGTATAGAGGCCAGGACTGCAATATTCACCCCTCAGATACTAAGGCGACACTAAGGTTCTTCTTGCAGCAGACAGCATCTCCCCTATTGTGTACTTGCTGGTGACACTTAAAACACTTCCTTGTCCTTTCAAACAGGAAATAGTTGGGAGCACCCTGCCTCACACTCCAGCATGCAGTCAACCCCATTGAATCATGGTAAATGCAGTACAAGTTTGTTTTTACTTCATAAAGCAGTCTGTAGTTCTTCACCTTAGTAGGTGTAGCTAGTGCTGTATATATTTGCACATGTGTTTCTGGGTTTAGCCCTTCATCAGCAGAGAACAGCAGGTCTATCTCTCGAGTTGCTGGAAATGCTGCCAAAAGTCCTCTCAGGTCTCAGTAACACTCATTGGCTTGCAGGTGCTAAAACCAGAGCTCATCAGCTCACTGGCTCAAGGAGGCCTTTTCAAACAGGAAACAGTTGGGAGCCCCTCTGTCTCACACTCCAGCATGCAGTCAGATCCAGTTACCATTTTAGCCTATGGATCCAATTCACTACAATGGGGAAAAACGACTTTGGCTGCTTTTCCCTCATCAGCGCTTATGAAACATCTTTTATAAAGTCCTTGCTTATATTTGCACTGCACCCAACTCTTGGGGCACTTAGGGCAGACAACCTTAGGGGTGACTTATATGTAACAATAGGGTAGTTTAGGACTTTGTAAGTATTTTAATTATAGGAAGTTTGTCAAAGCCAATTATAATTAGGCCTAATTTGCATACACCATTTTACACAGAGGACCGGCCCCGTGACTGGTTAGCAGTGCCCAGAGCACAGTCAGAGTCAATAACCACATGTATCAGTCAAAAGGTTTGGGGGTGACCAGGGCAAAAAGGATGACTTTCCCACACACTCTGAGAAAGTCAAGTAAATTATGGTTGATTTGATGAGCAAACACACTTTACTTCTAAAAATCTGATGCTCTGCTCACATCTAAAGCTGATTTAAAGAACAGATTAAGACACTGATATTGTGTTATGAAAAAGAAACGATGGTAATTATTTGTATGAAAGAAATTAATGTAACTACTTTAAACTTCTAAAAACAGGAATACGCTTTTAACTGTACTCAGTAGGACTCTAAATAATGTTTGACATTTAGGTCATCAGTAGTTGCACAATGCACTCTATTTTTTAAACTGCTGATCTTGGTGTTGAATAAAGAGATAGCACATTATAAGTGTATGTGATGTATTATGAGCTGTCAAGCTGTATGTGCATTCATACTTAATGTTACATGAGACAATCAAACTGATGGAGTGCAGCGAAAGAAGAAATAGACATGAAATATGAATCACCATTAAACTGGGAGTTGGGTTACAGAATTTGGATCATAGTTGCAAACACCCAAGTGATTCTGTTGTATAAAATATCAATGTTAACAAAAGGCTAGATATGTTGCTAACAATGAGAGAACTCAAACTTGTGCAATATTTTGCCACGTATAGAGTTTCATGAGAAATGTTATTTTTATGCATATACAGTGTTATTTTATTTTTTTGTTACTGGTTATACTAATAGTTTATTTTACTTTTTAAGTACATGAATTGTATCTTTAGCGTTGTTTATACAGAAAATAAAAGAGAGGGGAAAAGCAGAACAAACAGGAGTAACAACAAATACACAATGAAACATGGGATTTATTAAACAGCATTCTTCTGCGGGCATGCAGTAGAGACACATCTTCTACTAACCCTTGACAAACAGTCCTTGAAATGTAAACTTTGTAAGCTCTATGCTCTGTGACTGACATCGGAACTACAATAAATCCTTTCATTAGGCTTTGCACTAGAAAAAAAAAGAACAAGAACTGACGAAGACAAGATAGCTGTCTTTAATGATAATTGCAAAGGCATTCACACCTGTTTTTTGCATACTGTAAGAAATTAGGAGTTCGATGTACGATGCCTTTTTGTGGTCACAAAAGTCAAAATGTGCCACTTGTGACTGCAAAATGGCCTGGTACCATCTGCCATACCTTTTTTGCGAGTCAGTATGCAGTTACCAACTCTCAAAGTAGGGTTTGTGACTCGTAATTAGGAAGGGGCATCCTGAGGGCGTCTCTTTCTAACTGGGAGTCAGAGTGGTATGCATGGTTGTTTTGTGACTGTGAATGCAGTCACAAAACAATCACAATTAAATCCAATTTCAAATTGGAGGTAAACCATTTTCAAACAGGAAGGGGTCCCCACGGGACCCCTTCCCTTTTGTAAATGCATCCAAAAATATTTTTTAAGAGCAGGCAGTGGGACCACTGCCTACTCTGAAAAAATGAAAAGAAAACATTTCATTTTTCTTTTTAAAATGCATCCTGTTTTCCTTCAAGGAAAATGGACTGCATTAAAAAAGCTACTTTATTGAAAGGCAGTCACAGACACAGTGGTCTGCTGAACCCAACAGGCCATCATACCTGTGAGTATAGCCATTCCCAAATGGGTCACAAATTGCGACCTACCTCATGAATATTAATGAGGCAGGTCCCTTGTGACTCACTTGGGAATCTCAAACAGTGTGGTTCACACTGTAGTACATTTTCTTTTTCAACTCACAATTTGTGATTTGCAAATGGATTGCAGCTTGTGAGTCGTAAAAAACAAAAGGTTGTACATCGGGCCCTAGGTTATTAGTTGTGAAGGTCTTCACAAGTAATAAGTCCACAATTTACATTTTACTGGCAACCAAGTACCCCAGTGCGGCACTTGACTTTCTCAGGGTATTTAAGAACAGCAGTCCAAGGCCTACTCAGAGGAAGTGGTGTGGGTGAGTCCACTGGTGCACAAAATACATCATTGTAATTTAATGTAATTCGTAATGTAATTCGTGATTTATAAAGCGCATTCCTACTCAGAAGAGCATCGAAGCGCTAGAAGGAGAGCCCGTGATGGAAAAAAAGAACACAGTAGGAACCAGTAGAAAAGCGCTAACCAAAGGAGATGGACGATAATAAAATGATAAGAAACATCCAATGAGAAACAAAAACAAGAGAGTTAAAAACCCTGTTTTTCTTGTCCAGTCAGAGCTAATTTTTTCAAAGGAAAATTACTAATAAAAATACATACAGTCAGCTAGATGGAAATACCTTTTCTGACTCTTTCATATCATATGACACCCATAGTAAATCCTGTATACCATGACCACAATACCCCTACCTATTTCATGTGCAACGCCACAATATTAATGGGGGGCATAACACATTAGGCCAGCCTTCAAGCTTTGTCAAGTTGTCACCACATCGATAAAAGCAGCCATGTGTTCTGATTAAAAACTATAGTACATTGTACTCAATGTGAACACTACCTATATTTAAAAAACCTTGATTACAGAAAAGCAATTTGTGTTATTATCAGCATTATTTATAAAGTTTTATAATACAAAACATGTGTCAGAGCCTTTGTTTTATAATTATTGGATTTCCACTGCAGTTGTAGGATGAACCACAAGGTTCACACATTATAAAGTCAAGAACAAAAGCTTCAGCCTAAGAAGTGCTTAGAAATCAAGAAAACCCATTCCATGGGTCAGAGGTTTAATTTCCTGGGATGCACTGGGTTACTTTTAGAAACACAGCTTTTGGGGCCTGGTGTGATCACCGCAGCCCCTTAAAGGTGCTGCTGTAAAACTATTGGTGGTAATCCTGCCCTTTCTTGTTGCACCAGGCCTGTTGCAGTGCATAACCAAAGAGCTGGAAAACCAAATCCACTCCTGTAATTTGTGCAGCCTAGTAGTGCAGCATTTTTCTCTGCTGGGTGCCCCAGGAGCAACCTCGTCTCTTGGCTCCTTGCCCTAGGACAGCTGCATAGTTTTCATTGCCCATGATGTGAGCAGGTATAAGGCAGACTGGAGTGCCCTAAGATCTGGGAAATGGACGTCGCCTGGAACTTCCTAGCTGTCACAGAGATGGGGTCCTCGGGAATCATTGCTTAAAGCACTGGTTTGCTGGGCCTTAATGTGTGTGAGGGGGCATAAAAGAAGCATGAGGAAAGGTCCTCACACATACCCTTCCCATTTACATTTAACAATGAGGATTGCAGCAACCATAGGGCTTGGCCCACTCCATAGGAAATAGTTGTGTGTTTTGTTTTCTTCCTGTCTTGTACTTCTTCAGAATTCTCATGCCTGTTTGATCAGCCTCGTTGGGCCAGCTTTAACAAATGTGGCCCAAATTTGCTCTTGATGGACAGCGCTAGGCATCACAAGCCTTTTTCCTCAGGCCTTAAGGCCGCTAAAGGAGCTTTTTTTGTTGGGATCTGATCTGTCCTCTGCCTGGTGTATGGTGCGCTTCTCCTGCTTGTATGGGGATCTTGCACAGCCCTCTCCCAGCCACCCAGCAGCACACCCTCTCTGCTGCAATCACCAGATTCCAGGGCCTCCTGGCTACTTAAAAGACACTTGTGTGTCAGTGTAGTCATGGATCAGTCCACAGAAGTCCTAGGTAAACCATCCAGGATCCCCCAGGAGGTAGATTATCCCAACTGTTCCTTAGCGATACAGTACAAAGAATGAAGGCAGTAGAGTTGCTTTCAGAAATGCATTACTTAGATGTGGCAGTAGGAATTGCACGATTTTTACGTTCTGTCAAACAGAGTTTTAATGATGGGTTACAGTAGGGTGGGGGTAATCGGTGATGGGTGGGTCGGATGGGCTTTAAGTTAATGTTAAACTGTAATTGTTTTAATGTACTGTTTAGAATATTTTATGGACAATTGACCTCATAAACGTTCTACCTACCTAAGGTGTATAAGGGGCCCAATACTTCTGTCCCTGAAAAGACTCATCTTAGTCCTGGGGATCAGCTGGAGTCAAAGTCCCAAAGCCCCTCCATGCGGGGCATCAGGTGGCTTCTCCTCCCACCTGGACATCCCTTCCCCTTTGTTACTCACTGGTGTAGTGACTTCTAAACTGTTTACCCCTTGTGCAAGGGATTTTAAATAGTGATGGAAAGTTCTGGAAGCAAAGTACTCCTGGCTAATCCCAGGGGGCCATATCATCACACCCAGGGACAAACAAATATGTCAACTTCAAATTCTTTGTGAAAATAGCTCCTCTGAGAGTCTCAATTCCACCCAAATTTGTCTTACCTACTTAAATTCCCTTTTCACCTAATCTTCAAAGGTGAGCTCTTCTTAGCTCTAAAGTCCTGCCCCTCCTCCTTTATTTACCAGGTCCTGGGCTGTACAGGTGCCCTGTGACTAACTTACAGATGCACATTTCATCCCCACTCCTTCCTTCCCAGGAACGGTGCCAAGCACTTGTAGGAAGGTAGCCTCTTTCTAACCTTGTTACCCCCACTTTTGGCCTGTTTGTGAGTATATGTCAGGGTGTTTTTAATGTCTCACTGGGATCCTTCTAGCCAGGGTCCAGTGCTCATATTGAAAACCCTATGTTGTGAGCATGTTTGATATGTGTCACTGTGACCCTGCTAGCCAGGACACCAGTGCTAATAAGTTTGTGGCCTATGTGTTGCCTAACTGTATCACTGAGGCTCTTCTAATCAGAACCTCAGTGTTTATGCTCTCTCTGCTTTTACAATTGTCACTGCAGGCTAGTGACTAATTTTACCAATTCTGATTGGCACACTGGAACACCCTTATAAGTCCCTAGTATATGGTACCTAGGTACCCAGGGTATTGGGGTTCCAGGAGATCCCTATGGGCTGCAGCATTTCTTTTGCTACCCATTGGGAGCTCAGACAATTCTTACACAGGACTGCCACTGCAGCCTGAGTGAAATAACACCCACGTTATTTCACAGCCATTTTACACTGCACTTAAGTAACTTATACGTCTCCTATATGTCTAGGTGCAAAGTTACTTAGTGTGATGGCACCCTGGCACTAGCCAGGGTACCCCCACGTTGTTCATGGCAATTTCCCCTGACTTTGTGAGTGCGGGAACACCATTACACTTGTGCACTACATATAGGTACACACCTATATGTAGCTTCACAATGGTAACTCCGAACATCGCCATGTAACATGTCTAGGATCATGGACAATTCCATGCATCCCCGGGGCTCCAGCTTAGAGCCCAAGTACTGCCAAACTAACTTTCCGGGGTTTTCTCTGCAGCTACCGCTGCTGCCAACCCTCAGACAGGTTTCTGTCCCCCCTGGGACCTGGGCAGCCCAGTCCCAGGAAAGCAGAACAAAGGATTTTCTCTGAGAGAGGGTGTTACACCCTCTCCCTTTGGAAATAGGTGTGAAGGGCCTGAGAGGAGTAGCCTCTCCTGGCCTCTGGAAATGCTTTGCAGGGCACAGATGGTGCCCTCCTTGCATGAGCCAGTCTACACCGGTCCAGGAATCCCCCCAGCCCTGCTCTGGCGTGAAACAGGACAAAGGAAAGGGGAGTGACCACTCCCTTGACCAGCACCTCCCAAGGGGAGGTGCACAGAGCTACTCCAGTGTGTCCCAGACCTCTGCCATCTTGGATGCAGAGGTGTGAGGGCACAATGGACACATCTGAGTGGCCAGTGCCAGAAGGTGATGTCAGAGACCCCTCCTGATAGGTGCTTACCTTTCTCTGTAGCCAATCCTCCTCTGAGGGCTATTTAGGGTCTCTACTGTGGGTTTCTCTTCAGATAACGAATGCAAGAGCTCACCAGAGTTCCTCTGCACTTCCCTCTTCGACTTCTGCAAAGGATCAACCGCTGACTGCTCCAGGATGCCTGCAGAACCGCAACAAGGTAGCAAGAAGACTACCAGCAACATTGTAGCGCCTCATCCTGACGGCTTTCTCGACTGTTTCCTGGTGGTGCATACTCTGAGGGCTGTCTGCCTTCACCCTGCACTGGAAGCCAAGAAGAAATCTCCTGTGGGTCGATGGAAGCTTCCCCCTGCCAATGCAGGCACCAAACTTCTGCATCACCGGTCCTCTGGGTCCCCTCTCATCTTGACGAGCATGGTCCCTGGAACACAGGAGCTGGATCCAAGTGATTCCGACAGTCCAGTGGCCCTTCTGTCCAAATTTGGTGGAGGTAAGTCCTTGCCTCCCCACGGCAGACAGTAATCCTGTGTACTTCGTGAACTGCAGCTGCTCGGTCTTCTGTGCACTTTTGCAAGACTTCCTTCATGCACAGCCTAGCCCAGGTCCCCAGCACTCCGTCCTGCATTGCCCAACTCGCTGAGTTGGACTCCGACTTCATTGGACTCTCTTTTGTTGTGCTGAGATGATTGCTGTGCTCAGATCATCTGAATGCCTGTCCAGGTGCTTCTGTGGGTGCTGCCTGCTTCTGCGTGGGCTGTCTCTATTGCTGAGCGCCCCCTCTGTCTCCTCCTCCAAGGGGCGACCTCCTGGTCCTTTCTGGGCCTTGGCAGCACCCAAAATCCGAAAACCATGACTCTTGCAGCTAGCAAGGCTTGTTTACGGTCTTTCTGCATGGAAACATGCTGTGGGGCATTTTCTGACCAAAGGAGAAGTTCCTGGCACCTTCTGTTGTTGCAGAATCTTTGGTTTCTTCCACCCGGATGCAGACCCTTTGCACCTTCATCCGGGGTTTAGTGGGCTCCTGCCTCCTCTGGACACTTGCGTGACTCTTGGACTTGGTCCCCTTCCTTTGTAGGTCCTCAGGTCCAGGAATCCGTCTTCAGTGCTTTGCAGTCAGTTGTTGTCTTTGCAGAATCCCCTATCTCGACTTTACTGTTTTTCTGGGGTAGTAGGGTCATTTTACTCCTACTTTTCAGGGACTTAGGGTGGGGTATCTTGGATACCCTTAGTGTTTTCTTACACTCCCAGTGACCCTCTACACACTACACTAGGCTTGGGGTCCTTTCGTGATTCACATTCCACTTTTGGAGTATATGGTTTGTGTTGCCACTAGGCCTATTGTCTCCTATTGCATTCTATTGTGTTCTACAGTGTTTGCACTACTTTTCTAACTGTTTACTCACCTGATTTTGGTTTGTGTGTATAGTTTGTGTATATTACTTACCTCCTAGGGGAGTATATCCTCTGAGATACTTTTGGCATATTGGGGGTCATTCTGACCTCGGCGGTAAAAGCCGCTTACCGCCGGTCAGAAGGCCGCCACAATACCGCCGCGGCCAGCCGCCACGGACATTCTGACCCACAACTGCAAAACCTCAGAAAATCCGCCCTCCACTGCAGTCCGCCACATCAGCGGCCAGCGGTAAACTGGAGAAGACCAAACCTCCACCGCCACAGCAACAGAAATACGCCCATCCCATTATGACCCGCAAATCGACGCGGCGGTCATTCGACCGCGGTATTCCATTGGCGGTACACACCGCCGCGGTCAAAATACACACACCTTTACAAACCCCTACCACATTGGACAATTTGAAAGGCACACACCTGAAACACATACACACACCACTCCCACACATCCAATACCATATAAAACACCACCAACAAAAACCAGAGACGAAGGAGAGAGAGAGACACATCAGAGAATAGATAGCCAGACACACAGAGGCACACCGCAACATCACACACACCACATAGAAGTACAAAGCACCACACACCAACACACACATCACACATACACCACCCCACACCTCATACACACCACCCCATGGCACCACAAAGGCACCCACGCTTTTCGGACCAAGAACTCCGGGTCATGGTGGAGGAGATCATAAGAGTGGAACCCCAGCTCTTCGGCTCACAGGTCCAGCACACCACCATAGCAAGGAAGGCGGAGCTCTGGCAGCGGATCGTGGACAGGGTCAACGCGGTGGGACAGCATCCCAGAAATCGAGAGGACATCCGCAAACGATGGAACGACCTACGGGGGAAGGTGCGCTCGATGGTCTCGCGACACAACATCGCAGTGCAGAAGACTGGCGGGGGACCCCTACCCACTCCACCCGAATTCACAACATGGGAGCAAGAGGTACTCAACATCCTGCAATCCGATGGCCTCGCTGGAGTACACGGAGGAATGGACTCTGGTAAGTACAAGGCCAACCACTTCACCCCCCCCCCCCCAGCATGCTAACCCCCACCCTCACCCCCAGCCCCCCCAGCACACATCCTCCCTGAGAATGTCTCCCCAGCACAACCCACCCAACACCAACCCCTGCATGCCACCCCCAAACTATGGACACCCATCACCTAAGCATGACCACTGCACATACCTATCACCCCCCCCACAAAACACCCTCACAACACCTCCCCCAAGGGAATGCCAGCACTGGGGGACAAGGGCACCCATAAAACGCAAGCTAATGCACACACAGAAACAATAACCATACCCTCTTACCCCATGCAGGACCCGAACGACAACACACCGGTCAGGAGGGACCAGAAATGTCCATGCCACCCCCGGAACAGGCCCCTAGTGATGACAGCAGCTCTGTCGACCTGGAACCTGACGACCAGCCCGGACCATCGGGGACCTCTGGGCAGTCGGTTCCCCTCACCCAGACACAGGCCACTGCAGACCCAACCCCCTCTGGGAACAACAGCACAGCTCCCACCCAGCGGGCCCATGCCTCTGTCTCTAGGACAGGTCAAGCAGCGGTGTGTCTACCACTACAGGGCACCCAGGGTAACCCACCAACCCAACAACAACAGGGACCTGGGGGCAGTGGGAGTGGGCACACCGTCCAGGGGACAGAGGCCCAGGGAAACAGGGCAACTCAGAGGGCTGCTGTGCGACAGGGGGGGGAGGAGAGGCCCAGGGAGCCCACTCTCCAAGAGGCCCTCCCCACCATCATGGCAGCCTACCACCACTAACAAGAGACGATGGCGACGGTACTGGCCAGGTTCCAGGAGATCCAGGCACAGCAGGAGCAACGCTACATGGGGTTCAGCGACCAACTCAGCAACATCTCAACCGCTATGGGGAGCATAGTCCAGGCCCTGAACTGTATAGAGGACACGTTTCGGGACCATGTGGCATCACACAGGGTCCCTGTCACTAGCCAGGAACAGGAACAGCCTACCACCTCCGCCGGCGCTAGTGGACAGGAGGCCCCACCACAACGACAGCCCACCAGAACCCCACCTCCTGCTGAACAACAACCGCCCCGCAAAAGGAGCCTGAGATCAAAAAAACCGACAGAGTAGGATGTCAAGTCCCCCGCCAGCATCACATACCCCCTGAAGTCCTCCCACTGTTCCACATTGCCACCCTGTCCAACCTTGAACTGCCCCTGCTCCATCCTGCCACAGGCATATGGACAATGCACCTGTGAGACTGAGAACTGGACTCCGCCATGGACATTACTCCACCCCCACCCATCACTGTTTCACTATCATGTACCAATATCTATGCACTAATAATAAATCACACATTGCACTGAAATCAATCAGGACTCAGCCTGTCTTATTTACAAATGTATGACACATTACATATCAATTACGTATAATTAACATTGTGAATTACACATACCGAGGTAACTTAGCATTAGTCCATGGGCCAACCAAGCCGAGGTCACGCAGTGGCTCATACAGCACAGAAAAGGGAAGGGAAAATCAAACATCATGTTTATAGGTCTGGGGGGAAACCGACAAAGTTGAGATGCAGGAGGCTTTCAGGAAATGTAAAATGGCATGGGTGATTATTACCTGTGTGCTACTGGAAATACTGTTCTATTACTCTGTCCCTGTTGTCTGTGTCGTCCTCTGAGTCTTCCTCCTCTTCACTCTCCGCAGGCTCCACAGCTGCTGCAACACCACCATCTGCACCATCCTCCTGCAGGAAAGGAACCTGACGTCGCAATGCCAGATTGTGAAGCATACAGCAGGCCACGATGATGTGGCACACCTTCTTTGGTGAGTACATCAGGGATCCCCCAGTCATATGCAGGCACCTAAACCTGGCCTTCAGGAGGCCAAAGGTCCTTTCGATGATCCTCCTAGTTCGCCCATGGGCCTCATTGTACCGTTCCTCTGCCCTGGTCCGGGGATTCCTTACTGGGGTCAGTAGCCATGGCAGGTTGGGGTAACCAGAGTCACCTATTAGCCACACACGTTGTCTCTGTAGCTGCTCCATCACATAGGGGATGCTGCTATTTCGCATCACATACGCGTCATGCACTGACCCTGGGAACTTGGCATTTACATGGGAGATGTACTGGTCAGCCAAACAGACCACCTGGACATTCATCGAATGATAACTTTTTCTGTTTCGGTACACCTGCTCATCGTCTTTTGGGGGTACCAAAGCCACATGGGTCCCATCAATGGCACCAATGATGTTGGGGATATGTCCAAGGGCATAGAAATCACCCTTCACTGTAGGCAAGTCACCCTCCTCTGGGAAAATGATGTAGCTCCGCATGAGTTTCATCAGGGCAGACAACACTCTGCTCAAAATCTTAGAAAACATAGGCTGAGACATTCCAGATGACATGGCCACTGTGGTCTGGAATGACCCACTTGCCAAAAAATGGAGGACTGACAAAACCTGCACCAGAGGGGGAATCCCTGTGGGTTGGCGGATGGGGGACATCAGGGCTGGCTCCAGCTGGGCACACAGTTCATGGATAGTGGCACGGTCAAGTCTGTATCGAAGTATTATATGGCGTTCTTCCATTGTCGACAGGTCCACCAGCGGTCGGTACACGCGAGGATTCCTCATTCTCATCGCAAGTCCCAGCGGACGGTGCCTAGGGAGGACAACATGGAGCACAGAGTCAGGCAAACCACAGGTACGTACAGACAGCTTGCACAGTTAAAGAATGGCAATGGGTTGAAAGGCGTGTATGTGTGGCAATGCAAGGCCTAGGCCTGTGTGTCGCAGTCAAAATTAAGCCATGTAGGCCCTTGAAATGGCGGCTGCCTGACCTGTGAAGTGGGACAATGGGATGTGAGGTCAATGCGCTGGCGGGGCACACCGTGGCGGTAGGCGGTCGAAGACCGCGGCGCAAAGCCGCATTGGTTAACATTGAAGCCTATGGGTTTCAGGAGCCAATGACGAAGTGCGCCGGCGGTCGCGGTACGCCGCCATTTTCTATCTGCTTAATCACTCGAGACCTGATCATCCACAGGAGAGGACCTATACTGCAAGTGCTGCTGTGACCTCGGTCTGGAAGATACAATGGCTGCTGCGACTGGGGAAAGGGCCCCTGCCTTCACGTCTGAAGAGTTGGAGAAGCTCGTGGATGGGGTCCTCCCCCAGTATGCGCTACTCTACGGTCCTCCAGACCAACAAGTGAGTACACCGGGTGCACATGGAATGGGCTATGCCTGTGTGGATTGGGGTGGATGTAAGTTGGTGGGGTGGGGGCGAATGAGGAGTGCAATGCCCGACAGATGAGAGCATGTGCCATATGGCAAAGTTGGTGGGGGGGGCCAATTACATCTAACATGCAGGTCATTGATGATTTCCTCCTTTCCACCCTGTACATGTCAAATAGGTCAGCGCCCATCAGAAGATCGAGATTTGGCGTGCCATCGCCAAGGAAGTCCGGAACTTGGGGGTCCAAAACAAACGGGGCACCCACTGCCGCAAGAGGTGGGAGGACATCCGCCGCGGAACAAGGAAGACCGCAGAAACACTGCTGGGGATGGCCTCCCAACCTAGGAGGGGTGCCAGTCGCACCATGACCCCCCTGATGTCCCGGATCCTGGCGGTGGCCTACCCAGAATTGGATGGGCGCTTTAAGACATCACAGCAGACACAAGCACATTCTCCTATCTTTCTGCGCAGTGGAGGCGTCTGGGTGGGGGAGGAGGGCTGTGGGTGACATTAGGCCAGGGCGCTTTCTGTAGTGTAGTCCTCTCCCTTAGGCATGGCCCTGTGCCCCCGGCCCCCACCTCGGTAGGGTGACAAGTACAGCCATTGAAGGTCCAGCATCTCCCATGTGCGCGTTTGACGTCTCTTGGCCTGTTGTCCTAGTCAGTAGTACTGAGTAGTGTACCCCGAATGCGCGGCTTAGTGCATTAGGCTCCTGTGTCTGTCCTCTCCGCCAACGGTGTTGACATTGCATGCACTCAACCTGGTCTTCTTTATTCTCCCCCCACCCTTTCTCTTCATCTTCTTGTGCATGTGTGCATTAGCATCATCAGGCGGAGGAGATTTGGCATCGGAGCACGAGGGAGCTGCAGGACACAAGGCCCCGGTGGGCCCAGGAACAGACACCGAGGGCACCAGTGATCCGGAGGGCGAGGGGAGCACCACGACGGGGACCGCTGGTGAGAGCAGCGAAAGCGACACGTCCTCGGATGGGAGCTCCCTAGCGGTGGCGGCAACATCCGTGCCCCCCGCCTCTACAGGTACAGCCGCCACCCAGCGCACCAGCCCCGCCCTCCCAGCAGCCCCTCAGTCTTCGCTCTGTGCCCGTTCGCCCAGGAAGGCGCGCGTCTCCTTCGCCCCAGGCACCTCAGCCCCTGCCCCTGTTGCCCCTGCTGCCCTCAGTGCGGAGCTCATTGACCTGGTAAGGACGCTCATTGTTGGGCAGACGACCCTTTTGAATGCCATCCAGGGTGTGCAAAGGGAGGTGCAACAGAGTAATGCGTACCTGGAGGGCATTCATTCGGGTCAGGCTGCCCATCAACGAGCGTTCACTGCTCTGGCCTCAGCACTGACGGCAGCCATTGTCCCTGTTTCCAGCCTCCCTCTTCTTACTGCCTCCAGCCTTTCTCTGTCTCCTGTTCCTCAGCCTATCCCATCCACGCCATCAGACCAGCCTGCACACACCTCAACACCCAAGAGCAGCTCATCCAAACACAAGCACCACAGATCCCACAAACACTCACCCAAGCAACACCCAGATGCAGACATGCCAACAGCCACTGCCACCCCTGTGTCCCCCTCCTCCTCGTCTCCCTCCTCCCTCCCTGTGACGTCTACACTCACACCTGCATGCACCCCAACATCAGCCAGTGCTTCCATCACCACCTCACCCTCCAGTACAGTCCACACTCGTGCAGTCACCACCCCCACTGCCATTTACACGTCCCCTGTGTCCTCTCCCACTGTGTCTGTCACCCCCTCTTCCAAGACACACAAACGCAGGCAGCCACCCACCCAACAGCCATCCACCTCACGACAGCCTACAGCACCAGCACCTTCACCCAATGACAGCACACCTGACTCTCCTACAACCACCTCCTCTACCTCCACTTTCATCTCCACTTCTCCTACCCTTTACCTTGGCCCTAAAAAACTTTTCATGGCTAACCTTGACCTCTTTCCCCCGATGAGCTCCCCCATCCATCTTCAAAGAGTCCCAAGAGCACCGCAGCCACCACCAGCCCAGCTTCGGGTGTCACTGTTGTGCATGGGTTCTGGAGCCCACCCTTTGCCAGCAGTGACACATCGATCAGCAGCAAGGACACGTCCAGCCCCCCCCCCCCCCGGCAAGAGGACCCGCAAAAACAAGGGCCGCCGTGCGAGGACCGACAGGGCTGCCCCCAAGGAGCAATGTGCGGCCACTTCACCACCCACACCATCTAACGGAGGCAAGGGCCCGAGAGCCCCATCAAAGGAGCGGAAGGCCAGCAGGAGCGCGGAGAAGGTGGACCCCACATGCCACATCCCAGCTGGGAAGGAGGACACTAAGGAGGCCAGGAGTCCGTCCCCGAAGGGTCCAGAAACATCACGGTCCGAGGGCGACTGAGCAGGGAGTCCAGGCCAGGTCTGGCTCCCTTGACCTGCTGGATGAGCACCGCTGAACAGGGCCCGCCGTGGAGAAAGGCACCGCTGAACAGGGCCCGCGGTGAAGAAGAGCACCGCTGAACAGGGCCCGCCGTGGAGAAGAGCACCGCTGAACAGGGCCCACGGTGAAGAAGAGCACCGCTGAACAGGGCCCGCCGTGGTGAAGAGCACCGCTGAACAGGGCCCGCCGTGAAGATAGGCACCGCTGAACAGGGCCCGCCGTGGAGAAGAGCACCGCTGAACAGGGCCCGCCGTGGAGAAGAGCACCGCTGAACAGGGCCCGCCGTGGAGAAAGGCACCGCTGAACAGGGCCCGCGGTGAAGAAGAGCACCGCTGAACAGGGCCCGCCGTGAAGAAGAGCACCGCTGAACAGGGCCCGCCGTGGTGAAGAGCACCGCTGAACAGGGCCCGCCGTGAAGATAGGCACCGCTGAACAGGGCCCGCCGTGGAGAAGAGCACCGCTGAACAGGGCCCGCCTTGGAGAAGAGCACCGCTGAACAGGGCCCGCCGTGCAGAAGAGCACCGCTGAACAGGGCCCGCCGTGGAGAAAGGCACCGCTGAACAGGGCCCGCGGTGAAGAAGAGCACCGCTGAACAGGGCCCGCCGTGGAGAAGAGCACCGCTGAACAGGGCCCGCCGTGAAGATAGGCACCGCTGAACAGGGCCCCGCCGTGCAGAAGAGCACCGCTGAACAGGGCCCGCCGTGGAGAAGAGCACCGCTGAACAGGGCCCGCCGTGAAGAAGAGCACCGCTGAACAGGGCCCGCCGTGGTGAAGAGCACCGCTGAACAGGGCCCGCCGTGAAGATAGGCACCGCTGAACAGGGCCCGCCGTGGAGAAGAGCACCGCTGAACAGGGACCGCCGTGGAGAAGAGCACCGCTGAACAGGGCCCGCCGTGCAGAAGAGCACCGCTGAACAGGGCCCGCCGTGGAGGAAGGCACCGCTGAACAGGGCCTGCGGTGAAGAAGAGCACCGCTGAACAGGGCCCGCCGTGGAGAAGAGCACCGCTGAACAGGGCCCGCCGTGAAGATAGGCACCGCTGAACAGGGCCCCGCCGTGGAGAAGAGCACCGCTGAACAGGGCCCGCCGTGAAGATAGGCACCGCTGAACAGGGCCCCGCCGTGCAAAAGAGCACCGCTGAACAGGGACCGCCGTGAAGATAGGCACCGCTGAACAGGGCCCGCGGTGCAGAAGAGCACCACTGAACAGGGCCCGCCGTGAAGATAGGCACCGCTGAACAGGGCCCGCCGTGGAGAAAGGCACCGCTGAACAGGGCCCGCGGTGAAGAAGAGCACCGCTGACCAGGGCCCGCCGTGGAGAAGAGCACCGCTGAACAGGGCCCGCCGTGAAGAAGAGCACCGCTGAACAGGGCCCGCCGTGGTGAAGAGCACCGCTGAACAGGGCCCGCCGTGAAGATAGGCACCGCTGAACAGAGCCCGCCGTGGAGAAGAGCACCGCTGAACAGGGCCCGCCGTGGAGAAGAGCACCGCTGAACAGGGCCCGCCGTGCAGAAGAGCACCGCTGAACAGGGCCCGCCGTGGAGAAAGGCACTGCTGAACAGGGCCCGCGGTGAAGAAGAGCACCGCTGAACAGGGCCCGCCGTGGAGAAGAGCACCGCTGAACAGGGCCCGCCGTGAAGATAGGCACCGCTGAACAGGGCCCCGCCGTGCAGAAGAGCACCGCTGAACAGGGCCCGCCGTGAAGATAGGCACCGCTGAACAGGGCCCCGCCGTGCAGAAGAGCACCGCTGAACATGGCCCGCCGTGAAGATAGGCACCGCTGAACAGGGCCCGCGGTGAAGAAGAGCACCGCTGAACAGGGCCCGCGGTGCAGAAGAGCACCGCTGAACAGGGCCCCGCCGCCTCAAGCACCGCTCCGCTGGGCCCTTCTTCTCAAGCACCGCTCCGCTGGGCCCTTCCTCTCAAGCACCGCTCCGCTGGGCCCTTCTTCTCAAGCACCGCTCCGCTGGACCCCGCTGTCTCTCCACCTCTCCGCTGGGCCTTCCTCTCAAGCACCGCTCCGCTGGGCCCTTCTTCTCAAGCACCGCTCCGCTGGGCCCTTCCTCTCAAGCACCGCTCCGCTGGGCCCTTCTTCTCAAGCACCGCTCCGCTGGACCCCGCTGTCTCTCCACCTCTCCGCTGGGCCCTTCCTCTCAAACACCGCTCCACTGGGCCCTTCTTCTCAAGCACCGCTCCGCTGGGCCCTTCCTCTCAAGCACCGCTCCGCTGGGCCCTTCTTCTCAAGCACCGCTCCGCTGGACCCCGCTGTCTCTCCACCTCTCCGCTGGGCCCTTCCTGTCAAGCACCGCTCCGCTGGGCCCTTCTTCTCAAGCACCGCTCCGCCGGGCCCTTCATCTCAAGCACCGCTCCGCTGGGCCCTTCTTCTCAAGCACCGCTCCGCTGGGCCCTTCTTCTCAAGCACCGCTCCGCTGGGCCCCGCCGTCTCAAGCACCGCTCCGCTGGGCACCGCCGTCTCAATCACTGTTTATGGTTCACTGTGCCCACCATGCCTCCTCCTTGACCAGTGGAGACTGTCATCCACCTGATGGACTGTGGCTTTGCACTCCCCAGGATGGTCCAGTGGGCAGCCCACCCACTGTCGAGACATTGAGAGACTGTGGCTTTGCACTCCCCAGGATGGTCCAGTGGGCAGCCCACCCACTGTAGAGACATTGAGAGACTGTGGCTTTGCACTCCCCAGGATGGTCCAGTGGGCAGCCCACCCACTGTAGAGACATTGAGAGACTGTGGCTTTGCACTCCCCAGGATGGTACAGTGGGCAGCCCACCCACTGTAGAGACATTGAGAGACTGTGGCTTTGCACTCCCCAGGATGGTACAGTGGGCATGGTGGCTCCTCGTGGATCTGGCGTCGTGGACTCATGTGGCTGTGGTGCCCCCCCCTTCCCTTCCCCCTGAGGTGCCTGTAGTTTTTACATCTGATGCCCCTGCAGTGTTCTCTCCAAAGGACTCAGGTCTCCTGTGTGGGCTTTGCCCTTGTTTCTCAAAACTTTGGCCCACGGACATGATAAATTCGTAGGATGTGCAGGACTTGTTACTTCAGTTATACACTGATGTGTATGTCATTTGTTTTCTTGTGAATATCTTTCATGGTTGTATGATATTTTTCAGGACCTTTTTGGTACATAAATATTTATTCCAAATTTGATTATGTCTTAGCATTTTTCTGGGGTGTTTGGGTGGTGTCACTGTGACTTGTTGCTCTGCATTGGTGTGTACATAGTTGGGGGGGGGGGTCGCATATGTGTGTGCCTGTAACCTTTCGTCCTCCCCCCTCCCGTGTGTCGTAGGTGCAGTACTCACCGTTGTCGTCTGCGCCGGACTTCGTACTCGTGGTAAATGAGAAGATAGACGAGAGCAGGTAGGATGTTTAATTCGGGTTCCATGCTGTCCTCCTTCCTCCTGGAGTGCGTAGTGGTGAGCGTTTTCCCGTTCGTAGTCTGTTTCCGCCGTGTTTTTATCGGCGGTGCTCCCGCCCCAGAAAAGGTGGCGGATTAGTGAGTTGTGATAGGGTGGGCGGTACATTGTCTGCCGCCTGGCTGTTGGCGGTGACCGCTGCGCTGTTTGTTTGTACCGCCGTGGCGGGCGGAGTGTTAAAGTGGCTGTCTGTGTTGGCGGTTCCCGCCAGGGTCAGAATTCCATATTTTTTACCGCCAGCCTGTTGGCGGGTTGGCCGCCGCTTTAACACCGACCGCCAGGGTTAGAATCACCCCCATTGTCACTAAAATAAAGTACCTTTATTTTTAGTAACCCTGAGTATTGTGTTTTCCTAAGCAGTGTTGTAGGATGCTGGGCTGGCTTGTAGTGGGTACCTTGTGGTACTTACACCTTGTGCCAGGTCTAGTTATCCCTTATTAGTAGATTAGAGGTGTTCTTGCAGCTTAGGCTGATAGAGGTAGCTATAGCAGAGCAGCTTAAGATGAACTAGGAGACATGCAGAGCTCCTACTATACCACTTATATCACTTAGAACTATATCATAGGAAATCACAATACTCAGGGTTACTTAAAATAAAGGTACTTTATTTTAGTGACAATATGCCAAAAGTATCTCAGAGGATATACTCCCTTAGGAGGTAAGTAATATACACAAACTATACACACAAACCAAAATCAGATAAGTAAACAGTTAGAAAAGTAGTGCAAACACTGTAGAACACAATAGAATGCAATAGGAGACAATAGGCCTAGGGGCAACACAAACCATATACTCCAAAAGTGGAATGCGAACCACGAATGGACCCCAGGCCTAGTGTAGTGTGTAGAGGGTCGCTGGGAGTTTATACTCTTATACCTCATTGGGTAGTGTATTGCCCGTTTTTTATTCCTAGTACCTCTATCCCTTTCTATACCCTGATACCTATTAGCCTACCCTGGCATCTCTTACTTTGCCTCTACCCTATTACCTTAAGCTTTACATTTGCCACAGAACATGTCCTGTTCTTTGTCGTCTTTATAGCTGTTTTCATGTGCTTTTTTTTTTCTCTTTTTGTGTTGTGACTTTCCAAGAAAGAGATTCAGAAAAAAGATGCAAGGGGGCCCATGTATTGCACTATTTATATGAAGTAGGGGTGACAATACATTGCACCTAGAATATTTTACCGCAGGGGTATTGAAGACACATCCAGAAGATGTTCAAGAAGTCTTAGGCTAATGCACATCCATGGTGGTAATTAGAAATGTGACCATCACTTCAGTTTAATGTGCATCTTTTCTTCAGTCTAAGCACTATGTCAACAATAAAATGCAATGTATTCCATGGGGGTATCTTCAAAGACATGGCAATAATGGAGCGTCAAATCTACTCAGTCTCTGCAGCAGATGGCTCTCTTCTCAGGGGCTGTGGGCGGAGCCTGAAGCTGAGGTCTCACTTGTTTCAGAAGGCACATGAGTGCATCCCTAAAGCAAGGTTTCTAAACCCTTGAGGCAATACAACCGAAAACAATGGCAGAGTAAGCATCTGTTCAGAGCCAGGTAATGAGCATTTTTACCTGTTGTACGTGCATTCCTTGATATGAAAGTGAAATCATGAACTATCTAAGCTTTCACAGAACAAGGGCCTGGCGACAGTCAGCTTGCACTGAACAATTATTGATTTATTTTCCTCAATTAATATTTTCATATTTTAAACAAGTGCATCGGAGGAGAAAACAAACAGAGGTATGAAGGGAAATTATGAGTGTACTGAACTATTTTAAAAAGGGTCGTAGAATTGATAGCGGTATCCCTATGAGTAAATTTTAGGGGGCACACTGAGGAAGGGCACCGAAAAGAACTGGTGGCATCAGCTACCAGATGTGTATACATATAAATATATTTATATGTGTGTGTGTGTGTATATACGTGTGTATATATATGTGTGTGTATATGTGTATATATGTATGTGTGTGTGTGTGTGTGTGTGTGTGTGTATATATATATATATATATATATTTGTGAAAGATGTTCAAATCTGACTTTTCCAGTATATGTGCTGTATATGTGCATATATCTCGATTTAACATCTATATTGGTGGGGTGGGGTGGGGTTGGGATGACAGGATAAATGGAGGTAAAGCACCGGGCCATTCTGGCTACCTTCTAAAGACGTCAGTGGTGTGAATATATATTTATAGGACCAAAAAGTAGTAGCACCCGCCATTCAGACTTCTTCATTATTCCCCCCTAGACACTTCACAGTGGGCATAAAAGGTCACCTGATTCTGTGCATTAGCCATCAAAAGATTACAACCTTCAGTCTCCCTACAGAATCGATACATATTGCCAGTAATGTTGTTTAAATGCAGTTCAAGGTAGCAGCTACGCTCAACTACTCCATGAATCTTATTGCTGCTAGCATGACTTTTGCTGTGCATTAAGACAATGGCGTAACACAAAATTATCACTACCCTGAAGAATGTAAAGAGGGACCATTTAGTCTCCCATATCTCACAGGTGTTCATTGGCTTTGTGCTGAATGGGTGCCCTCTGAAGGCCTGAAGGGCAATCCCTCCCCTGGTGGTGCATTGACTGCAGGGGCCTGTGTCACGCCCCTGCATTGAGGTTGCCTCAATCAAACTGAGGAGGTGAGAGGAATGTCTTTTCCCACAACCCGCGGAAAGATATTTAATTTCCTTGTATTTGAGTTTTCAATAGTGATTTCTTCTATGAATCTCTGCTCTGTTTCATTTTCAGATGTTCAGTATTGCATTCCTTTCAACTCTTTTTATTTCATTACTGTTCGCTTGCTGGGACTTGTGTTTCGATGAGAGAGACAGAGTGGGGAAGATAGCATCATCTTTTTACTAAACACTCGAGATGTGGAAAATTCACATATTTTGCTTTTGCATAATTGTGTAAAATTCTGGAAAAATTACATGCAAATTCGCAGTATGCATATCTGTAATTTAGTGCTATATTTTAGCCAATTTTTTATCTTTGAGTCAATTTTTTATGCTAGGATGTATTTATCTATAAAAAATAGTGTAAAAACACAATTGCGGTGAACAGCAGACCCTCGCCTCCTGCTTGTTCCTACGCTCTCCCAGAACTGCGGTGCAACTACACAATGTGGAGTAATGGCGTAATTTGGGGAATTTCACATAATTATGTGAAGTACGCTGGTGTAAATTAAAATAAGCCCAAGCCTATTAAACCCCTTAATGACAAAACAGAAATATAATGCTAGACATTCTAGGGAACAGTACCCTTTGCTAAAAAGACCAGAGCCCATACTGCAGACTGAATACCTAGGGTCTGATTTCTAGTCTAGCAGATGAAGCTTACTCGTCAGGATGGTAGAGGACAATGCCAAATTTACAGGAACCGTCATGGTATTTCCTGCCACAGCAGGACAACTTTGACAGACATTACTGTCAGCCAGCCATCAAATTTTTAAAAGTATTTTTCTTTTTTTAAAACCAAATCCCTAAGCAGAAACTTGTTTCTGAAATACATAAACGAATGGTCTACACACCCTGTGAGTTCTCTCACAGTGTGTGGGGGGCATTACTGCTTTTTCCTGCCCCTTACCACCAGGTTTTTCCTGATGCTGACAGTCGGGAAAACAATCTATTACAGTAAATAAGGCAGGCAATGTAAAGTCCTTCCTCTGATGGCCCCTACTCTGTTGGGACATCAGAGGAAGTATTCAGTATACAGAATAAACAGGGGCCCCATCAATGGAATACTAATGGCCTAATTTTGTGTTTAGTGGACTGGAAAACCCGTCTGTCAAACTCCTGACAGGGTGTCCTCTGCCTTTGTGGCAACCAGCCTGCTGAAGTAATTAAGAGTTTCCTGTTAGTTCAGCAGGTGGAGATCTCAGTTTTGGCCTAGCGGTAAACATTATAGAGCATTGTCTATGGCTCGTAATTGAGCTGGCTGCTATGATGTAGCCCACAGTGTGCACCAGCACCCTTTCAAAATTCACTGACTGCAAATAAGACAGTGAGCATTGCCACTGTGCTGGACAGGGGGGGCCTGCACAGCCCATGCAAAGTGCATGGGCAGTGCAGGGGTCCCACTGTGGCCCCTGGCACCTGTTTTCCGCCTGCCTTTTCATGGTGGTGTTACCACGCTGCATGCAGTGATGTCCTGGCAGATTATGATCTTCATCACAGCCAGGCCATCGGGATCATGGATCCTGGCGGTTCCTTGGTGGTCTGACCGCCAGACCGCGTCCACGAGTGTGGCGGTCTGAAAACCACCACACTCGTAATGAGGCCCTTAAGGCTGGATTTATGAAAACTTAGCGCTGCCTTTGCGTCATTCTTTGATTAAAAAGAGGTGCAAACTTAAAAAATATAATTATATTTTGCAAGTTTGCACCGCTTCTGCGTCAAAGAATGATGCAAAGGTGGTGCTAACCTTTCATAAATCATGCCCTTAATGTCTGACTGACACTAAATGAGGTGGGGGAACTGAGGGTTTGGCGACAGGTTACTCCAGTCACATTTGTACCAGATCCACACAGTTCTTGTTCAGGAAGTGCATAAATGCATATCGCAGAGCTATGTTAGGGCTGAACGACAGGTAAACATCAACATAACATTATCCTGAATAACCGTCCCAACTGAGTCCCCACACAGCTCATATTTAGTCCTTCATGCCTTGCCCATTGAAACTACTTCTTTAAAATATCCGAAAGTCATTTCTCCAGTCAGCATTCGTATAAAGACCTGTCTCCTCCGTCAGAGTCTTGTCACTGTTCCCCATGGGGCAGTCATGGTGCCCTGCCATCCAACTGTTATGGCGAGTTCATGTGTTTGTCCCATCAAGGCTCTTCAGTCTGTACATGTCGGTCAATGTCAAGCTATTGGGTTCATGGAGGCAAATCATCAGATTTGGCCTGTAATGCTACAAGTGGCGTATCCCAATTGGTGATCGCAACTCCCCTCCTAGTCTGGATATATGCGTGCATTAAGACACTTATATCTGCCATGGTCCATTTCAACAGCTCCTGTAGCCAATGTGATGTTGATGGAGGTGTGGGTGCTTTCCAGCGCATGGCTATTGCTCTTTTCCCACAAGACCAGTGTCAGGTCAATGAATTTAGAAGAGTATTTGGCATTTTTTGTTCTTGTGAATCATTCCAATAAGAATGTTGTTGCAGTGTTAGGGAGCCATCTGCAAGTAAGTTCAGCAACAATCAGAGAACTTTGGACCAGTAAGAGGCAATGATTTGACAGCTGCACAGCAAATGAAATAAGTTTGCTAGTGCCATCGGACAACTAGGGCATTCTAAGGAGATACCCAGGTATATATTGGCTATTTGTGCTGGAGATAAACAAGTTCAATGGAATAATTAAGTTAGGTGGACTAGAAGCAGGGATTCCTGTTCATAGCTCATGCATATACTTTGAAATGTTACACCATTCTTTTCTTTGTAGATCATAGACTAGTTTATGTTCCCATTTAAGTTTAAAGAAGTCCATGGAGACATAAAAAGTTGAAGCTAAGGAGCAGTGCATCCCATGAGTCAATCATGTGGTCAATAACTCTGAAAATAGTGATTACGTAACATCTCCACCCCATGTATCTCGAACCACCCTCAAAGCAAGCAGCTTCCTGTCTGCATAAATATCTCTCATTGTTTCTATACCCGCCTGTTGCCATATACTCTTGCCAATCTATGTGTTACCCAAAGTAGTAGGTCAGAGAGATATAGGACACTGATGCTCAGTTTTTTGATGTACTTGTCCCAACAGGATTTAACTACTCTTAGATATGTGTGTCTCGTTCTGATCTTATCATATAGGCCCTCATTACGACCCTGGCAGTCGGTGATAAAGTGGTGGTAATACTGCCAACAGGCTGGTCGTAAGTACCACCAAATTATGACCATGGTGGACAGATCTCCGAAAGACAACCAATGTACACACCGACCGCCAGGGCAGAAACAACAGGCACCACGGCGGTAGCCACCTACAGACGGGCGCAAGTAAAAGTTCCACCCACCATATTACAACAACACAATCTGTCACCTTTTCCAGGGTGGTACCAACAACATCAAAAGGCTGGTGGAAACAGTCCTCAGAAGGGAAAGGACTCACCTTTGGAGACACAGGGAAGAACCACGCCGCCATAGAACCTGAACTGCATGTTTTTCTGATGATATTCTATGTTCTGCTCCACCACGAACACCAACGCCGGTGAAGACTATGGTGAATACAGCCGCCTAGCACACAAGGGAGGGGGGAGGAAAATTACAGTGACACGCACATGCACCATACACACCCCCCCACACACACACACCATACACACAGCCAGCTGCATAAGAAAACAAATTAGTCCCCCTAAATCGGCTTAATAATGCAAGGATAAAAATAATTTACTAAAGTGAATGTAATAAGATCAACACAGTATAAGTAATAATTTAGGCAATGTAACATATATATACAAATGTACAGAACAAGGGACTCAGCCCTGTCCTCATTTTGGGTGGGCCACATGGCCACAGGCCAAAGTCCAAGGCCCCACTTGTCACCTGCAACAACACGGAGACAACACTGCAGGGGCATCAGTTGGTAAATAAGCAGGCAAGGGGATGGGGGGCACCTCAGCTGGGAGCTGAAACAAGACCACTTGTTCTGGAGGGGACAACATGCCCTGTGCTTGGTCCTGGGGAGTGCAAGGTCAAAGGGGGTCATTCTGACCCTGCCGGTAAAATCCGCCAGGGCCAACGACCGCGGGAGCACCGCCAACAGGCTGGCGGTGCTCCCATGGGTATTCTGACCGCGGCGGTACAGCCGTGGTCAGAAACGGAAAACCGGCGATGTACCGCCGGTTTCCCGCTGCCCTGGGGAATCCTCCATGGTGGCGCAGCTTGCTGCGCCGCCATGGGGATTCCGACCCACATACCGCCATCCATTTCCTGGTGGTTTTGGCCGCCAGGAACAGAATGGCGGTATGGGGTGTCGTGGGGCCCCTGGGGGCCCCTGCAGTGCCCATGCCAATGGCATGGGCACTGCAGGGGCCCCCGTAACAGGGCCCCACAAAGATTTTCAGTGTCTGCCATGCAGACACTGAAAATCGCGACAGGTGCAACTCATGGAAGGGTGTTTCCCGCTGGGCTGGCGGGCGGCCTTCTGGCGGTTGCCCGCCAGCCCAGCGGGAAACCCAGAATACCTGCGGCGGTCTTTTGACCGCGCAGCGGTATTCTGGCGGTTCCAGCCAGGCCGGCGGCTTCTGCCGCCGGCCGGGGTCAGAATGACCCCCAAAGTCTCTTGAGTGAGTGCCTTGCACACTGGTTCTGGATGGGGCAATATGCCCTGTGCTTGGTCCTGGGGAGTGCAAGGACAAAGGGGGTCATTCTGACCCTGGCGGCCGGTGGCCGCCAGGGCCACCGACCACGGGAGCACCGCCAACATGCTGGCGGTGCTCCCACGAGCATTCTGACCGCGGCGGTTCAGCCGCGGTCAGAAGCGGAAAGTCGGCGGTCTCCCGCCGACTTTCCGCTGCTCGGGGGAATCCTCCATGGCTGCGGAGCGCGCTCCGCAGCCATGGGGATTCTGACACCCCCTACCGCCATCCTGTTCCTGGCGGGTCTCCCGCCAGGAACAGGATGGCGGTAGGGGGTGCCGCGGGGCCCCATGGCATGGGCACTGCAGGGGCCCCCATAAGAGGGCCCGCAAAGTATTTCAGTGTCTGCCATGCAGACACTGAAATACGCGACGGGTGCAAACTGCACCCGTCGCACCCCTGCAACTACGCCGGCTCAATTCTGAGCCGGCGTCCTCGTTGCAGGGGCATTTCCTCTGGGCCGGCGGGCGCTCTTTTGGAGAGCGCCCGCCGGCCCAGAGGAAATGTTAGAATGGCCGCCGCGGTCTTGTGACCGCGATGCGGTCATTTGGCGGCGGAACCTTGGCGGACGGCCTCCGCCGTCCGCCAAGGTTAAAATCAGGCCCAAAGTCTCTTGAGTGGGTGCCTTGCCCACTGGTTCTGGAGGGGGCAACATGCCCTGTGCTTGGTCCTGGGGAGTGCAAGGCCACAGTCTCTCGAGTGGGTGTCTTGCCCACTGGTTCTGGAGGGGGCAACATGCCCTGTGGTTGGTCCTGGGGACTGCAAGGCCTCAGTCTCTTGAGTGGGTGAATACCCCACTGGTTCTGGAGTGTACAGGCCGCACAGCAGCCCATGGACACAGGATTCCTTTCCACCATGAGTGGTTGCGGATGGAACTGGACCCGTGGACTGTGTGGCTGAGCTGCTTGGCTGGGTTTGTTCTACCCTGGCCATATGTGCAGGATGGGGGCAGGGGTAGGAAAGAGGTCAATGGTGGATAGGAACAGTTTTCATAGGACGTTGGGGCGGGAAGAGGGAGAAGGAATGGGAGTGGAGGATGAGGGAGTGGTTGTCGGAGGTGTCTGCCTGCTGGATGTGGGTGCAGAAGCATGGGCTGGATGCTGCTGTGAGGTGGATGGCTGTTGGGTGTCTGAGTGCGTGTGTTTGTTTACTTTAGGACGGGGGACAGACACAGTGGGGGAGGACACAGGGGACGTGTGCATGGATGTTGTGGAGGTGTCTGCTAGTGAGGTGTGTGTTCTGCTTGGTGTGGTGATGATGCTGGTAGTGGATGATGATGTAGTGCATGCAGGTGTGAGTGTGGATGTAACTAGGTGGGAGGTGGAGGAGGAGGAAGAGGGGGAGACAGTGGAAATAGTGGATGTTGTTGTGTCTGCAACTGGATGGTGTTTGTGTGAGTGCCTGTGGGACGAAGGGTGATGCTTGTGTTTGCCTGTGGCACTCTTGGGTGTTGCCTTGTGTGCATGCTCATCTGTATTTGTGCTTGTGATGTGTTGGTGTTGAGGAGAATGGGACTAGGCAGTGGAAGGTGGAGGGCGGACGATAGAAACAGGGACAATGGCCGCGATCAAAGAGGAGGCCAGAGCCTGAATCGATCTCTTTTGGGCCGCCAAGCCAGTGTGAATGCCCTCCAGCAATGCATTAGATTGTTGCATCTGGGATGCCAGCCCCTGGATGGCATTCACAAAGGTTGAATTCCCTACAGAGATGGATCACAGGAGGTCAATAGCCTCCTCATTCAGGGCAGTATGGCTTACTGGAGCAGGGCCTGAGGTGCCTGGAGCAAAGGGGATGCCCACCGTCCTGGGTGAGCGGGCATGGGCAACTCGATGAGGGGCTGCTGAGGGGGCGGTACTGGTATGGGGGTGGCGGATGTACCTGTAGCTGGGGTGGTCCCAGAAGTGTATGCCACCACCAGGGATCTTCCATCATTGGAGGTATTTGTGTCTGAAGTGTTCCCTACAGTCTCTGCGATGGTGCTCCCCTCGCTCTCTGTCCCACTGGTGCCCTCAGCATTGGTGGACTCTGCCTCCTGGGTCCTGTGGGATGCAGCTCCCTCCGTTGCCGGTGCCTCTGCTTCTCCACCAGATGATGCTAATGCACAGAAGGACAGGATGACAAAACAAGAAAGGGGGGGGGAGAGAGACAAAGGATACACCGGGTCAATGGCTGCACCAACCCCAGCGGTGGCGTACACAGCACCCTCACACACAGGGAACAGGCCTACGCACTATGCATTGCACTACCCGTGATATTGTTAGCCACCAAGGCATGGAGAGGGGCACACACAGGCAAATGCAGCTCAAGGGGGACCCACGCAGCCCTGACCTGTGGTGGATGCCTACGAGCTAGGTAGCAGGATTATCCCTTCAGAACCCTAGCAATGTCAAGCCTGGCCTAGGGGCATCCAGTGACACACATCCACCACCCGAATACCACCCTACCATGCGTAAGTTGTAACGGGCACTGTATTCACCCCCTTGTGGCTGCTGTGATGCCCTCAAGCGCCCATCCAGCTCTGGATAGGCACCGCCAGTATGCGGGCCATCAAGGGGGTCAGGGTTTGACAGGCACCCCTTCCTCGTTGGAAGGCTATCCTTATCTGGGCCACTGCCATCTTTGGTGCCCAGCATCTCAGGTCCTCCCACCAGTTGCAACAGTTGGTGCTCTGCCTGCCATAGACCCAGAGGGTCCGCACCTTCTTGGCGATGGCACGCCATATAGCCTTCTTTTGATGGGAGCTCACCTGCAGAGGCAATACACATAGGGAAATACCAATAGCCGAGTCCAGCCTGTTACACATATGGCCCACCAAAACCGTTTCCATCACCATTGGCACACACATAGCCCTGCACACAACCTGTGTGCCGCCAAGAGGACAGCCACCCACCCCCTTTACATGAGTCCTTAACACACACAACTCCATGCATCCTTCCCACATGCATCGTGCCCACAGTGTACTCACCTATTGGTCTGGAGGCCCATACAGCAGTCCATACTGGGGTAAGACCCCATCCACCAGTCTCTCCTCCAAAGTGAAGGCTGGGGCCCTTTCCTTGTTCACACGGGCCATGATAGGTTCCAGACACAGGTCACAGCAGCATATGCAGTGTAGGTCCTTGTCAACATCAGGGCAGTGCACGCTCTACGGGCGACTAAAATGCAAAAACCCAGCCTTTATGCAAGAGCATAATTCATGCATTGTGTTTATATGCAGTATGTTAACCTTTTGCACTGCAGACTTTAACCTTGAAAAACACTATTAATGATGTTTGCAATAACTGTTCTTTTGCAAGGTATTGCTGCAGACTTACTGAGTGTGTTAGGGTGTGGTCCCTTTCTAGGGCCTTCCAGAAGCTTTCTCTACAGCATGACTGGGTGTGGTTGTGGGCTGGGCCAGACTCTATATAAGGGAGCTAGCCCAGCTCCACTTGCTCACTATTCAGAGGTCCCGGTGCAGAGCAGCAGCATTTCCTGAGCTCTTGAGGCAGGGCAGGCCTGGAACGCCTACCTTGGCATTCCAGGCCTGCCCTGCATTCTTTTGGTGATCCTTGAGCAGGGTGGAAAGACAGAGGTCGACCCCCTTCTAAGAGACTCTTGAGTTTTGGGGCCTACTCGTAAAACTTTCAAAGTACGCAAATCATTGATCTGATTCAGATCTTGGTGTTCAGATCGGCAAAGGCTTGTGCGATCATTTCATGGCATTTGCATATTCTTGTTGAGATCGGCAGTGTGCGCGATTCATTCCTGCATTTAAACCTTGATGTTCAGATCGCTTACAGAGTGCGTGATCATTTCATGGCATTTGAATATTCTTGTTGAGATTGGCAGTGTGCGCGATTCACTCCCGCATTTAAACCTTGATGTTCAGATCGCTTACAGAGTGCTCGATCATTTCATGGCATTTGCATATTCTTGTTGAGATGGGCAGTGTGCACGATTCATTCACGCATTTAAACCTTGATGTTCAGATCGCTTACAGAGTGTGAGATCATTTCATGGCATTTCCATATTCTTGTCGAGATCGGCAGTGTGCGCGATTCATTCCCGCATTTAAACCTTGATGTTCAGATCGCTTACAGAGTGCGCGATCATTTCATGGCATTGCATATTCTTGTTGAGATCGGCAGTGTGCACGATTCATTCCGGCATTTAAACCTTGATGTTCAGACCGCTTACAGAGTGCGAGATCATTTCATGGTATTTGCATATACTTGTTGGAATCGGCAGTATGCGCGATTCATTTCCTGCATTTAAATCTAGGAGTTCAGATCGCTTACAGTGTGTGCGATCATTTCATGGCATTTGCATGTACTTGTTGGAATCGGCAGTGTGCGCGATTCATTTCCCGCATTTAAACCTTGATGTTCAGATCACTTACAGTGTGGCGATCATTTCATGGCAATTAAAACTTTGATGTGCACACGATTATCCAGGGCCTTTGAATTTTCTGCAAAGGTGTTAAATTCAAGATGTTACATTCTATGTGTATGTTAAGCCCTTAGTACAATTCCTATTGTTTTCCAGGGAATGTTCAGATTACCTTTTGTACTCATGTAAAGAGGCAATGTTTGTTCTGAAACATAATTCTAGAAGGTTCTTATATTCCTAGACAGTATGTGACATTTCATGAAAAGTTCGTATGAAACATTGTATTAACCATTCTTGATTCCTTCCCAGGCACCCAGACATCTTGAGGTCTAGCTTTAGCCCTTTCTTAAGTTATCCATGGTTTCAGTATGATAATGCTTAGAATCATAGTCTAGTGAAAATCAATGGGATAATATCTTGATATTGTGTTGTTTAACCTTTTGCTTCCTACAGGTCTCCTTCCCAGCTGTTCCCATCCTAATACCCTTTTCCCCCGCTTGGACTCTCTCAGGCTCTGTGATATTTCTATCAGAGTTTTGGAGCTGTCTAGTGGTGCACATGTTGGGAGCGTACGCAGGCCCCCAGGATCTGGTCTCCCTGACAGTCCTCTCCCATGTTAGGTCAGGTAGCAAGTGAGGAATCTGATAGAAAATGGCGGTCACATCCATGGCGGTGCATACCGTCACTGCCGGCGTGGATCACCATTGGCCACTGTACCCCATAGGGCTCAATGTTCACCAATGAGGAGTTGCATGGCGGTTACCAACCACCTCCTGCAACGGCACACAACATCAGCGGAATTACCTCACTTCCAGTTGTCCCTCCACACAGGACAGGCAGACGGCATTTCAGGGGGGCAGGCATCTGGAATAATGCTGCGTCGCAAGAGATATTAGCACATACTGGACAAATCACATTGACCTATTAGATGTTTACAGAATGCAAACTACTGTTGTAGCTCCATTGTTCAGGTTGTGACCGGTTCCACACTCTTTTGTCCCTTAGATTCCTACCACTGCAGATGAATAGGAGATGGAGACATACCCCCGTGTACAGACCCTTGGTGGACTTGGCAACACTGGAGGACAGGCACATTATCCTCACCTATAGACTTGACAGGGCCACAATCACAGAGTTGTGAGCCCAATTGGAGCCTGACCTGATATCAGCTATCCGTCACCCCACTGGAATCCCCCCTCTTGTGCAAATGCTATCAGTACTCCATTTCCTGGCAACTTGTTCTTTCCAAGTGACAGTGGCCTTGGCAGCAGGAATGTCACAGCCAATGTTCTCAAACATGCTGACAAGGGTGTTGTCTGCCCTGATAAAACACATGGCAGCTACATTGTGTTCCCCCAGGTTGAGGATTTGGCCACAGTGAAGGCCGAGTTGTATGTAATGGGACATATCCCCAACATAATTGGGGTGATTGATGGAACACGTATTGCATTTGTTATTCCCGGCAGAATGAACAGATGTTCAGGAATAGTAAGAGTTTCCACTCCATGAATGTTCAGATGGTGTGCTTGGCGGACCATTACATCTCCCACGTCAATGCTAAGTATCCTGGGTCAGTGCATGATGCCTTTTCCTGAGGAAGAGCAGCATCCCAAATTTGATGGCCCAACTACGGAGGCACAGGGTGTGGCTAATAGGTGAGCCCTTTGCTCCCACCCAGTATATGTTGGTGTATAAGTGTGGCTAAGTGTTGTTCCTCAATATTTGCAGGTGACTCTGGTTACCCAAACCTATCATGGCTGCTGACCACTGTGAGGAATGCCAGGACAATGGCAGAAGAACATTATAATGAGGCACATGGGTGAACCAGAAGGATCATTGAAAGGACCTTTGGCCTTCTGAAGGCCAGGTTACGGTGGCTCCATCTGAACCAACTCACCCAAGAAGGTCTGCCAGATAGTAGTGTTGCATGCTGCATAACCTGTCCCTCAGATGCCATGCCCCTTTTCTGCAGGAGGGGGAGACTGAAGATGCCCATGTGACAGCAGTAGACCCTGTGGACAGTGAGGATGAGGAGGCAGAGGATGAAGATGAGGACAACAGAACATCTGTGATCCATCAATACTTCCAAGGACACACAGGTAGGACAGTTTAACTTTACATTTCAATGACTTTAGTTGGAATCTGTTTGGCAATGGCATGCTGATATTTCCCACTTCTATTCCAACTTACTGTTCCCTCTGGCAATTAATTTTGCAGATGTTGGTGATATGACATATACTCCTGATGTGATCACTATATCCAGCTACAGGTCATTAATCTATGCTCATTCTATGTACAGTTATTTTGCAATGTTTGTACCTTTTTCAATGAATACATATGGGATATACATGACATACTCCAAATGGATTCTTTTCAAAGGATGTTTATTGTAGTGCTAACATATTGAGAAAAAAAACAATAGGATAGAGTGATGATGTAGGAAAGTCCAGGGTATTGTTCCAGTCTGTTTGAAGCACAGGTGACTGAGTGGGACACATGAGTGACAGTCAGGAGAGTCTCATTTCCTGGTGGGGGTCTTGGCAAGTGTCTCTGGCTTCTGTCTGGATCACAGGCATCGTTTGAGGGTTGGTTCACCTTCTGCAGGGGGAGGGGTGCTGGTGCCTGTGAGTCCTGTGGCTGGGCCTCCTGGCCACTAGCAGCAGCGGAGGTGGAAGGCTGTTCAGATGTCTGGCTAGTGGCAGGGGCTCCCTGGTATGAGACTGCCTCCCTCATAATCTTGGCCATGTCTGCCAGCACCCCTGCTATCGAGATCAGGGTGTTGTTGATGGCCTGCAAGTCCTCCCTGATCCCATGGTACGGTCCCACCTGTAGCCGCCTGTTCTCCTGCACGTTGCCCAGGATCTGGCCCATCGTGTCTTGGGAATGTTGATAGGCTCCCAGGATCTCGGCGAGTGCCTCCTGGAGAGTTGGTTCCTTGGGCCTGTCCTCCCCCTGGCGCACAGCAGTCCTCCCAGTGTCCCTGGTGACCTGTGCCTCTGTCCCCTGAATGGTGTGCCTAGTGCCACTGACCCCAGGTCCCTGATTGTCTTGTGTACGAGGTGTGGCCTTAGGTCCCTGTAGAGGTGGACACACTGCTGATTGACGTGTCCTGGGGTTAGAGGTGTGCATATGCTGGGTGGGTGCTGTGGTGGTGTTTCCTGATGGGGGAGGCTCTGTGGTGGTGTGTGACTGGGCCTGGGTAACCGGCTGTCCAGTGGTCTCTGATGGGCCAGATAGGTCATCCAGATCCTGAAGACCAGAGTTGATGTCATCACTGTGGGCCTCTTCAGTTGGGGGACTGGATAGTGCTGGCACCTCCTCTCCGGTGACATTGGCTGGGGTACCTGTGGGGATGTAAATTATGTGTTATGGTTTATGTGTCTGACATATTGTACATCTGTGGCTTCCCCTCTATGGGTGGATTTGCCCTGTCAGATTTCACTTGTGTATGTTAGTGTATGGTGGGATTTTTAGTTCTCTATGGTGTGCATGCTTTAGTGATGTGTATCTATGCAGGGCTGTGAGGGCTGTCCAAGCATTGCACCATGCAGGGCTTGGCATTAGGATGAGTGAGATGTGATGATGGGGTGTGTGGGATGTAGTGGAGTGATGGGAGTGAGAGTGCAGGTAAGGGTATGTGATGGCATGCAGGTAGGTGGGTGATAATAGTAGAGAGTTGACTTCCCAGAGTCCAGTTCTCCTCCAACTCTGGCCAGGCCCTCAGGATGCAGTATTGCCAAGACGTCCTTCTCCCATGCTATGAGTTGTGGAGGAGGAGGTGGGGGTCGACTGCCAGTCCTCTGGATAGCGAGCTGGTTCTTTGCTGCTATGGAACATACTTTCCCCCATAGGTCATTCCACCTCTTCCTGATGTCATCCCTAGTTCTTTAGGGCTGTCCCACGGTGTTGAACCTGTCCACGATTCTCCGCCTAGCTCCATCTTCCTTGCTATTGATATCTGCTGCACCTGTCCTCCAAATAGCTGTGGCTCTACCCTGACGATTTCCTCCACCATGACCCTTAGCTCCTCCTCTGAGAAACGGGGGTGTCTTTGTGGTGCCATGGGTGTTCTGTGAGGTGTGATGGTGAGGTTGTGTTGGGTAATGTGTTGGGGGTGTGTGATGTGGAGTGCCTGAGTGGTGTATTGGTGTGAGTAGTGTGTGCCTCTAGTTGTGTCAGTGATCTTGGTGTTTCTCTGGTGGCAATGGTTTGTAGTCGTAAAGATTTGTGGGTAATGTGGGTGTGTGTTTTATAGTGGTGTGGGTGTGTGAGTGTGGTGTGTGCATGGGTGTCAGCTGTGTGTTGTATGAATTGGCCAATGTAGTGTTGTTTTGTTTGTGGGTGTCCATTATGAGCGCAGTGGGATGTACCACCAATGGTTTACCGCTGTTTAAAGTCTGCCGTGGTGATTCGTGGGTCATAATGTGGTGGGAGTTGTTCTGTTGGCGTAACAGTGTGGGTTTTGATGCCGCCACTTTATCACTGACCTTTGGTCTGGCGGATTTGTGTGTGTGGCTGTATTCTGTTGGATTGGCGAGTATGTGTGACAATATGGTGAACGGATTTCTGCAGCCGTGGTGGTAACTTGGGGTCCGTCAGCCTGGCGGTAAGTGGGATTTACTGCCAATGTCATAATGAGGGCCCTGGTGTTTTTAAAAAGCCTCCATCCCTCAGTGAATGCCATAAGTCCTGTTGCTCCCGGTTTGCCTTCACTGTTAACCATCTCATCATCCATGTGAACTTGCAGCTATATAATAGAATTCCGAGTTTGGAACTCCCATTCTCCCCATCATCTAGGGGTGGCATGGCTTTTTCAATTGGTAGGAATCTCACCTAGGTGCCCTATATCAACTACGAGAAGAGTAAATTCAGATCAGGCAAGAAGGATTTCAGCAAACTCAGGAGTAACACCATAAAGAAAAAGAGTAAGCAATGGAGTACTATTGTTTTTATGATGCCTATTCATCCTATGGACAGAGAGGCCACACACTTATCCAATATGCTGTTTTGTAATTTCTGGATCCTCAGGTATCTAAAGGTAAGGGGCTCCCATTCAGTGTATTATCTTTGTACTGTGGTCCATCTGTTGATGTTGGTGGTTTCAGAAGATATAAAAAGGGCTTTCACTAGTTAACTCTAAGCCCCGACACTTGCCTAAATTTAGTCATTACCAATTGGAGTAGAGGCAGGGTCTGCTCCAGGTCCCTCGGAAACATTAAAGCATCATCTGCTTATTATACAACTGAATAGTACCTACTTTTTGTCAAGATCCTCTATTCCATACCCTTGATCCATTAGCAGCTCGGTAGTTGGCCCTGTGCTAGGACAAATAATAGGGGTGATAGGAGACATTCCTGTCTAGTTCTCCTTTGCAAGTGTCACCTGTCCAAGTAAATATTACTGGGATAGTTTCTAGCTTAGGGAATCCTTGCATAATAGGCATATCCACTTTAGTAGGACCTCTCCTATACCCATTTTAGACAGATGAACAAACTGGTATGGCTACAGAAGGGTACTAAGTGCCTTTTCAATGTCCAGAGACACTACAGCTGGGTCCCTGTGTTCGTCAGACATCTGTTACATTGTGTGAAGCAGGCAACAATTATTAATGAGGGTGTTGTGTCCTGGGACGTATCCACATTGATCAGAGTGAACTAAATGTGGGAGATGTTGTATGAGCCTGTTTGTGATGATCTTCCCCAGTTTTTTGTATTCCCTAGGCTACAGTAAAAGTGGTCAAAAAGAGCGAACGTCTGTGGGTTTCCGACCTGGTTTAGTCAGCAGAACTATTTCAGCTTCTCTTGTGGATTCCAGCAGGTGTCCTGCATGCAGCACTTCTTTGTACAGTTTGGACAGTAGAGGTGCTACTTTGGGCCAATAGGTAGCATAACATTTTGGTGGTAGGCCATCTATCCCTGTTGCCATCCCTCTTACCAGTTGGTCTAGGGTCACCTTCGCTTCATGTATCCCCAGTTTTGCACCTAGTGTGGTGGCTTGTGTGGCAGTAGGTTTCAGAAGCTGCACCCAGGATAAGAATTGGGCTATGTGTTTGTGTTGTGGAGTTGATGGAGAGACATAGGGGGTCATTACAACATTGGCGGTAAAAGCCGCTTACCGCCGTGCAGAAGATCGCCAACACACTGCCGCAGCCACGGAATTCCGCCACGGTCATTATGACCCACAGCTCGGAATCCACCAAAATCCAGACACCCACACAAGTCCGCCACACAAAAGGTCAGTGATAAACTGGCAATAACAAAACCTCCACTGTCACGCCAACAGGAATACACCCACACTATCACGACCCACAAATCCACGTGGCGGTCTTTCAACCGCGGTATTCCATTGGCCGGTACACACTGCCATGCTCAAAATACACACACATTTACAAAACACACACCTGATACACATACACACGCCACTCCCACACATCCAATACAATATGATATAAAACACACACCCACATTACCCACAAACCCTTACGTCAACAATTGCGACTGAAGGCCAGAGAGAGACACCACCATCTACAAACTAGCATCCACAGGCACTCAACACCATCACTCACACAACATCCAAGCACCTCACACAACACACCTCTAAATATCACCCCACACATCACAACATACACCACCCCACACATCACCCACACCACCCCATGGCACCGCAAAGACATCCCAGGAGCTCATGGTCATGGTGGAGGAAATCAGCCGGGTAGAACCACAGCTATTCTGATCACAGGTGCAGCACACCACCATAGCTAGGAAGATGGAGCTATGGCGAAGAATTGTGGACAGGGTCAACGCAGTGGGACAGCACCCAAGAACTAGGGATGACACCAGGAAGAGGTGGAACGACCTACGGGGGAAGGTGCGTTCCGTGGTCTCAAGACACCACCCTGCGGTTCAGAGGACTAGCGGCGCACCCCCACCTCCTCCCCCACAACTAACAACATGGGAGGAGCAGGTCTTGGCTATACTGCATCCTGAGGGCCTCGCAGGAGTAGCAGGAGGAACGGACTCTGGTAAATCAAACCTTTAACTACTTCATCCCCCACCCACTGGCATGCTATCACATACCCCCATCCTCGCCCTCACCCCAATCACTCCAACTCCTCACGTATGTCCCAATATCACAAACCACCCATCCCAAACTCAAGCCCTGCATGTAACACCAAAGCATGGACACCCATCACCAAAGCATGGCCACTGCACATACCCATACACCCATCCATCATCACACAAGGTCCTACAGAGGAATGCAAGCACTGGGGTACAGGGTCACCCACCCATTGCACACCATGGCACACACAGATTCAATAATCATGCCTTTACACCCCTACAGGACCCCTACCCAACGTCATCGGACAGGGAGGTCCAGATATGTCCATTCCACTCACAGAAGAGGCCCACAGTGATGACAGCAGCTCTGTCCAACTGGATCTAGATGACCAGCCCGGCCCATCTGGGACCTCTGGACAGTCGGTTCTCCTCACACTGGCACATGTCACTACAGAGCTTCCTCCCTCTGGAAACACCAGCACAGCACCCACCCAGCGGGCCCATACCTCTGTACCCAGGACACGTCAATCAGCAGTGTGTCCATCACTACAGGGAACCAAGGCTAACCTACCACCCCATCACCACCAGGGACCTGGGGGCAGTGGTAGTGGGCCAGAGGCACAGGAAAACAGGGTAACTGGGAGGGCTGCTGTGCGACAGGGGGAGGACAGGCCCAGAAAACCCACTCTCCACGAGGCCCTCTCCAACATCAAGGGAGCCTACCACCACTCCCAGGAGACAATGGCAACGGTACTGGCCAAGTTTCAGGAGACCCAGCGGCTGCAGGAGGAACAGTATTTGGGGTTCAGGGAGGAACTCAAATCCATCAATTCCACCCTGGACACCATTGTAGGGAAGCTGAAGGAACTCGTCAACACCAGGAGGGACACTGTGGCACAACAAGGGGCCCCTGACACTAGCCTGGACGATGAACTGCCCACCACCTCCGCCGGTGCTATTGGACAGGAGGCACCGCCACAGGACCACCACACCAGCACCCCACCCCCTGCAGATGTAGAACCACCCCGCAAGCGGTCCCTGAGATCCAGGACAAAGACAGAGAACAATGCCAAGACCCCCGCCAAGAAATGAGACCATCCTGATTGTCCTCCTTCTGTCCCACTTTGTCACCCTGTCCATACTTAAACTGCCCCAGCTCCACTTCCTATGCCCATTTGGACAATGCACCTGTGAGACTGATAGACTGGACTCTGCCATGGACATTCCTCCACCATCATCCCTGACCGTTTTACAACCCTGTGAGCAGGAGCTCGCGGATAAAGCAATCTAGACCGTGGTAGTCAATAAAAGGTCTTTTATTGAGGATAGAAGATATAGTAGAAAACAGGTGAGTATTGGGTTTAGGACTTGAGGTTGGGGATGTTCTTGAGGTTTGGTCTTCACTCTTTGTTTCTGTCTCCCTGGTTCACAGGTCGTTCCCGGGAAGTACATGTGGAGAGAAGAGAAGATAGCAGTAAGTGTGTATGCCAGTGACCTCTGGTTAGTCTCTGTATTCTTTCCCCCTTCCCTGACTCACTGGTCTTCTTATTACTCCAATTGTTATAGATTAGTAGGTGCTGTATCCCTTCTGTCTCTCAGTGTTTTCACTTCTGTCCTTTTATCTCTTTCTTTTTAGTGCTTAACAGAACCGTGTGAGGGTTTGCTGGTTTCCGTTTCGGTGACGTGGTTCTATAGTGACTCGTGGTAAGTATCGTATTTGTTTCCCCCCCCTCCTTCTCTTGTCCCTGTTTGTTTCCCTGTCCCACCCGCTTCCCTTTTCCCCGTGCTTGTTATGGTTTTTCGGTTTGTCCTTCCCCTCCCGCCTTTCCGTGCTTTCCGACCCCCCCCCTCTTTCCGCACTCTGTCTCTCACTCGCACTCTCGTTCAGGGACGTAGTCCCACGCACCTGACTGGCCACGCTTCTCCTGAAGCGTGGCGGGTTGCAGCCACTCGTCTTCCCGGTTGCCTGGAGCAGGATCTCCTGACGCTCGTCTTCCGTCTTCAGCTCCGGTGCTTGGAAGAGACCGCCGTCTCCGACTTTCTGGCGATATCCGGTCCTGGGTTCTCACTTTCACCTCTCGGTTGCTGAGTGTTCTTTCCTTCATGAAAGGGTTCACGGCTCCTCTCTGGTCTCCGGTTTTCTCTTCCAAAGCTCTCAACCCCGTACCAGCATGCCGCAATACTTTTGAACTTCCAGCGCTCCGCCACTGCCGACCTCTCCACCAATCCCGTGCAGGAAGCCTCAGAGCACCAGGGGCAGAGTCAGCACAAGCAGGAGCGGAGTGTGGGCGAGCAGGGTCCAGCCCGTCACATACACTCCCCCTAGAGAGCGGCCTGTCGAGATGCTCCAAGACCGGATAGCGGGAAAGAAAATCCGCAGTCACCATTTGTTTACCCAGAAGATGCTGTATCCAAAAGGAAAAAGGCTGTAGGGAAAGGAACCAGTGGAGAACACGGGAATTAGTGTCCTTATGATGGGCAAGCCACGTAAGAGGAGCGTGATCTGTAATCAAAGTAAAGGTTCTGCCAGACAGATAATATCGGAGGGATTCAATCGCCCACTTAATCGCCAAACATTCCTTCTCTATAGTTGGATAATGTAATTCCCGCGGTGGAAGCTTTCTGCTGATATATAATGTAGGGTGAAGGACATCATCATCCTGTGGTTGGGACAACACTGCTCCTAGACCTACATAAGAGGCATTAGTCAGTAACACAAAGGGTTTACAGAAATCAGGACAGCAAAGTACAGGTTCAGACATGAGAGCCGTTTTCAACTTGTCAAAACTCTGCAAGACAGTTATTGAGGGAGGACCAACAGTGTTGGGATATGTGTTTTTGAGCATCTCAGTAAGGGTTTCCTCCACCGTAGAGAAATGAGGAATAAAACGTCTGTAATACCCAATTAAACCTAAGAATGCTCTGATATCTTTCTTTCTCTTGGGGAATGTCATTCTGGAGATGGCCTAAATTTTTTCTATTTGGGGTCTCATTTGACCGTTCCCAACAATATACCCCAGGTATTTTATGCTAGTCTGTCCAAGTCTACATTTTTCTGGATTAGCAGTTAACTGGGCCTTTCTAAGAGCTTGTACTATAGTATCTAGGTGTGTCAAATGCTCCTCCCAAGTGTTACTATAAATAACAATGTCATCGAGATAGGCAGCAGCATACTGCTTAAAGGAACGTAAGATTTCGTCCATGAGTTTTTGGAAGGTTGCAGGGGCCCCGTGAAGCCCAAAAGGGAGGACAGTAAACTGATATAAGCCAGAGGGGGTGGCGAAAGCTGTTTTTTCGTTGTCTTCCCTTTTAAAGGGTATTTGCCAATAACCCTTGGTAAGATCCAGGGTGGATAGGAATTTGGCCTGGCCTAGCCGCTCAGTCAGTTCATCTATCCTAGGCATGGGATATGCATCGAAATAGGTTAAGTTGTTGACTCCCCTATAATCGACACAAAACCGCGTGCTACCATCTGGCTTGGGTACCAAAACAACTGGCGAGCACCATGGGCTGGCAGATGGTTCTATGATACCGGCTGTCAACATGGCTTGGACTTCCTCTTCAATAACTTTTTGTTTAGCTTCAGGAATACGGTAGGGTCGCTGTCGTGAGACAGTGTTCATTTTTAGACGAATGGGATGTTGGACTAGGGTGGTTCTGCCTGGATATTTAGAGAAGACATCTTGATTGTGCTGTACTAGGCAGGTTAGTTGATTGTGATACCTTTTTTCAAGAGTGGGATTGATCCAGGGTTGTGCTTGGTTAGACAGTTCCCGGTGAGGTAATATGGGATATGGGATGTCCTCAGTAACCTCCGAGTTAATAAAATGAATGGAAGAGCCTCCTGTGGGTTCTAGACATTTTTTAAGCAGATTAATGTGATATATCTGTTCCCTTCCACTACCTTGGGGAATGGCCAACTTATAGGTGGTGGGATTGATTTGAGCTATTACTTCAAACGGCCCTTGCCATTTGGCCAATAATTTATTCTCAGTGCTAGGGAGTAGAACTAGAGCTTTGTTTCCTACTGTTAGGGTGCTCATTGCACTTCGGGTATCATAGTGTTTCTTCTGCTTATTCTGAGTTTCCTGTAAAGCAGCATGGGCCTCCTCCCATACTGTATGAAGGTTCTCTCTTAACTCCCTGGTATAGGTTAAGAGGTCTTTTACCTCTTCCTCTGTGTCCTCCCACTGTTCAGCTAACATATCTAACAGTGTGCGTGGCTGTCGACCGAATAACATTTCAAAAGGGCTATGGCCTAACGAGGCTTGTACATGGGTACGAATAGCATAGAGAACCAGCGGTAGTTTCTTTTCCCAGTCCTTACCAGCTTCCGATATACTCTTTCTTAGTAAGGATTTAATGGTTTTATTGTATCGTTCCACCAGTCCATCTGTCTGGGGATGATACACTGAAGTACGGATTTGTTTAGCCCCTAGTAAACGACACACTTCAGCCATTAACCTAGACATAAAAGGAGTCCCTTGGTCCGTCAATATTTCTTTTGGGAAACCCACCCGTGAAAAGAACTCTATTATTGCCTGGGAAATAGCTTTAGTGTGTATACTGGGAAGTGGTATGGCCTCGGGATAGCGTGTGGCATAGTCCACCAGGACTAGAACATATTGTCTACCTCTAGTGGAAGGGGTGAGGGGCCCGATAAGGTCCATTCCCACCCTGGTAAAAGGAATGTCAATAATCGGAAGAGGTTGTAGGGGCACTGGTCTTTGTGGCGAGGGATTATACAACTGGCATTTGGGACACTCTGAACAATGCTTTCTTATTTCACTATAAACCCCGGGCCAATAAAATCGTCTAAGGATTGCTTCCTCAGTTTTCTCCCTCCCTAAATGCCCTTCCCCATTATCCCCATGTGCTAATTGTAACACTTGTGGGCGGTGGCTTTTGGGCACTTAACTGCAGGTCATTTCCTCTAGTGGGTGTGGGATTTCTATATAACAGGTTATTACGAATCAGGAACCTGGGACCTACCCCCGGTGCTGCCCCAGACTCAGCCTGCTGCCATGCGTGTTTTAACGCGGGGTCCTCATTCTGATTCCGTCGGAAATCCCCGGTGATTGTGCAAATTTTCCCCCTTGTAACAGGCCTGTCTTGTGTTGTACTTTGCTGTGTATAAGCCCGTCATTGTTCTCGTTTTTGTTTCCTGCTGAGGATACTCTGTTCCCGTATGGGTTCTTCTGTTATGACTCCACTAGGTGCCTCCGTCCACCAACCCCTCAAAAGGTGCTCTTGTCTGGCTTTCTCCAATAAGGAAGGGAAGTCCTCGTAATCGGTCCCAAGAATTATATCTTCATCTAGGTTGGAGAGTACCCCGACCCGAAGGTTCTCGATTTGTTCTTTCCATTTTAATCTTATAGTGGCAAGGGGATAATACCGTTGATCCCCATGTACACAGGTGATGAGAACCTGGGTCTCGGGTTCTTCTTTTGCCCTGGCATCACTAAATCTTCCCTGATCACACTCTGGCTACATCCGGAGTCGATTAGGGCCAGTCTTTCTACGTCATTGACAAAGATAGGGAGGGTATATTTCGGTTTCTCTCCTCCAGTCCAGACTACTCTCCCCTTGGTTAGCCCTATCTCCATGGGTTCCTCGGCATCTTTCTTATGTGGGCAATATCTGGCTATGTGGCCCCATTCTGAACAATTGTAGCATTGAGGACCAGTGTATCCAGAAGGTCTCGGGCCCCCTGGTTGCGTTCGTTGCGGCCCGTGGACTCCGACTGGCCTTGGTTGTTGTGGTCTAGGAATGGCTGGTCGGATCGTAGGAGGAGGAGCCCGGCTAACGGTAGCACGGAAGTCAGAGCCTCTGTGATAAGCACAGGCAAGGTCTACGGCCGTTTCATTTGTGAGTCCTGGATGTTGTCGTACCCAGTTCCAAGTGGTAGGGGGTAAAGCATCCAAGTACTGCTCTAACACTATTATGTCAAACATTTCTTCCCTTGTCTTCTCTGTAGGTTGCAACCACCTCCCCGCTGAATGTTGGACTCTATAATATAATGTACCGGGATTCTCCTGGTGTTGCCATTTCATTTGCCTAAACTTGGTGCGATAGCTCTCACTGTCCAAGCCCACTCTTTCTAAAATTGTTTTCTTGATGTCCTTATATGGTAGGTTCCCACTCGGATTGATAGCTTGGTATGTTGTTTGCAAGTGGCCAGTGAGAAGGGGGGTGATATATTGGCCCCATTTGTCCTCATTCCAATTAGCAGTACTGGCCACTCTCTCAAAGTTTGTGAAAAAAAAGTCTGGATCCTCCGATTCCTGGTATCGTTGTAACACACTACTTGGTACCGTGGGGTGTACTTTTGTATGGGCGATGGTGTCGGTCAGTTTACCCAGTGCTGTTTCATGTACCAATTGGTTATTAGCCATAATCTTCGCCTGGCTTTTGAGTGCTGTTTGCAATGCCTCCCGCTCCTCTTTGGCTTCTTTCATTTGTTGTTCCCATATCAATTGAAGATGTCGTTGCCCCTCAGCCAACTGGGCTATGACATCTGCCATAGTTGTCTTCTCCTCCATGGTTGTGTAGTCTTTCCTTGGGTTTTTGAAATCCCACTTCTGACACCACTTGTGAGCGGGAGCTTGCGGATAAAGCAATCTAGACCGTGGTAGTCAATAAAAGGTATTTTATTGAGGATAGAAGATATAGTAGAAAAAAGGTGAGTATTGGGTTTGGGACTTGAGGTTGGGGATGTTCTTGAGGTTTGGTCTTCACTCTTTGTTTCTGTCTCCCTGGTTCACAGGTCGTTCCCAGGAAGTACATGTGGAGAGAAAGAAGGTAGCAGTAAGTGTGTATGCCAGCGACCTCTGGTTAGTATCTGTATTCTTTCCCCGTTCCCTGACTCACTGGTCTTCTTATTACTCCAATTGTTATAGATTAGTAGGTGCTGTATCCCTTCTGTCTCTCAGTGTTTTCACTTCTGTCCTTTTATCGCTTTCTTTTTAGTGCTTAATGGAACCATGTGAGGGTTTGCTGGTTTCCGTTTCAGTGACGTGGTTCTATAGGGACTCGTGGTAAGTATCGTATTTGTTTCCCCCCCTCCTTTCTCTTGTCCCTGTTTGTGTCCCTGTTCCACCCCGCTTCCCTTTTCCCCGTGCTCATGCTTGTTATGGTTTTTCGTTTGTCCTTCCCCTCCCGCCTTTCCGTGCTTTCCGACCCCCCCCCCTTTCCGCACTCTGTCTCTCACTCACACTCTCGTTCAGGGACGTAGTCCCACGCACCTGACTGGCCACGCTACTCCTGAAGCGTGGCGGGTTGCAGCCACTCGTCTTCCCGGTTGCCTGGAGCAGGATCTCCTGACGCTCGTCTTCCGTCTTCAGCTCCGGTGCTTGGAAGAGACCGCCGTCTCCGACTTTCTGGCGATATCCGGTCCTGGGTTCTCACTTTCACCTCTCGGTTGCTGAGTGTTCTTTCCTTCATGAAAGGGTTCACGGCTCCTCTCTGGTCTCTGGTTTTCTCCTCCAAAGCTCTCAACCCCGTACCAGCATGCCGCAATACTTTTGAACTTCCAGCGCTCCGCCACTGCTGACCTCTCCACCAATCCCGTGCAGGAAGCCTCAGAGCACCAGGGGCCGAGTCAGCACAAGCAGGAGCGGAGTGCGGGCGAGCAGGGTCCAGCCCGTCACAAACCCCCTCCACTATTTAGCACTTAAATAAACACCCTTAAATCACAAAACAATCTGGAGTCAGTCTGTGCTTTCACAATTGTGAGGGAAATAGCAAATGTCCATTCTATTGTCAACATACCTATGTCACACAGCTCTAGTCCATGCGGAAACAAAGCAGATGTCACATAGTGGGACCCACCTCTGTGAAATCGAAAGGGAAAGTGACAACTCAGTGACCATACACTGGGTGAAAATGACAGACAGATGAGAGGTAGTAGAATTAAATCAGATGTAGCAGCCAATGTTGTCTTCTTACCTGTGTCTCACTAGAAGTACTGCAGGATCACCATGTTCCTGTTCTTCATGTCCTCTTCTTCTGCTTCCTCGTCTTCACTGTCCACAGGCTCCACAGCTGCCACAACACCTCAATCTGGACCATCCTCCTGCAGAAAAGGCACCTGTCGTTGCAAAGCCAAGTTGTGAAGCATTCAGCAGGCCATGATGATCTGGCACACCTTCTTTGGTGAGTAGACTAGGGAACCACCTGTCATATGGAGGCACCTGAACCTGGCCTTCAGGAGGCCGAAGGTCCGCTCTATAATCTGACGAGGAGATTGCCCAATGATGATGCCTAGCATCCTAATGGATGCTTGAGGGCTCTCCTGACAAAACTGACATTTCCCCTCCCTGCAGGTACATATATTGGAACAGTGTACTATTTCTTTTTCATATCGAGGTCTTGGGAGACCATACACTGGACCGCAATTCTTCCAGTCCCTCTCCTTTTTTTTACCGCTCTATAATCCTCCTAGTTCGCCCATGGGCCTCATTGTAGCGTTCCTCTGCCCTTGTCCTGGGATTCCTCACTGGGGTCAGTAGCCATGACAGGTTGGGGTAACCAGAGTCACCTGCAAATGTCGAGGGACAACTGTTAGACACACACTAACTCATAGGGACATCCCCAGACCCAGACACCTAGTCACACTGTATTGTGTCCATGTCCTCACCTAATAGCCACACACGGTGCCGCTGGAGTTGCCCCATCACATAAGGGATGCTGCTATTCTGTAGAATATCAGCATCATGCACTGAGCCAGGAAATTTGGCATTCACATGGGAGATGAACTGGTCTGCCAAACACACCATCTGCACATTCATCAAATGGTGAGTCTTCCGGTTTCTGTACACCTGTTCACTCCTGCGAGGGGGGACCAAGGCCACATGTGTCCCATCAATGGCACCTATGATGTAGGGGACATGTCCCAGGGCATAGAAATCACCTTTCACTGTAGGCAAATCCTCCACTCGAGGGAAAACGATGTAGCTCCGCATGTGTTTCAGCAGGGCAGACAACACTCTGGACAACACGTTGGAAAACACAGGCTGGGACATCCCTGATGCTATGCCCACTGTAGTTTGAAAAGACCCACTTGCTAGGAAATGGAGTACTGACAACACCTGCACTTGAGGGGGGGATTCCTGTGGGATGGCGGATAGCTGACATCAGGTCTGGCTCCAACTGGGCACACAGGTCCAGGATTGTAGTACGATCAAGTCTATAGGTGATGATCACATGTCGCTCCTCCATTGTCGACAGTTCCACCAGCGGTCTGTACACCGGAGGATGCCGCCATCTCCTCACGTGCCACCGCGGACGGTGCCTATGGAGGAGAACAGCGAGCAGAGAGTCAACCAACTATGAGGTAAGTAAACACAGCTTAATTGGAAAATATTAGCAAATCAACATATGCCTGTATTAGTGTTTAAGCAAGGCCTAGATATGTGTGACGCGGTCCAAAATAATGCCATGTGGCACCCTGAAATGGCGGCTGCCTGACCTGTAAAGTGGGACAAGGGGATATGAGGTAACTGCGCTGGCATTGTACACTGTCGCGGTAGGCGGTCGAAGACTGTGGCGCAATCCTGCATTGGTTAACATTGGACCCTATGGGTCCCAGGAGCCAATGACGATGTACGCCGGCGGTGACGGTACGCACCGCCATGGACATGACCGCCATTTTCTCTCTGTTCAATCACTTGATACCTGATCTTCGACAGGAGAGGACCTACACTGCAAGTGCTGCTGTGACCTCAGTCTGGAAGAGACAATGGCTTGTGTGTCTGGGGAAAGGGCCCCTGCCTTCAGCACGGAGGAGTTGGAGAAACTAGTGGATGGGGTCCTCCCCAGTACACGCTACTCTACGGTCCTCCAGACAAACAGTTAAGTACACAGTGAGCATGCTGTAAGGGCAATGCCTGTGTGGAGTGGTGTGGATGAAAGATGAGGGGGTGAGAATGAGGTGTGCATGAAATGACGGTGAGTGCATTTGCGTCATGGCAAGGGTAGGGATGCGGGCCAATGACTGTGATGATGCGGACGGTAATATCTTCTCCTTTTCCCCTGTACCATTCCTGTAGGTCAGCGCCCACCAGAAGAAGGACATTTGGCGTGCCATTGCCAAGGAAGTCCGGACCCTGGGGGTCTACCTCAGACGGAGCACGCACTGCCGGAAAAGATGGGAGGACATTCGCCACTGGAGCAAGAAGACGGCGGAGGCCCAGCTGGGGATGGCTTCCCAACGTGGGAGGGGTGCCCGTCGCACCATGACCCGCCTGATGTGCAGGATCCTGGCGGTGGCGTGCATGGAGTTGGATGGGCGCTTGAGGGCATCACAGCAGCCACAAGGGGGTGAGTATACTCTCATTCTGCTGATTCAGCACGCATTGGAGGTGTCTGGGTGGGGAGGCGGGCTGTGGGTTCCCCTAGGCCAGGGCGAGTTTAGCAGGCAAGGTCCCTTCTTAAGGCAGGCCCTGTGGCACCCTACCCCACCTATGTACAGTGCCAACTACACCTAGTCAGGCTCCTGTGACATCCATGTGTGCAGCAATCGGGCATAGCCTTGTAACCCATGTCCCTGGGATTGATTAGGGAACTCCAAGTGCACGCGTATTGCAGGGGGCTTCTGTGTCTGTAGTGTCCGCCAATGGTAGCGGTATTGCATGCACTCAACATGTCTTTCTTCTGTCTCCCCCCCCCCTTTTTGTGGTCTCCCTGTTCTTGTGTGCATTAGCATCATCAGGCGGAGGAGCAGTGGCACCGGAGCAGGAGGAAGCTGCATCCCACATGGCCCTGGAGGGCGAGACTACGGAGTCAGAGTACACCAATGGGCCGGAGGGTGAGGGGAGCTCCACGGCGGGGATAGGAGCTGACACCAGTGACACAGACTCGTCCTCTGATGGGAGCTCCCTTGTGGTGGCGGCAACATCTGTGCCCCCCGCATCTACAGGTACCGCCGACACCCCCCCTAACAGCACCGCCCGCCCAGCATCCCCTCAGCCGTTGCCCCGTGCCTGCTCACCCAGGAGGGTGGGCATCACCTTCGCCCCAGGCACCTCAGGCCCTGCCCCAGTCACCCCTGCTGCCCTCAGGGAGGAGGCCATTGACCTCCTCAGGTCCCTCACTGTTGGGCAGTCTACCATTTTGAATGCCATCCAGGGTGTAGAAAGGCAGTTGCAACAAACAAATGCATTCCTGGAGGCCATTCATTCTGGTCAGGCGGCCGTTCAGCGAGTTTTTCAGACTATGGCCTCAGCACTGATGGCTGCCATTGTCCCTGTGTCTAGCCTCCCCCCTCCAACTTCCTCCACCCAGACCCATTCCCCTGTACCTCATCCTATCCGAAGCACACCTTCAGACCAGCATGCACACACGTCAACACACAAGGGAAGCTCAGGCAAACATAAGCACAACACATCCCACAGGCACTCATGCAAGCATCACACACACGCAGACAGCAACATCCACTGCCTCCACTGTGTCCCCCTCCTCCTCGTCTCCCTCCTCCCTCCCAGTCTCATCTCCACTCACACCTGCATGCACTACATCTACAGCCACTACTGCCATCACCAGCACACACACCACCACACCCCGCTCACGTGTAGTCACCACCCCCACTGCCATTCACACTTCCCCTGTGTGATTTCCCAGTGTGTCTGTGACGCCACCTCCCAAGATACACAAACACAGGCACACACCCACCCAAAAGCCATCCACCTCACGACAGCCTCCAGCACATGCACCTTCACCCAAAGTCACCAAACGAACACTTCCTACAACCACAACCTCTTCCTCCACTCCCAAACCCCCTCCAGCTACCCGTCCTAGTGTTTCCCAAAAACTTTTCCTGTCCAACCCTGACCTCTTTCCCACACATCCCCCACCCTGTACACCTCCTATGGCCTGACTGTCCAGGTCCCAACCTACCACCTCAGACACAACATCTCCGGGACCAGTGGTGCCTGTAGTCACCGGAATCTGGAGTACACCGGCCACCAGGGCAGCCAGTGTGGCACGGAGCCACAGCCTGGACAGTCCCCTACCTGCGAAGCATCTAAATTTGGCCAGTGCCCGGCGGGAGAGGGGGAAGACTCCAGCCACCAAAGCCGCTCCCAGAGGTACAGGTGGGAGTTTGGAGTCAGCTGCAACACCTTCCAAGGTGGTGAAGGGCCACAAGAAAGTCAGCAGATGTGGGAAGAGCAGCACAGCGGAGAAGACCGCCATCATCCCCGCTGCCCAGGAGCCCACCGCCAGCACCTGCCCTGCTGCCCAAGAGCCCACCGCCAGCACCTGCCCTGCTGCCCAAGAGGCCACCACCAGCACGTGCCCTGCTGCCCAAGAGGTCACCGCCAGCACCTGCCCTGCTGCTGTCCAAGAGGCCATTGGCTAGAGAGGACCGCCAGCACCAGCCCCGTTGGGCCAGACAGGACCGCCACGACTGCCAACAACAGCCCCGCTGGGCCAGACAGGATCCCCAGCACCAGCCCCGCTAGGCCAGAGAGGACCGCCAGCACCAGCCCCGCTGGGCCAGACAGGACTGCCAGCACCAGCCCCGCTGGGCCAGAGAGGACCACCAGCCTCGCTGGACAAGACAGGAACACCAGCAACTGAGTCACTGCAAAGGACACCGCCGCCAGAAGCACCGCTGAACAGGGCACCGCCACCACAAGCACAGCTGAACAGGGCACCGCAGCCACAAGCACCGCTGGCCCATGAGCACCAAAGGCACTGACGCTACTGAGTCCATCACGAGCAGGATGAAGCACTCTGGGCACCATGCCCCCTCCAGAACCAGTGGAGAGATCCATCCACTACCTCAATCCTTAGCAGGATGAAGCACTCTGGCGCCATGCCCCCGCCAGAACCAGTGGAGAGATGCATCCACTACCTCAGTCCTTAGCAGGATGAAGCACTCTGGGCACCATGCCCCCTCCAGAACCAGTGTAGACTGTCATCCACTTGAGAGACTGTGGCTTTGCACTCCCCAGGATGGAACAGTGGGCAACCCACCCACTGCAGAGACTTGTGAGACTGTGGCTTTGCACTCCCCAGGATGGAACAATGTGCAACCCACCCACTGCAGAGACTAATGAGACTGTGGCTTTGCACTCCCCAGGATGGAACAATGGGCAACCCACCCACTGTAGAGACTTGTGAGACTGTGGCTTTGCACTCCCCAGGACGGAACATTGGGCATGTGGCCCTCTCGTGGATTTGGCGTTGTACACTCAACCGGCTGAGGTGCCCCCCCTTTCCCTCCCCCTGAGGTGCCTGTTTTCTTGCTATCTGATGCCCCTGCAGTGTTCTCTACGTCATGGTCTGTGATCTTGTGTGGGCCTCGCCCATGCCGTGTGGGCCCAGTGTTCCCTGGACCTCATTACAGCACTACCTGGACTACTAAGCTTGGTGTATATTTTGTTTATAGTGTATATATATATTTTTGCGTACTTGATTTTAATATATTACAATGGTTACACTCATTTTCTTTTGTCTTTGCATTCTTACGGGGGTTGGGGTTGTAACTATAATGTATCATGCTGCATTATTGTGTGTGTTGTCGTGGGGAGGGTGGGGGTGTGGCTTGTTGCGTGTGTGAGTTGTTTTTTCTCTCCCCCCGTGTCGTAGGTGCAGTACTCACCGTTGTCTTCGCCGCCAGCGTTCGTGCTCCTGGTAGAGGAGCAAGAAGATAAGGGCTGGCAGGATCTGCAGCTCTGGTTCCATGGTGTCCGGATTCCATCAAAGTCCTGTTTCCGCCGTGTTTTTGTCCACGGTAAATCCGCCCCGTAAAAGGTGGCGGATTGGTAGGTTGTGATACTGTGGGCGGTACTTTGTCCTCCGCCTGTCTGTTGGCGGTGACCACCAAGCTGTTTGTCTGTAACGCCGTGATGGTCGGAGTGTTAAAGTGGCTGTCTTTGTTGGCGGTTTCCGCCACGGTCGTAATTCCAATTATTTTACCGCCGGCCTGTTGGCGGTCTTACCGCCGGTTAAACATCGTCCGCCAGGGTTGTAATGACCACCATAATGTAGGCATCAGAGCCATCCCATCAACTCTTGGTATGTTTTTGTCACTAGCAGCAATCAAGGCCTGTCAGCAGCATTCAACACCACAGATATTTTGAATTCCCGGAGTTCACCTTCTACCCCCAAGACCTCTCGCTCACCAATGTTGTTTTTACCCCATAAGACGAATTGATGCAAATACCCTGTATTGCTATCTTGAAGGCATCCCATTCCATATTAGTATGGGAGGCTGCACGTTCTTTCTCTGTAAAATAGCTGTCTAACACCTCCCTAATTGTTTAAGAGACTGAGGGATCCAATAGTGCATCTGGTTGTTTTCACCACACAGGTATAGCTGCTGCTGTCCTTCCCAATGTCAGTGTAGTTATTACAGGATTATGTTTTGAATAATGCGGCAGAGGTCTTCAGTATTGTGCGTGCATGGGATAAGAGGAACAATAGTTTCTAAGATTCTGTCTAGGCTCAAATAGTAGGAGAATTCCTGAGTTAGGGAATGTGTGGAAGATTCCAGCGTTGAGGTGAGTATAATGTGAGTATAATGGGCTGAGAAATTTATCAAAGGGAGGAGTCCCTGTGAACACAGTCAGCGAAGAATGCTGGCAGTGGAGCAGCATTCAGCCGGTAAAGGGACATACATTTATCAAATCAGCAAACATTAAGCACACAATGATCTTCAAGGTCTTATGCAGTGAAAACCACCTGGCTCCTACTGGTTTTGCCTGTGGGAAAACTGCTTCAACAGGGACCATGCAATAGAACTCCTTCAAAAATTGAACTGGTTTGTCGGAGCTAGACCTCCATATGAAATTAGAGTATTAATTGAGGTGGTTAACTATCCACCTCAAGTAATAATCACAAGATTAATAAATAAAATTACACCAAAATGACAAAGGTCTATTAAGGAGAACAAGATATATCATTTTTAAAAGTTTAAATAGAAATAGAGCCAAAAAGTAATAAGCACCAGTGGACTTGGCCTTCTCTGCAGGGTCACTCCCAAACGTTTGGCCTTCTCCCCTCCTGTGTTGCTGGATTTGTATTTGTTGGACATAGATCTCTGTGCACTTTACCACTGCCCGCTCTCTAAAACATGGTAAAATTGACTTGCATCTGATTGCCATGTGTAGGTCACTTATTAGTCTCCTAATAACACAGTATATCATATACCTCCCAGACAGCTACACAATGGAGAGTCTATATGTTGCCTGGATGGCTATTCGAGGCAGGATGGGGGAGGGCGGCGCTGTGCACAGCCCCACTTGCACTTCAAAAGACTGTGTCTGAGCTCTCACACAAAGAACTTGTGCTTCTGATGAGACTGTGACCAGGGCAGGCAGTCAGAAAACACCAGAGACTTATTTTGGGGAATCCTCCAAAGGTTTACCTCACTTGGAATAGGACCTCAAAGTATATCAATAGGACAACCAAACCCACTCCTCAGTCACTTCTACACCTGCAGAAGGACTCCCACAGGACTGTCCTGCTGTCTGTTGCCTGCTGTGTACTTCAGAGGACCTCCTGCTGCACCAAGAAGACTGCCCTACTGCCTTAAGTCTGCCATGTACCCTCAGAGGTCTGCTCTGCTAGTGGAGACCTGCTTTCCTGCCTGAACCTAAGACTTCCAGAATAGCTCAAATGGCCAACTGACTGGACTCTTGATCAGAGTCTTAGGGACAGAAAAGGCTCCAACCATCTTGGATCATCACCTGGGCCCAGCTTGAGTGAGTCCTGACCTTCCAAGTGGTGCCCCTCCACCTCTAGTTCATGGCCCTTAGAAGAGGTGATAAAGATGATCTGTATCAAAAACTTGGAACTTAGATGATTTTCTGCTAAAAGGTACTCAGAGAACTGAGAGGAGTCCATGACCTACCTGCTTTCCGATCTGCCCAAGTTTCCATTCAGCCTGACTTCGTGGCCGTCCCAACAATATCTTCACAGCATCAAATCCTGTTGCAGAAGGGATAAATTGTGGACCTCTTGTCAGCTACAGCCTGCAGGTTTGTCTCACTTGAGACGTCCAAAAAAGATACTAATTCTGAACACAGAAATCTTCACCCAGACTTTAGCCAGTGGCTACCTGATGATGTCTCCTCGTCCTCCAACACTGACAGGTGCCTTGCACACTGACCTTCATCTTCTCAGATATTTTTCTTTAAGATTTCCTCTTAATCCGAATGTAAGTGGAGACCAAACCCAATTCATTTAATCTGAACAGTGCTCTATTGAGGTCGGATGTAATTTTTGTCTGACCAGAATTCTAAGATGGTGCTTTGATCTTGGTTGCACAAGTTTACACTTACAACTTTAAAAAAATCATTACTCCAGTTCTACTGATTGGATTTCTGTCATTTTGGGGTGAAATAATTTATTGGGGTTGACTCTTTTTTTTACTGTTTAAGTGCTGCATAAATACTTTAAACATTGCCTCTAAATTACGCCTGACTCTTTTTTTGCCAAAATACCAGAGTTAAGCACAGGTTAATTTAGTGACTTTTAGTGGTTCACTCTGGCATAGATTGTGGCAGTTTCTTGAGCAGACTTTCACCCCCTTCAACCAACAACCCAATTTCTCACAAACATGACCTATGGCCAACAGAGTATGACTGTGCAAGGGGAGAGCAAAATGTTCCATATCTTTGCAAATATGGTGCACTGTGACCTAAGCAAAGATTGAGGCCAACTGCTTTGTAGCACAGGTTAGCTACAGAAACTAGGTACAACCCAGTAATAAGTTTTACCTTTGGACTTAGAGGCATAATAAAATGTTTCATGCAACACAGGCCAGCAAGCAACATTGTGTCAAAGGGAGAGATTTGAAATGCACAAATATGGAATATTTTTGCTCTCGCCTTGTGCTGGCACACTCGGTGCAGCCTTGCCTCAGCACATTGTACTGCAAGGGTGCCTGCATTACAGGTAGGATCATTTTTGTGCAGGAACAAAAACAATCCTTGGAAGCATTTTCCTCTTTCCATGTGTGTTGAAACATACCGCAATCCTGAAAAGAGGAAATAATTATGATAATTAGAGATATTTGTCCTCCCTGTGCCTCACTGTGGAAGGCACAACATTTTGACACATTCCTAGGTTGAATGGGAATGCAACAAAATGTATGGATGGATGCATGAGAATGCCCATAATCCCCCATCGAATTCCTCCCAGCTTGAAATGTAACATAATGTAGCACAAGCAGCTGCATTGCTGTACACATCTTTGTAATGAAAACAAATATAACTGAAGACTTTGGATAGACTTTGGACAAGGTCCAGGTGAAGCTCAAGAGGAAGAAATTTGAATTGCGCACCTGCTTTCACTTAAAGATATCTCACCCACACTTAGTCACTTTTTTTAGCTCGGATTCCTCCAGCAGGAGAAAGCTGCAGGCTGTACCCAAAGAAGGCTTCATGGATCTAGATACTTTATGAATCTGATTTGGTACTGCAGAAAAACTCAGAACGGGGAAGTCTACATTTTCACCCCAGACAGCACACATTTGTTAGATCCACTTGGCAGGTTTATCCCATTCTTACAGAGATCTTTGGAGCCCAGGTTTCTCAGGATGTAAGGAAGAGTATACTTTGACACAGCCCAGGGTTTCACAGCCTAACAAACAGCACTTGGAGGCTAGGTCTCACTCCTGCAGAGGCCAGTAGCAGGGCAGGTCCAGTTGTGACTAGTCAGCTGGGCAGATAAAGGAAAAGCCTCTTGTAGCTTGAACAGGAGGTTCACTTTTTGTCCTGTGTACAAGGAGGAGAGCAGGCCCTGTCCTTCAGGGCTCCTATTGGGTCTTAGATAGCAGGTTCAATCCTCTTCTGATCTTTCTTAGGTCTAGCAGTATGCAGAGGAGGGTACTTGGGATGCCACATTTCTGCCTGGCACAAGCATGTAGGTATGGATGCCTCTTGGTACCTCCCAAACCAATATGGTGAATGTTACCAGGGGTAAGCCTATCCACTTTTGAAGTGTTTTCTGTGTGCCATAAGGCAAACAATCCCAAACTGCCTGCCTCTACCTAAATTCATGATGGTGAAACCTGTCTCCCCTTACGCAGCGACTGAGTCCCCACCCCAGCAATGTGGCCAAGGAAATGAGCAACCCCTCCTGTGTGGCAACATGCAAACCAGTTCTGGGCATAACACCCTCTTACTGTGACTAGCACCTAGCTGACTTGGGGAACAAAGAAGTGGTCTATGCAAATGTCATCTGATATTTGCCTATTGGAGGTGAAGCTCCTTTTAAGATAATTAGGTTTCTGGGCACTGCCTATATAGGCACCCTGCCAGAGGAACAGAAACACATTCCCACACCAAAGTCTCTGTCTTTGCTCTGGGTGCAGTTTTTTCCCTGTCTTTAAGGGTTTCACACTCATTGGGCTGCAGCAGGAAGATCGTGCACATTAGCCTTCAGAGACTTTAGGGCGGTAAAAGATAACTTTCTAAAAGTACCCATTCTTTAATATTTCTTACAAATCCCCCAGTGAATTGCGCATTGAATAAATGCTACAATGCCAATTTAAATTACATTTCTAGATGTTTCCTAGCTGAAGATAGCACTATTAACTTTAATATTGCATCTCAACATTTTGTCGTCCCCTAATAACGCCGATGACAAAAACACATGATCATGGAACACCTGATTTTCCAGCTCCTCACCAATGATGACGTCCATTCTGACCACTTCCACTGGGATTTCAACCTCAGAAGATACGAGATCAGCTACCAACTCACCACCATACCCAACGCCTTGATAACTCTGCCACCTTTCACGATACCTGGAAACAAGCTGAGGTCAGAATCCTCCTCAAGAAATCCTCGTCAGAACCTAGCAAGTTCCAGAAATACTGCCCCACCTCTCTGCTCCGGCTCCCCACCAAAGTCTTGGAGAAGGCCATCAACCTCCAACTCAGCAAACAACTGGAGATAAACAATCTCCTGGATCCTTAACAATCAGGTTTCAGAGCCAACCACAGCACCGAGAAATCTCTGATCGCTGCAACAGATTACATCCGTACCTTCCTCATCAAAAGAGAATGAGCCACCCTGATCCTCCTTGACTTTCGACCCTGACACCCATCCCACACTCATCAGTCTTCTATACCTATAACAGTCTTGTATCACAGACAATGTGCTCACATGGATGGCATCCTTCCTCACGTGATGCACCCAGAAAGTCGGCCTCCCTCCCATCACATCGTAAGCCAATGGCATCATTTGTGGCAACCCGTAAGGTTCATCCCTCAGCCCAACCCTCTTCAATTTATACATTACCACTTGCAGACATCGTCAGATTGCGTGACATCAACATCATCTCCTATGCTGATGACACCCTGCTCGTTCTCTCACTCTCAGCCAGCCCCACCTCGACAAAGACTAACTTCCACAACTGTAGGAAGAGTGCCTTAGCCTGGATGAAGTACAATTGCCTGAAAATCAACACTGCCAATACTGAAGTTCTGATCTTCGCCAAACACACTGCCCTTTGGAATGACTCCTGGTGGCCGACTGAACTCAGACCCACCCCTACGCCAAAAGACCACGGCCGCAACCTCGGCATCACCCTCGACAGCAAACTCTCCATGAAATGTCAGGTCAAGACTGCCCCCTCAGCCTGCTTTTGTGTGCTTTGCATGCTCTGCAAAAGTTTCAAATGGTTCCCCTTCAGGACAAGGAAGGTGCTGACGCAGACCCTCATCACCAGCGGACTGGAGTACGGCAATGCACTCTATGCAGGGATCACCACCAAACTCATACTCAGACTTCAGTCAATCCAAAATGCAGACTTCAGACTAATCCGCAATCTGCCGAAGGAACCCAGATCACCCAGCACCTCAAAGACCTCCACTGGCTCCCAATCTAGAAGAGAGGCCATTTCAAGCTCCTGATACACGCCTACAAAGCCCTCCGTGACCAAGGACCCACCTATATGAACTACAGCCTGTACTTCCACCACCTTCCAGGAACCTCTGCTCCACACACCTTGCCCTCCCAGAGATCCCTTGCATGTGCCACAAGAGAGTATGCTTCTTCTCCTGTTTCTTCACCAAAGCCTGGAACACCCGCTCCCTCCACCTCCGCACAGATTCCTCACTGACCCACTTCAGGAAGGGGCTCAAGACCTGGCCTTTCAAATAAAATCTGCAGCAAGTGCCTGGATACCCTTCTAGGTGATAAGCCCAGCTATACAAATACTTGAACGATTGATTGATTGATCTATATGAAACAGCCATTCTTGCTTCAGTGTAAATATGTTTTGGGACCTAGTCACTGTAAGGAGATGTGTAACTTTATTTTTCTACATGTCCTAATTCTAAATTCCACCTTTTTGTATAACAGTAAGTCCTATGTAAGTGTGACTTATTGCTATTTTAAAAGAAGGTTCAAACCTGTTTGGTTGGTTTCTTTTGACAGGTCAAACTGTAGTTTAAAAGCTGCTTATATCAGGCTAAAATGGCAGGTCTGAAGGGATATTTTAGTCTGTCACTGTAGTAGATGGCACAATGGGTGTTGCAGTCCACTAGTGACATTTAACGTGCAGGCTCTAGGTATGTATTGTACCATATACAAACATCGCATAGGTAGGTTAATTATGCCAATTAGGGGTATACCAATTTCACCACATTGAAAGGAAAGGCACAGGCACTGGTTAGCCAGTGCAAAGTGCACCGAGTTAAAATAGCAAGCTAAAACAGTTAAGGCAAAAGTATACTGCACAAAAGATACTCATTTCCAACAAGCTCACTTGCAGTGGTTACTACAAACACCAGCACAAAGTGCTAATCAAGATGTTTTTGCATCAAATGCTTTGCTTAGTGTGATGTTTTATCGGTAGACAATGAATATGCAAATACTTGCTGCTGCTAACAAAGATGGTGACTGAAATATGAAAATACAAATACCTACAAACCATGGCATTGAAGACAAAGGCTGAGTACAGACCACTACAATAGAACAGTTGATAAGGAACAGCAGTAGCCTCCATTTTTAAAAAGGCAGACCACAATTGTTTCCCTTGAGAAATGTTCTCCTTGGGCATTTTATGGAATACTATGGACATACTTTGGAAATACTACGAAAATATTGTGCATGTACATTTAAAGTGTTATGATGAGCATTGTAAATAAAAAACAGCACCACAAAAACATGTGCTTAATATATTAGGTATTAGGTGGCTACAAGTTTTATAATAGGAGGTGGAAATATACTATTGTGGCTTACGATTTATCCTGGAAGGAAGTTATAATAGCAGATGAATTGAAGGCAAACCGTTTGGTTTACTATTGTTCACTTAAGAACATGAACACGAAGGCCCACATTATGAGTTTGATGGTCATTCTAATTCAGCTGTTACAGAATGAAATGGGAGTCCAACCAATACAACCACTTTGCATTACAATAGTTTCTCTCCTACTTTCACTTTGGACTGTTTTAAAGTTGAAAATCTAGTGAAATTTCCAGGTAGGATATAGGTAGAAAATTACGGACTTCTGCGTTATCAGTAACTCCAGGTGTGAGCATTCCACATCAGTGTTTCTAACCAGGTCAGAAAGTGAGCCTCAGAGGGTTAACAAAAGTTTCTATTGTCTCTGACATTCCTGCATGCAGTCCTGGGTGAAGGCTCACCTGCAGTGGAGTAAAGAGGCAGCATCTTTAGGTAAAGGGAGAAGAAAGCTGTTCTGAAGTGAACATGGGGAAGCCATGAACATGTGGAAGATTTGCATGCCGGACAAAGGAGCAGTAAACAAGGAACAAATCCCTGCCATATTTTCACCTACATTTCTCATTTGAAATCTCTCAGGTGATTCACATATAGTCGGTTCACCATAGCAGAATGGATTAACTTGATTTGGCCTGGGATGAGAGGGGTGCAAGGGAGTGTTGATGTTTCTAAAGTGAATGTAAACATTTGAAACACATTGAATATGTTTAACAGACATGATACACTAATAATCAACTACATTTTTAAATCAGCAAAAAATGTTTAGGTGAGCACCATGCCTAACGTCCAACAGAGTCCCTTGGTCATCAAGATGTTTAAAAACTAGGAATCTGTGGGGGTTTAGGAGAAAAAGGCTAAGCACCTTGTTGTTGACACACAGGGGGTTATTACAACTTTGGAGGAGGTGTTAATCTGTCCCAAAAGTGACGGTAAAGTGACGGATATACCACCAGCCGTATTACGAGTCCATTATATCCTATGGAACTCGTAATACGGCTGGTGGTATATCCGTCACTTTACTGTCACTTTTGGGACGGATTAACACCTCCTCCAAAGTTGTAATAACCCCCACAGTCTTTTATTGAACAAACTTATTTTTCAGTTTGTAGGCCCCTGACACCTACATTTGGGATTTGGCAGCACAGGTTTGAGGAAGTGTCACTGCACCGAAGAAGGGAAACATCATCTTGCTTAGACATTAGTACTATGAGGGAAAGTCTTCCTTTTTGCCCCAATCACCCCTCAAGCTTTTGGACTGATAATGGTAGTTATTGACTCTGACTGTGCCCTGGGCACTGCAAACCTGTCCAAGGGCCAGTGCTCTGGCACCTTCCTGCACAAAATCAATGCCCTGAATCTTTTCCTCTTGCAGCACACTTAAAAAGAGGAAAAATGAGGAAAGAGGAACAATTAGGAAAAATAAATATATTTTGCCACGTTAGGTCTCACCTGAGAAGGCATAGCATTTTGGCTCATTTCCAGGTCTACCACTTTTGGTAAATATGCGAATTCATCAAAAACCATGGATGTTGCGTGGGAACACCCACACAACACCCATGGGAGGCCTTGTTGAGGCAGAGAAATGCAACGCAGCAATTTGAACTGAGTTTCTTTACTTCTGAATTCTGAAGCCACCCGGGGCCATGCAAGGTGGCCTTGGGTGACTTCAGAAATTGCATTTTGGACCTGCATCACACGTACACCACATGTGTTGTGCAAGAGTGATGCTACCCCAAACATAATTATTCCCCTAGCTGTTACAGAGTAGCCAAAACTGTGATAAATCAAAGGCTGAACTTAGCAGTTTTTTAAAAGAATTCTGAATCGTGGTAAAAAAACAAGATGAAACTGATTTGACACATTGGTGGTCATTTTGACTTTGCCGGGCGGCGGAGGCCGCCCGCCAAAGTCCCGCTGTCAGAATACCGCTGCACGGTCAGAAGACCGCTGCGGTAATTCTGAGTTTCCCGCTGGGCTGGCGGGCGACCGCCAGAAGGCCGCCCGCCAGCCCAGCGGGAAACCCCCTTCCATGAGGATGCCGGCTCCGAATGGAGCCGGCGGAGTGGAAGGGGTGCGACAGGTGCAGTTGCACCCGTCGCAATTTTCAGTGTCTGCTTGGCAGACACTGAAAATCTTGGTGGGGCCCTTTTAGGGGGCCCCGCGACACCCGTTCCCGCCAGACAGGTTCTGGCGGTCAAAACCGCCAGAGCCAGGCTGGCGGTAAGGGGGTCGGAATCCCCATGGCTGCGCTGCCTGCAGCGCCGCCATGGAGGATTCCCCAGGGCAGCGGGAAACCGGCGGGACACCGCCGGTTTTCCGTTTCTGACCGCGGCTGTACCGCCGCGGTCAGAATGCCCATGGGAGCACGGCCAGCCTGTTGGCGGTGCTCCCGCAGTCGTTGGCCCTGGCGATCCATGACAGCCAGGGTCAGAATGACCCCCATTGTGTATCAGGAGGCATATTTTTTTGTCAGATTTAAATTTACAAATCTACTTGTTTTTATTGCATAAATACATCAATTATTTTGTCCCTTCGTGGCTGTGGTTTTGTAATATTGTATTGTATATCAATTATTGTTCTCTAACTTCTATTCATTTTTTAATGGACAGATTCCCTTTTGTAGTTTTACCAATGTGATTCTTGCTGGGTGAAATTAAGAGTGATTTGGTGTTTACTACAAACTGTGGCCCTCATTACAACCCTGGCGGTTGGTGTTAAAGTGGCGGTAAGACCGCCAACAGGCCGGCGGAAAAAAATGGAATCACGACCATGGCGGAAAACGCCAACATAGACAGCCACTTTAACACTCCGACTGCCAGGGGGGTATAAACAGCGTGGCAGTCACCGCCAAGAGACAGGCGGAAGACAATGTAATGCCCAATCTATCACAACACGGTAATCCGCCACCTTTTCTGGGGCAGAACCAATGCGATCAAAAACATGGCGGAAACAGGACTTGGAAGGGAAAACACTCACCACACCCCATGAGGAACCAGGACGCCATGGAGCCAGAACTCCAGATACTCCCTGCGATATTCTTCCTGCTCCTCTATCAGGAGCACCAAAGACGGTGGCGACGACCACGGTGAGTACTGCACCTACAACACGGGGGAGAGGGGAGGGAAAAGAGAGTGACACACACACGCAACATGCAATACCCCCACCCTCACCCACAACACCACACACACAAATACATGCTGCAAAATTACATTTACACCCACCCCCCTGAAAGAAAGCAAGGATAAAACTAAGGGGGTCATTCTGACCCCAGCCGGCGGCGGAAGCCGCCGGCCTGGCTAGAACCGCCAGAATACCGCTGCGTGGTCAAAAGACCGCCGCGGGTATTCTGGGTTTCCCTCTGGGCTGGCGGGCGACCGTCAGAAGGCCGCCCGCCAGCCCAGCGGGAAACACCCTTCCATGAGGATGCCGGCTCCGAATGGAGCCGGCGGAGTGGAAGGGGTGCGACGGGTGCAGTTGCACCCGTCGCGATTTTCAGTGTCTGCATGGCAGACACTGAAAATCTTGGTGGGGCCCTGTTACGGGGGCCCCTGCAGTGCCCATGCCATTGGCATGGGCACTGCAGGGGCCCCCAGGGGCCCCTCGGCACCCCATACCGCCATCCTGTGCCTGGCGGCCCAAACCGCCAGGAACAGGATGGCGGTATGGGGGTCGGAATCCCCATGGCGGCGCAGCAAGCTGCGCCGCCATGGAGGATTCCCCAGGGCAGCGGAAAACCGGCGGTACACCGCCTGTTTTCTGTTTCTGACCGCGACTGTACTGCCGCGGTCAGAATGCCCAAGGGAGCACCGCCAGCCTGTTGGCGGTGCTCCTGCGGTCGTTGGCCCTGGCGGATTTTACCGCCAGGGTCAGAATGACCCCCTAAATGAATTGAACGATTGTAATCAATAAAAATCCAGTACTCAAAACTCTAAATACAGTGCATACAATTATGTACAACAAATACACAAGTCCCGGTAGTGCACCAATTATTGTCCGTGGACCACTGGGCCCAAAATGCATGGGCAAGACACCAGACTTCAAACGGAGAGAACACTGCAGGGGCATAAAATCGAAATGAAACAGGCACCTCAGGGGGAGGGGGTGGGTGGGCACCTCAGCCAGATGAATGCACGACGCCACTGCTCCACAAGGGGGCTCCATGCCCATTGATTTATCCTGGGGAGTGCAAAGCCACAGTCTCTCAAGTCTCTCCAGTGGATGGGTTGCCCACTGATTTATCCTGGGGAGTGCAAAGCCACAGTCTCTCAAGTCTCTCCAGTGGGTGGGTTGCCCAGTGCTTTATCCTGGGGAGTGCAAAGCCACAGTCTCTCAAATCTCTCCAGTGGGTGGTTTGCCCACTGCTGCATCCTGGGGAGTGCAAAGCCACAGTCTCTCAAGTGGATGCCTTTCTCCACTGGTTCTGGAGGGAGCTTTGTGCCCAGATTGCTTCATCCTGCCAAGGACAGAGGCAGTGGATGCCATTCTCCACTGGTTCTGGAGGGGGCTTTGTGCCCAGAGTGCTTTATCCTGCCAAGGACAGAGGTAGTGGATGTGATACTCCACTGGTTCTGGAGGGGACTTTGTGCCCAGAGTGCTTCATCCTGCCAAGGACAGAGGTAGTGGATGCTTTTCTCCACTGGTTCTGGAGGGGGCTTTGTGCTCAGAGTGCTTCATCCTTCCAAGGACTGAGGTAGTGGATGTGATACTCCACTGGTTCTGGAGGGAGCTTTGTGGCCAGAGTGCTTCATCCTGCAAGGGACAGAGGTAGTGGATGTGACACTCCATTGGTTCTGGAGGGGGCTTTGTGCCCAGAGTGCTTCATCCTGCCAAGGACTGAGGTAGTGGATGCCTTTCTCCACTGGTTCTGGAGGGTTTTTTTTGTGCCCAGAGTGCTTCATCCTGCCAAGCACTCAGGCAGTGGATGCCTTTCTCCACAGAAAGTCGTGCATCATGGAAGCTGCCCTGGCTCCTGGTGCTGACGGCAGCCTCTGTGGCATCGGTGCTGGCGGCAGGCTCTGTGGCCGCAGTGCTGGCGGTGGCCTCTGTGGCATCGGTGCTGGCGATGGGCTCTGTAGCGGCGGTGCTGGCGGCGGCGTCTGTGGCATCGGTGCTGGTGGCGGGCTCTGTGGCGGTGGTGCTGGCGGTAGCCTCTGTGGCATCGGTGCTGGTGGCGGCGGGCTCAGTGACTGCAGTGCTGGTGGCGGGCTCAATGACAGCAGTGCTGGTGGCGGTGCAGGTGGCGGTCTTCTCCGAACAGGTTGGCGTCGGCATGGACTCAAGGTGTGACACTGGTCCAATTGTCGGTGCCACCATGCCCTCTCCTGACCTGCACTTTATTTTCTGGCCCTTCCCCACCTTGGACGGTGGGGCAGCTGTCTTGCCCCCATCCCCTTTCGTTTTCCCTGAGCCCCTGGTGGCAGCTGTTTTCTGCTTCTCCCTCCAGGATGTGGGAAACTTTTTAACTTTTGCAGGTGGTGGAATGTCCTTGCCCTCGCTCTGTGGCACACTGGCAGCCCTGTTGGTTGGCACACTCCAATAGCCCGCAGTTGCTGGCACCACTGTGCCTGGTGATGTGGTTGCTGAGGTGCTGGGTTGTGACCTGGAAAGCCTGGCCCTAGGGGAAGGACGGGGGGGGAGGTGTAGGGAAGAGGTCAATATTAGCCAGGAAAAGTTTTTTAGACACACTGGGATGGGTAGATGGAGAGGGTTTGAGAGTGGAGGAAGAGGCAGTGGTTGTAAGAGGTTTACGTTTGCTGAATTTTGGTGAAGGTGCATGGGCTGTAGGCTGTTGTGAGGTGGATGGCTGTTGGGTGGGTGTGTGCCTGCGTTTGTGTACTTTGGGAGGAGGGCTCACAGACACACTGGGAGAGAACACAGGGGATGTGTGAATGGTAGTGGGGGTGGTGAGTGCATGTGAGCGGTGTGTGGTGATGGCGTGCTGGTGATAGAGGTAGTGGCTGAATATGTAGTGCATGCAGGTGTGAGTGGAGATGAGACAGGGAGGGAGGAGGGAGACGTGGAAGAGGGGGACACAGTGGAGGCAGTGGATGTTGGTATGTCTGCATGGGTATGATGCTTGTGTGAGTGCCTGTGGGATGTGTGGTGCTTATGTTTGCCTGAGCCACTTTTGTGTGTTGAGTTGTGTGCATGGAGGTCTCATGGTGTGCTTGGGATAGGCTGAGGTACAGGGGATTGGGTCTGGGTGGAGGAGGTTGGAGGGGGGAGACTGGACTTAGGCACAATGGCTGCCATCAGTGCTGAGGCCAGAGCCTGAAATGCTCTCTGGTGGGCTGCCGCGCCAGAATGAATGCCCTCCAGGTAAGCATTTGTTTGTTGCAAATGCCTCTTGACACCCTGGATGGCATCCAGAATGGTTGATTGCCCAACAGTGAGGGATCTCAGGAGGTCAATAGCCTCCTCACTGAGGGCAGCAGGGCTGACAGGGGCAGGGCCTGAGATGCCTGGGGCGAAGGAGATGTCCACCCTCCTGGGTGAGCGGGCACGGAACACACACTAAGGGGCTGCTGGGAGGACGGTGCTGGTGGGAGGGTGGCGGCTGTACCTGTTGATGCAGGGGGCACAGAGGGGCCTGCCACTGCAAGGGAGCTCTAATCAGAGGAGGAGTCGCTGTCGCTGCTGTCACCTCCTGTCCCCGCCGTGGAGCTCCCCTCGCCCCACTGGTGGCTTCAGACTCCATTGTCTCGCCCTCCAGGGTCAAGTGGGATGCAGCTCCCTCCTGCTCCGGTGCCACTGCTCCTCCGCTTGATGATGCTATTGTACACAAGTACAGGGAGACCACAAAAAGGGGGAGAAGACAGAAGAAAGACATGTTCAGTGCATGCAATACCACTACCGTTGGCGGACACTACAGACACAGCAGCCCTCTGCACTACGCCATGCACTTAGAGTTCCTAGATTATTCACAGGGACATGGGGTACAAGGCCTATGCCCAATTGCTGCACACATGGAAGTGACAGGAGCCTGACTAGGTGTAGATGGCTCTTACCACTGGTGGGGTTGAGGTGCCACATAGCCTGCCTCACAAAGGGACCTTGCCTACAAAACTCGCCGTGGCCTAAGGTAACCCACTGCCCACCTCCCCCACCCAGACACCTCGTAATGCTCGCAGAGTCAGATGGATGTGACTGTACTCACCCCCTTGTGGCTGCTGTGATGCCCTCAAGCGCCCATTCAACTCCGGATACGCCACCGCCAGGATCTGGAACATCAGGGGGATCATGGTGCAACGGGGACCCCTCCCACGTTGGGAGGACATCCCCAGCTGGGCCTCGGCAGTCTTCTTGCTCCAGTGGTGAATGTCCTCCCATTTTTTCCGGCAGTGGGTGCTCCATCTGTGGTGGACCCCTAGGGTCCGGACGTCCTTCGCGATGGCACGCCAAATATCCTTCTTCTGGTGGGCGCTAACCTACAGGAATAGTAAAGGGGAAAAGGAAAATCTTAAACTGCAAGGGAGCTCTAATCAGAGGAGGAGTCGCTGTCGCTGCTGTCACTTCCTCTCCCCGCCGTGGAGCTCCCCTCGCCCTTCGTCCCACTGGTGGCTTCATACTCCATTGTCTCGCCCTCCAGGGTCAAGTGGGATGCAGCTCCCTCCTGCTCAGGTGCCACTGCTCCTCCGCTTGATGATGCTATTGTACACAAGTACAGGGAGACCACAAAAAGGGGGGGAAAACAGAAGAAAGACATGTTCAGTGCATGCAATACCACTACCGTTGGCGGACACTACAGACACAGCAGCCCTCTGCACTACGCCATGCACTTAGAGTTTCTAGATTATTCACAGGGCCATTGGGTACAAGGCCTATGCCCAATTGCTGCACACATGGAAGTGACAGGAGCCTGACTAGGTGTAGATGGCTCTTACCACTGGTGGGGTTGAGGTGCCACATAGCCTGCCTCACAAAGGGACCTTGCCTACAAAACTCGCCGTGGCCAAAGGTAACCCACTGCCCACCTCCCACACCCAGACACGTCGTAATGCGCCCAGAGTCAGATGGATGTGACTGTACTCAGCCCCTTGTGGCTGCTGTGATGCCCTCAAGCGCTCATTCAATTCCGGATACGCCACCACCAGGATCTGGAACATCAGGGGGATCATGGTGCAATGGGCACCCCTCCCACGTTGGTAGGACATCCCCAGCTGGGCCTCCACGTCTTCTTGCTCCAGTGGTGAATGTCCTCCCATTTTTTCCGGCAGTTGTTGCTCCATCTGTGGTGGACCCCTAGGGTCCGGACGTTCTTCGCGATGGCACATCAAATATCCTTCTTCTGGTGGGGGCTAACCTACAGGAATAGTACAGGGGAAATGGAAAATCTTAAACCGTCCAGAGCGTCACAGTCATTGGCCCACATTCCCACCCTTGCCCTGACGCACATACACTCACCATCCACTCATGCAGGGTTCTGTCTCCCCCCCCTCAATCTTCCATCCACACCACTCCAAACAGGCATTGCCCATACAGCATGCTCACAGTGTACTCACCTGTTTGTCTGGAGGACTGTAGAGCAGCATGTACTGGGGGAGGACGCCATCCACTAACTTCTCCATCTCCTCCGAAGTGAAGGCAGGGGCCCTTTCCCCAGACACATGAGCCATTGTCGCTTCCAGACTGAGGTCACAGCAGCACTTGCAGTGTAGGTCCTCTCCTATCGAAGGTCAGGTATCAAGTGAGTGAACAGACAGAAAATGGCGGTCACGTCCACGGCGATGCGTACCGTCACCGCCGGTGTACATCGTCATTGGCTCCTGGGACCCATAGGGTCCAATGATAACCAATGCAGTATTGCGCCGCGGTCTTCGACCGCCTACCGCGACGGTGTACAACGCCAGCGCAGTTACCTCACATCCCCTTGTCCAACCTTACAGGTCAGGCAGACGCCATTTCAGGGGGCCACATGGCATTAATAATAACTGCGTCATACCTATCTAGGCCTTGCATACACACAGTGACAGGCACATTGAGGATTAACAAATGTGTGCAAATTAAAATTTTGTAATACCTCAGTGTTACCTGACTCTCTGATCGCTGTTCTCGTCCATAGGGCACGTCCGCTGGGGTAGGTGATGAGATGGCGGCATCCTCCGGTATACAGACCGTTGGTGGACCTGTCGACAATGGAAGAGAGACACGTAATAGTCACCTACAGACTTGATCGTGCAACAGTCCTGGAACTGTGTGCCCAGTTGGAGCCAGACCTGATGTCAGCAATGCGCCATCCCACAGGGATACCCCCTCTAGTGCAGGTCCTGTCAGTACTCCATTTCCTGGCAAGTGGGTCTTTTCAAACTACAGTGGCCATTGCATCAGGGATGTCCCAGCCTATGTTCTCAAACATGTTGTCCAGAGTGTTGTCTGCCCTGCTGAAACACATGTGCAGCTACATCGTTATCCCTCAGGTGGAGGATTTGCCTACAGGGAAATGTGACTTCTATGCCCTGGGACATATCCCCAACATCATAGGTGCCATTGATGGGACACATGTGGCCTTGGTTCCCCCCCCACAGGAGTGAACAGGTGTACAGAAACAGGAAGAGCTACCATTCAATGAATGTGCAGATGGTGTGTTTGGCCGACCAGTACATCTCCCATGTGAATGCCAAGTTTCCTGGCTCAGTGCATGACGTTTACATTCTGAGGAATAGCAGCATCCCTTATGTGATGGGGCAACTCCAGAGGCACAGTGTGTGGCTAATAGGTGAGGACAAGGACTCTATACCCTGTGAATAGTTGTCTGGGTCTGGGGTTGTCCCTAAGGGTTAGTGTGTATCTAACAGTTGTCCCTCGACATTTGCAGGTGACTCTGGGTACCCCAACCTGTCATGGCTACTGACCCCAGTGAGGAATCCCAGGACAAGGGCAGAGCAACGCTACAATGAGGCACATGGGTGAACTAGGAGAGTGATTGAAAGGACCTTCAGCCTCCTGAAGGCCAGTTTCCAGTGCCTCCATATGACAGGTGGTTCTCTCTACTACTCACCAAAGAAGGTGTGCCAGATCATCGTGGCCTGCTTTATGCTGCACAACCTTACTTTGAGACGACAGGTGCCTTTTCTGCAGAAGGATGGTGCAGAAGGAGGTCTGGCAGCTGTGGAGCCTGTGGACAGTGAAGAAGAGGTGGCAGAAGAAGAGGATATCGACAACAGAAACAACGTTATTCAGCAATACTTCCAGTGAGACACAGGTAAGATGTCACTGCCTCACACATCTCATACTATTGTTTGAGCTAGCATAAGTCTGTCACTTTCACTCAGTGTATGGACCCTGACTTGTCACTTTGCCTTTCCATTTCACAGATGTGGGTCCCACTGTGTGACCTCTGCTATATTACCTCATGGAGTAGAGCTGTGTTACATCGGTATGCTGACAATACAATTGACATTGCTATATTCCATATTTATTGAAAATACACATTTGTGAAAGCACAGACTGACTCCAGATTGTTTTGTTATTCAAGGGTGTTTATTTCAGTGCAAACTGATAGAGGGGTGGACAAATGGGCAGGGGTGATGGTGGAGGAATGTCCATGGCAGAGTCCAGTCTATTTGTTTCACAGCTGCATTGTCAAAAGGGGCATAGGAAGTGGAGCTAGGGCAGTTTAAGGATGGACAGGGTGACAAAGTGGGACAGAAGGATGACATTCAGGGGGGGTCTCATTTCCTGGCGGGGTCTTGGCATTGTTCTCTGTCTTTGTCCTGGATCTCAGGGACCGTTTGCGGGGTGTTTATCCTTCTGCAGGGGGTGGGGTGCTTGTGTCGTGGTCCTGTGGCGATGCCTCCTGTCCACTAGCACCGGCAGAGGTGGTGGTCTGTTCAACATCCAGGCTAGTGTCAGGGGCCCCTTGTTGTGCCACAGTGTCCCTCCTGGTGTTCTCAAGGTCCTTCAGCACTCCTACAATGGTGACCAGGGTGGTGCTGATGGACTTGAGTTCCTCCCTGATCCCCAAATACTGTTCCTCCTGCAGCCGCTGGTTTCTCCTGAAACTTGGCCAGTACCGTTGTCATCGTCTCCTGGGAATGATGGTATGCTCCCATGATGTTGGAGAGGGCCTTGTAGAGAGTGGGTTCTCTGGGCCTGTCCTCCCCCTGTTGCACAGCAGTACTCTCAGTTCCCCTGTTTTCCTGTGCCTCTACCCCCTGAACTGTGTGCCCACTGCCACTGTCCCCAGGTCCCTGATTTTCTTGGGGTGGTGGGTTTGCCTGGGTTCCCTGTAGTGGTGGACACACTGCTGCTTGACGTGTCCTGTGGACAGAGGGATGGGCCCACTGGGTGGGTGCTGTGCTGGTGTTTCCTGAGGGGGGAGGCTCTGCGGTGGCATGTGCCAGTGTCAGGGGAACCGACTGTCCCAAGGTCCCAGATGGGCCGGGCTGGTCATCTTGATCCAGTTGAACAGAGCTGCTGTCTTCACTGTGGGCCCCTTCTGTTGGGGGAGTGGACATGTCTGAAACCTCCTGTCCGGTGACGTTGGGTAGGGGTCCTGCAGGGGTGTAAAGACATGATTATTGCATCCGTGTGCAATGGGTGGGTGACCCTGTACCCCCCTGTTTGCATTCTTGTCTAGGACCTTGTGTGATAATTGGTATGAGGTCTGTGTGGGTATCTGTAGTGGACATGCTTTGGTGATGGGTGTACATGCTTTGGTGTTGCATGCAGGGTTTGGTGTTGGGATGGGTGGGTTGTGATAGTGGGACATTTGTGAGGTGTTGAAGTGATGGGGGTGAGGGAGGGGGATGTAATAGTTAAGAGTTGGCTTACCAGAGTCCATTCCTCCTGCTACTCCTGCGAGGCCCTCAGGATGCAGTATAGCCAAGACTTGCTCCTCCCATGTTGTTACTTGTTGGGGAGGAGGTGAGGGGCTGCCGCCAGTCCTCTGTACAGCAATCTGGTGTCTTGAGACCACGGAATGCAACTTCCCCCGTAGGTCTTTCCGCCTCTTCCTGATTTCATCCCGTGTTCTTGGATGCTGTCTCACTGCGTTAACCCTTTCGACGATTCTGCGCCATAGCTCCATCTTCCTAGCAATGGATGTGTGCTGCACCTGTGATCTGAAGAGCTGTGGCTCTACCCGGACGATTTCCTCCACCATGACCCTGAGCTCCTCTTCATAGAACCTGGGGTGTCGTTGAGGTGCCATGATGTGGTGTGGGTAATGTGTTAGGTGGTGTTGATTGTGATGTGTGAGGGGATGTGCTTGTGTGTGTTGTCTGAGGTGCGTGGATGGTGTGTGTGATGGTGTTGTGTGTCTGTGGATGCTAGTGTTGTTTCTGGTGGTGTCTCTCTCTGGGCTTCTTTCTCAATTTTTGTCGTAAGGGTTTGTGGGTGATGTGGGTGTGTGTTTTATATTGGATTGGGTGTGTGGGAGTAGTGTGTGTATGTGCATCAGGTGTGTGTATTCTGAATTGTCCAATGTGGTTGTGTTTTGTAAATGTGTGTGTATTTTGAGGGCAGTGGTGTGTACCGCCAGTGGTTTACTCTGGTTGAAAGACCGCCGCGTGGATTCGTGGGTCGTGATAGTGTGGGCGTATTCCTGTTGCGTGACGGTGGAGTTTTTGTTATCGCCAGTTTATCACTGACCTTTGGTGTGGCGGACTTGTGTGGATGTCTGGATTTTGGTGGATTCCAGGCTGTGGGTTGTAATAGCTGTAGCGGAATTCCGCCGCTCGGTCTTCTGCACAGCGGTAAGCGGGATTTACCGCCAATGTTGTAATGAGGGCCTGTATTTGTTGGATGTGTACATTTTTGGAGTTTCCAGTAGAGCGCATTATTTTTGCTTATTACTTACATTTGTATTTAGCTGATCATGGTGGATAAACATGTGTGATTTGCCTGGAAGTGATTAACCTGTAGGAAACTGCTATTGTCAGCTTTTAAGCTCACACTTTTTTGTTATAGCAAAGTTTGTACTTTGTGAGTGTTTAAGGCGTCCATAAGTTATGATCTTAAACTTAGGCCACTGAACAGAAGCAAAGAAATACTTCATGACGCTAAAAACAATGTAAAGTGAAAGTACTATGTTCTGGTAATTGTGAGAAGGTGCCAACATTTTAAATTGCTATGTATGTCACACAGTATATTTTATAAATGTATTTTAGAATTGATAATTTGATGTAATCCTATAACTTTATTTGGCCCTTAAAGCAACGTTAAAATAAGCCTTAAAGATACCTACCGTCCATGCATTCACCGTCATTATGGCCATCTTTGAACACTATTTCCATTGTTTTGAAAAAACTATTTTGGAGATGGCTGCCAAGTTTACCTGCACGTAAATTGCACCAATTCTGTATGGTTTTCCTTCAAGTAAAAAAAAAAAAAATCTTTCAAATTTGGCCATCGTTTGTATGCATTCATAAACTGTTGCAATCTTTGAAAGATTTTCTTATACTTTGATAAAATCCTTTTAAATGACTACCATGTCTGCTTCTAGCTACCTTATTGAGAAAAAAGCATTTTTAAAGCCAATATGTGTTATGGACATACTCGTTTTTCATCCGCCATCACTTGTTCTTTTTGCATTTGTCGCCCTAAGTGGGAAGGGTATGCCCAGACGTGGGTCCTGTGCTTCCCATGCCACTGGATTCAAGCTAAGCCTTCAGCGAAGACACAGTGAAATTATTTCTCAAAAGGAACCTCATCCATGGACTCTTTAACAACCAGAACTTGTTCTTTAGCCCCTGTTTTAAGTATCATGCCAAACAAACCTTGGTGATACCACCCCAAAATGTTTAAACCCTTGAACACCACATAAATGTTGCCTTGGATTTTGTGCCCTTTGAATTCTAAGCAATCTTCAATTAAATCTTCTAATTTTATTTTTCTCCCTTCTTGAGAGACAGGTACCCTGTCTGGGGGATGCAGCTTCCTATCACCCAAGGTGTTGTGAAATAAATCTGATGAAATCATTGTAATACGTGCACCAGAATCAACCAAAGTTTTATCACCCACCATAATATCCACAGAAGCATCCACACACTCACATTGATCCCCAGTTGCCATCTGACCCTCAGTGATGACAACAATCATGCCCTGTAATACTTTTACCATAAGTTCATCTCTGTGTGTGTCATCCTCATCCACCACACTACTTATTTTTGTATGCCTACTTTGTGTAGATTGACATACTTTGGCAAAGTGACCAATTTTACCACACTTCTTACACAACACACTCTTAGCTGGACAACCTGTGCCTTCTCTGTTGTGTGGTGCATTACCACACCTAAAACATATGTTGCTGGTCTTAAAAAAACAGTTCTCAGATTTCTTTTGCTCACTTCTGTTTGGGCCACCTGACTTTGGAGTCAACTTGACTGCATTAACATTTACTTCACCATTGTCTCCTACAGCGGTACTGGAACTGAGCTCTTTCAGTGATATTTGTACCAGTTCAATACTCTTAGCAACTTAAATAACCTCCTCCAAAGTTGGATTTCCCATGCTCAGGAGTTTTTGTTGAATGTGTTTATCTGCACAATGACGAATGAATTGATCCCTTATCAATGGGTCCATGAAAATCACAAAACTCACATTGTGAAGATAACTTCCTCAGTGCACTAATGTACGCATCCACATCTTCATTGTGCATTTGAGTACGTTTGAAGACTAAGGGGGTTATTACAACTTTGGAGGAGGTGTTAATCCGTCCCAAAAGTGACGGTAAAGTGACGGATATACCACCGGCCGTATTACGAGTTCCATAGGATATAATGGACTCGTAATACGGCTGGTGGTATATCCGTCACTTTACCGTCACTTTTGGGATGGATTAACACCTCCTCCAAAGTTCTAATAACCCCCTTTATGCCTCAACACCACCAGACTGGGCTGCACATCAAACCTTGTAGCTACTTTTTTAATAGCCACTTGATAGTCGTTTAGGTCTTCTTCCTCTTGTTCTAAATCTGGTAGATGCTTAAAGCTTTCTCTACACTCATAACCTAACAAATATTTGTTTCTTTCCGGTCTGAAATAAGCCGCAGCAATCGCCTCAAGGTAAGTTTCAAATTCATCAAACCATTGTTTAGTTCCGTTGTATGTGGACCATACAAGATGACGGTTGTAACCGCTTGTATTAAAGATAAAGGGGGTCTTTCCAACTTTCGCCGCCCGCCAAAGTTCCCCTGACGAAAGACCGCTCCGCAGTCAAAAGACCGCGGGGGTCATTTCGACTTTCCCGCTGGGCAGGCAGGCGACCGCCAAAAGGGCGCCCGCCGGCCCAGCGGGAAAGGCCCTGCAACAATGAAGCCGGCTCTGAATGGAGCCGGCGGAATTGCAGGGGTGCGACGGGTGCAGTAGCACCCGTCGCGATTTTCACTGTCTGCAAAGCAGACAGTGAAAATCCTAATGGGGCCCTGTTAGGGGGCCCCTGCACTGCCCATGCCAGTAGCATGGGCAGTGCAGGGGCCCCCAGGGGCCCCACGACACCCGTTCCCGCCATCCTGGTTCTGGCAGTGTAAACCGCCAGAAACAGGCTGGCGGGAAGGGGGTCGGAATCCCCATGGCGGCGCTGATGGAGGATTCTCTGGGCCAGGGGTAATCCGGCGGGAAACCGCCGGATCCCCTTTTCTGACCGCGGCTTTACCGCTGCGGTCAGAATAGCCCTGGAAGCACCGCCAGCCTGTTGGCGGTGCTTCCGTTGCCCTCCGCCCTGGGGGTCATAGACCGCCAGGGTTGGAATGAGGGCCAAAGTAATGTTTTAGAAACGAAGGCTGAAAAATGCCTGTGCGAGCGGTACAGCAGGATCCTTCCCTACCGCATCAATGGCATCGTGCAGGCTCCGCCACCAAAACCGACCACATTGCGGGCGATCCTGAGGGGCAAAGGAGGCTCGCTCACCTGAACTCCAATGCAACCACCGCCAGTAGAAATTTATTTACCAGTGCCAAGACACAGTGTTAAAGTTTTGCACAATAACACACTGCACGGGTTGTCAGCAGTGGTTTCGCTCATCAACTTGTCACCAATAAATCTATGTTGCGATCCACTGAGAAGAGGCGAGGATTACCAGGTCATGTCCGAGCGAGTATTTATTTAACTTTCATCCATGTAAGAAACTACTGCTCCTCCGCTCCACGCACTCCAACAGATCTGGCTGGAACTCTCGGGCAGCACCACAGCAATTGAACAAGAACCTGAACATTCTTAAATGAGCATAAGAACATAACAGACTTGTCCATTTGGACCTCTGGCACTGCCTTTCTGGCCGCTGACATCACAGGCGGTAGAAGCAGTCCAGAGAGCAGAAGATGAGTAGTCTTCTAATAAGCGATGTTTAATTTCTGCTGCTTAGAATGGGATTAACTTGTATAAAATAAGTTCAGCAGAATAATGCACACAATTCTGAATAAAGACAAAAGGTAAATAAAATAAAATTGCTAAACAACTTATCATTTTTCTTTACTGTAAATACCTGTTAAATTATCGATTTGAACAAAAATACCATCTTTGTGCTTAGGCACAGTGTTTGTGCCTTTCAAGTGATCATAAACCAAATCGTTTTAACAATGATAAGGAAAATTGTAAGCCAGTAACATAGTTCATATTCAATATATGGTCAATATATGTTAGTAAAGGGAGACGTAACAACGATATCTTTTTTAAAGTATTTTCCTGTGATGTTTAAACATATTTTAAGTTTTTGATGTACACTAGGGGAACCACAATGTTTACATGGCATATCATGTCTTCAGTCTTAATAGAATACGGGTGATATCTAAAATAGACATTTATTTTTGTTGGTAACTGTGGTGGCAAATTAATTGTGGACTTAATATTGGGTCAAAGGTCATATAACAATTTCCTCGGATATCACTGGGGTTAAAGTATGTGTGCTGTCACTTTTACCACCCCAGATATTCTAGTGACTCGATGTCCATGCTGGCACTATTCTGGAACGGCAATAATTCAATGTTTGTATTAGCACAATTCCCCCCTTATTCATTTGTAATTCTTTCTGTTTGGTGCAATGCATATTAAGCACCTACTAATATAATTTCAGCACATGTACATTCCAAATATACTGGAAATAAGAATAAGCATCTGGAAAAAACGTTTTGCATGGGCATGCGGTTCAAAAGGTGCCAGTAAGAAACACAGAACAGTTTTTAGCACTTGAGTATCTCGTACTCAGGAATTCGGTAACAGCTGACAAAGTTATTCTTTTAAAAGTCACAAATCTACCTACTTCTGCATAGTACTGTTATGAGAACATTTCCAATTTTAATGTGAGTGACAAAGCCTCCCAGGATTTCTTCTTCCACTTAGATCCATCACAAATTTTCAGTATGTGTAAAAGTATACAGTTGTTACTTCAATTAGGTCAAAAGTTCTCCATGAGTAAATGATGCAGGCATATTCGATAGCAGAATTTACTTATTTTTCCACTGATGAAAAAATGACCTTGTAAATCCTTTTCTATTAAACAGAAATTAGCTGTGGTGTCGTTGCCTTCCTTTTCCAATCTGTAATGACATTTAAGTATGCATTTCACATAACTTTGTGCATGTTACCACTGTGTGAAAGTACCTGAAAATTGATCATAGCTGTTTCCAATCGCAGATACGTCTTGATAAATACTGTAATTTACAGTCCAATTCCCTGAAGAAATGGTGAAAATTGATCACGCTGTTGGACATTTGCCATCTGTGAACGCATTTTAAAAGAGTAATATTTTACCTCTCCAGTCCTTCAGTTGTGATGTGGAATTTAAGTGTTTCTCACTTTCATCCCTCACAAATGCTCCCCTTTAGACAAAGCTTATGCTTCCAGCCTCCTCACGTCTCCCTGCTAATACTTGTGTTTTATAATTCTTCTGGGATGTGTTAGAGTGCAAACTTTATTAACAATGAAATTACATGTATTAAAATGCCTAACTGAAATCATGTATTAGAAAATAAATGAAATGTGTATGGTGGACACCATAAACAATATGTATTTATATCAAATAAAAGTAATGTCTAATGAAAATGTATTATGCTTAATTATAATTAAATGTATTGAAAATTGAGTATTACAGTGTACTAAACAGATTATTAGTTTAAATTAAATGAAATGTTTTATTCTTCATGTTTGGGCATTAGTTTTGAAAGGCTTCACGTTTTAGTAATTTTCCAAAGGCAGGATGCTTAAACAGTGTTAACTCTGCTAAAAAAATGTTTTTCTAAATATCCTGTGTGAACTGCTCACTGTGGAGAAGTTATGTTCCTGGCTTGTAGCATTTGTTTCCTGAGATGATAATAACCTAGGAACTAAACAATAGATTTCAGTGCTCAATGGTTTTTCATATTACAATACTTGTACTTGCTCAAGTTTTAGTTTCTTGGCAGGAAGCTCATGTTATGTTTTTCTACTCTGCTTAAATGTAATTTTTGAGAGGAAACTGGCGACCAGGATCGAGAAAAGATAAGCCAATCGTGGGTGCTGAAAATGAAGAAAGATACTTCTGAAACTTGGATCAGAGTTTACTGATTGAACACTAAAACACCCCATAGTCTGACCAATGGAAACTTAGCTAGTTGCTTTCTAGGGTTTTAACATAGCAAAGGTTAAATGATGAAAGTTCAGTTGTTCCTGCCAGTGCTTAGCAGCATGCAGAATTTATTTAACTTCAGTGTTGTTTTAATGTGTTTTCTGTCCTTCTTTATGATTCTTTCAATTCAGTTACATTAAGTCCTAACATTACTGAACTGTTCCTTATTATGCCATTGCCCGAAGGAAGAAGACCAGAAGATGCTCCACTGATGAAGACATCAGTGCTTGATGATCCATTTAGGAGAGGGAAAACCAATCGTGCATTTGTTATTTTTATGTTTTCTCTCTTTAGAAAATCAAACGGCTATTTTTGGTTAGCTCCATAGTCAGATGTTTTCCAAAATAATGTTCGCTTTCTTTTTCTTTTTGCATGAAGCCCAAACATGCTTATCTAATTAGAGTAATATTTGGGGATGACAAATTCTAAATGTGACTGTTTTACATATTTGTATGTATATATATATATATATATATATAAAAAATTTGATTATAATCAATTTATCTGCAATAACTAAATGTGTTCTGCCTCCATCATTCATCTGTTATTGTTGTTATTCTGCATTGTGGTTTTTGAATGTTTAATGGTAAATATTCTGTCTAGATTGAGAGTCTTCCGATAATTTGGTCAGCCTGTATTGTACTAATATCATTTGTTCTTGCATTTGATTTACATGATCTTCGCATTGTTAATCTAAAGGACGAGAAAGCTGAACTTTATTAAACTGGTGTGGCGATTCATGGCCACTTAGGCCATGGTGCGTATAAATTACTGACTCCAAAATTGAAATTTATGTTTATTGTTTTGATATTGTTAATGCTGATTGTTAGGACATTATCACACTCCTGTCTGAGTCAAAAGGTTCAGGTCGACCTCTATGGATAATAGATGGTTACCTTCCAAGTGTCACATTATAAATAAAATATCAAAAGAAAGATAAGGCTGGACACACCCACATCAATTGGAAGCAGAGGATAGTTTTGTCTCATTAAGAGGGAAACGTCCTGTTTTTAATAGTTATATGTCATTTAAAAAGACTTTTGAGATTTGGTTTTACCAGTTGTTAGACCTTAGAGCCTTAGGGTGGTCACCCCTAACTTTTTGCCTGCCTCCCTCCACTTTTTAGATACTGTTTTTGCTGGTTTTAAGACTCTGCACACTTTACCACTACTAACCAGTGCTAAAGTTCATACTCTCTCTCCCTTTAAACATGGTAACATTGGATCATATCCAATTGGACTATTTAATTTACTTATAAGTCCCTAGTAGAGTGCACTTAAGTGCCCAGGGCCTGTAGATTAAATGCTACTAGTGGGCCGGCAGCACTGATTGTGCCACCTACTTAAGTAGCCCCTTAACCTTGTCTCAGGCCTGACATTGCAAGGCATGTAGGAGCAGTTTCACTGCCAATTCGACTTGGCCCTTAAAAGTACTTGCCAAGCCTAAAACTCCCCTTTTTCTACCTATAAGACACCGCTAAGGTATGCCCTAGGTATCCCATAGGCAGGGCACATACCTGTGTAGTTTACATGTCCTAGTAGTGTAAAATTCCTCAATTTGTTTATACACTGCTGTGAGGCCTGCTCCCTTCATAGGCTAACATTGGGGCTACCCTCATATCTTGTTTGAGAGGTAGCTGCTGATCTGAAAGGAGTAGGAAGGTCATATTTAGTATGGCCAGAATGGTGCTATAAAACCCTGCTGACTGGTGAAGTTGGATTTAATATTACTATTTTAGAAATGCCACTTTTAGAAAGAGAGCATTTTTCTGCACTTAAATCCTTCTGTGCCTTACAATCCACGTCTGGCTGGGTTTAGTTGACAGCTCCTTGTGCATTCACTCAGACACGCCCCAAAAACAGGATACACCCCCTACTGGGACCATGGCAGACAGGATTGAACTGAAAGGGGACGTGGTGCACTTCTAAGCCACTCTTTGAAGTCTCCCCCACTTCAAAGGCACATTTGGGTATATAAACAGGGCCTCTGCCCCTACCACCTCAGACACTTCCTGGAGAAGAAACTTGTAACCAGAGCCTGCATCCTGCCAAGAAGAACTGCCAGGCTGCCCAAAGGACACACCTGACTGCTTTCTGTGAAGGACTGCTGCCTTGCTGTTGCCCTCCTGCCTTGCTGCTCTCTGGCTGAGATGAAGAAGTGCTCTCCAAGGGCTTGAATAGAGCTTGCCTCCTGTTCCCTGAAGTTTCAGGACCAAAACGACTTCATCTCTTCAAGAAGGACTCCTAGTGCAGTGAAAATTTTACTGCACACCGAACCGGAGATGAATCGACGCAGCGCATGGCGTGCGGTAGAAAATTAACCACACCACCAACCGGATCGACGCAGCTCCTGTGACTTCATCCTGCCAGCACAGGAAATCCACTCACCATCACCGGGGCATCTGAAAACCCCGCAGCCTGAAGAGGATCCATGACTGAGCGCCGAAAATAGACGCACAGCCATCCCTGCAAGAAAACTAAACGACGTATCGCCGTGTGCGCCCTGAGAAATCGACGCACACCCCTTTGTTTCCACGCTTCTCCTCCTCTGCAGTTCTTTGCAGAGATTTTTCACGCGAACCAGGTACTTTGTGCTTGAAAGAGACTTTGAGGGTCATTACAACCCTGGTGGATGGTGTTAAAGTGGCGGTAAGACCGCCAACAGGCCGGTGGTAAAAATTTAGCAATTACGACCGTGGCGGAAACCGGCAACAAAGACAGCCACTTTAACACACAGACCGCCACGGCGGTACAGACCAACAGCTTGCCGGTCACCGTCAACAGACAGGTGGGAGACAATGTACCGCCCACACTATTATGACAGGCCAATCCGCCACCTTTTCTGGGGCGGATACAACACGGGTAAAAACACAGCGGAAACAGGCATTTTGAATGAAAAACGCTCACCTCTGCACACTCCACGAGGAAGGAGGACAGCATGGAGCCGGAACTTCATATTCTTCCAGCGCTAGTCTTCCTGCTCTTCTACGAGGATCACCAACGCCGGCGGCGAAGAGTGCGGTGAGTACTGCACCTACGACATAGGGGAGGGGGGAGGAAAAAAACAGGGACACACACACTCAACCCCCCAACCCCCCCCAAACCCCACCCGACTCTCACCCACTACAACACACACACCAATGCTTATCTATACATTACAGTAACACCCCCCAACCCCTGGAAGAATGCAAAGACAAAAGGAAATGAGTATAACTATTGTAATATATCAAAAATCAGTAAGCAAAAATATACATATATATACATACACTATAAACAAAATATACACCACGATTATCAGTGCAGGTTTTGCATCAAACATAGTCCGTGGACCACTGGGCCCAAAATGCATGGTTGAGGCCCACACAAGATACCCGAACATGACAGAGAGAACACTGCTGGGGCATCAGATTGAAACACAACAGGCACCTCAGGGGGAAGGGAAAGGGGGGCACCTCAGCCGGATGAGTGCACAACGCCAGATCCACGAGGAGGCTCCTTGCCCATTGATGTATCCTGGGGAGTGCAAAGCCACAGTCTCTCAAGTCTCTACAGTGGTTAGTTTGCCCACTGTACCATCCTGGGGGGTGCAAAGCCACAGTCTCTCAAGTCTCTACAGTGGTTGGATTGCCCACTGTACCATCCTGGGGAGTACAAAGCCACAGTCTCTCAAGTCGATGCATGTCTCCACTGGTTCTGGAGGGGGACTGGTGCCCAGAGTGCCTCATCCTGCCAAGGACAGAAGGAGTGGATGCATGTCTCCACTGGTTCTGGAGGGGGACTGGTGTCCAGAGTGCAGCACTCACCCCGTGACGGTCCCAGTTGCGTCACTGCCCCAGCCGCAAATGGGCTAGTGGTGTTTTCCATGGTGGCCTTTGCCCTGTTCAGCGGTCCTTGGCCTGTTCAGCGGTGCTTGAGTTGCCAGTTTCTCACCTGTATAGCGGTGCTTGCCCTGTTCAGCGGTGCTGGCCATGGCAGTCTTTGCCCTGTTCAGCGGTCCTTGGCCTGTTCAGCGGTGCTTGCCCTGTTCAGCGGTGCTTGAGTTGCCAGTTTCTGACCTGTTCAGCGGTGCTGGCCATGGCGGTCTTTGCCCTGTTCAGCGGTGCTTTCCCTGTTCAGCGGGGCTTGACTTGCCAGTTTCTGACCTGTTCAGCGGTGCTTGCCCTGTTCAACGGTGCTTGCCATGGTGGTCCGTCATTGCCCAGCTGGGCAGTGGCTGGCGGTCCTTCATGGGTCAGCTGGGCTGTGGCTTGCGGGGCCCTCCTGGGCAGTGACGATGGGGCTGGCGTGGCCTCTTCCTGGGCCGTGACGATGGGGCTGGCGGTGGCCTCTTCCTGGGCAGTGACAATGGTGCTGGCGGTGGCCTCTTCCTGGGCAGTGATGATGGGGCTGGCGGTGGCCTCTTCCTGGGCAGTGACGATGGGGCTGGCGGTGGCCTCCTGGCCAGCAGGGATGATGACGGTCTTCTCCGCCGTGCTGCTCCTCCCAGACTTTGCAGGTCTCTTCTGCCCTTTCCCCACCTTGAGAGGAGTCACAGCTGAGTCCACACTCCCCCTAGGACCCCTGTGAGCGGCTTGGCTGGCTGGATCTTCCCCCTCTCCCGCTAGGCACTGTCCAACTTCTGGTGCTTCATGGGGGGTGACTGGCAGTGCTGTGGCTCCGTAACAAACTGGCTGGCCTGGTGGCCGGTGCACTCCACATACCTGTAACAACAGGCACCACTGGTCCCAGAGATTTTTGCTAGTACGGGACCTATGAGTTTGGGGGGGGTGGTGGGAAATAGGTTAAGGGGGGCCAGGAAAAATTGTTTGGACACACTGGGACGGGTAGCTGGAGGGGGTTTGGGAGTGGAGGAAGAGGTTGTGGTTGTAGGAGGTGTACATTTTGTGGATTTGGGTGCAGGTGCATGCGCAGGAGGCTGTCGTGAGGTGGATGGCTGTTGGGTGGGTGTGTGCCTGTGTTTGTGTATCTTCGGAGGGGGCGTCACAGACACACTGGGAGAGGACACAGGGGACGTGTAAATGGTAGTGGGGGTGGTGAGTGCACGTGAGCGGGGTGTGGTGGTGGGTGTGCTGGTGCGGGACATAGTGGCTGTAGTGGTGGTGCATGCAGGTGTGTGTGTAGACGAGACTGGGAGGGAGGAGGGAGACGAGGAAGAGGGGGACACAGTGGAGGCAGTGGATGTTGGTGTGTCTGTATGTGTGTGATGCTTGCATGAGTGCCTGTGGGATGTGTGGTGCTTATGTTGCCTGAGCTTCCCTTGTGTGGTGAGGTGTGTGCAAGCTGGTCTGATGGTGTGCTTGGGATAGGCAGAGGTACAGGGGATTGGGTCTGGGTGGAGGAAGTTGGAGGGGGGAGGCTAGACACAGGGACAATGGCTGCCATCAGTGCTGAGGCCAGAGTTTGAAGGGTTCGATGAAGGGCAGCCTGACCAGAATGAATGCCCTCCAAGAATGCATTTGTGTGTTGCAACTCCCATTCTACACCCTGGATGGCATTCAAAATGGTAGACTGCCCAACAGTGAGGGACCTGAGGAGGTGACAGCGGCAGGGGCTGAGGGGCCTGGGGCAAAGGTGATGCCCACCTTCCTGTGTGAGCGGTCACGGGGCACATGCTGAGGGGCTGCTGGGAGGGCATGCTGGTAGGGAGGATGTTGCCGCCACCACAAGGGAGCTCCCATCAGAGGATGAGTCCGTCTCGCTGGTTGCAGATCCTGTGACCACCGTGGTGCTCCCCTTGCCCTCCGTCCCACTGGTGTATTCTGAGTCCATAGTGTGGACCTCCATGCCCATGTGGGATGCAGCTCCCTCGTGCTCCGGTGCCACTGTACCTCCGCCTGATGATGCTAATGCACACAAGAACAGGGAGACCGCAAAAAAAGGGGGGGGGGAACAGAAGAAAAACAGGTTGAGTGCATGGCCTACCGCTACCGTTGGCGGACAATACAGACACAGCAGCCCCCTGCACTATGTCGCTCTGTTGGGCTCTACAGTGCAATTCCTGGGAAATGGCCTACAAGGCCATGGATGCCATCTGCACACATAGATGACCCTGGGGCATGAATAGCTGTACTTGGCACTCTACAGAGGTGGGGCGCGGGCCACAGGGCCATGCCTTATGAATGGGCCTAGCCTACGGAACTCGCCCTGGCCCAGGGGAACCCACAGCCCTCCTCCCACCACCCAGACACCTTCACTGCACGCAAAGTTAGCTGAATGACAGTGTACTCACCCCCTTGTGTCTGCTGTGTTGCCCTCAAGCGCCCATCCAACTCAGGGTAGTCCACCGCCAGGATCTGGAACATCAGGGGGGTCATAGTTCGACGGGCACCCCTCCCACATTGGGAGGCCATCCCCAGCTGAGCCTTCGCTGTCTTCTTACTCCAGCGGCGAATGTCCTCCCATTTCTTCTGGCAGTGGGTGATCCGTCTGTGGTGGACCCCCAAGGTCCGGACGTCCTTGGCGATGGCACACCAAATATCCTTCTTCTGGTGTGCGCTGACCTACATGAAATGTACAGGGGAAGAAGAGAAGTCATTACCAACTGCACTGTCAAAGTGAGTCCATGCGTTGGGGTTGCATGCAGGGCTTGGTGTTGGGATGGGTGGTTTGTGATAGTGGGGTATATGTGAGTTGGTGGAGTGCTGAGGGTGAGGGTACGGGTAGGAGTGTGTGATGGCATGCAGGAAGGGTGGTGATATATTAGTAAAGGTTTGACTTACCAGAGTCCATTCCTCCACTGACTCCTGAGAGGCCCTCAGGATGCAGAATCAGCAAGACCTGCTCCTCCCATGTTGTTAGTTGTGGGGGAGGAGGTGGGGGCCCGCCGCCAGTCCGCTGAACCGCCAAGTGGTGTCTTGAGACCACGGAACGCACCTTCCCCCTTAGGTCGTTCCACCTCTTCCTGATGTTGTCCCGATTTCTTGGGTGTTGTCCCACTGCGTTGACCCTGTCGACTATTCTTCTCCATAGCTCCATCTTCTTTGCAATTGAGGTGTGCTGCACCTGTGCTCCAAATAGCTGTGTCTCTACCCGGATGATTTCCTCCACCATGACCCGGAGCTCCTCCTCCGAGAACCTGGGGTGTCTCTGCCGTGCCATGGGGTGTATAGGTGATGTGTGGGGTGGTGTGTTTGGTGATAGTTGTGGTGATATGTAGTGGTGTGTGGTGTTTTGCCCGTGGAAGTTGTGTGGGTGATGGTGTTGAGTGCCTGTGGCTGCTAGTTTGTGGATGGTGGTGTCTTCTCTCTGTAATAGTGGTCATAGGGGTTTGTGGGTGATGTGGGTGTGTATTTTATATTGTAATGAGTGTGTGGGAGTGGTGTGGGTATGTGTCTCAGGTGTGTGTATTTCGAATTGTCCAATGTGGCTGTGTTTTGTAAAAGTGTGTGTATTTTGAGCTCGGTGGTGCGTACCGCCAATGGAATACCGCAGTTGAAAGACCGCCGCATGGATTCGTGTGTCGTGATAGAGTAGGCGTATTTCTGTTGGCGTGACGGTGGAGGTTTTGTTTTCAACAGTTTATCACTGACCTTCGGTGTGGCGGACTTGTGTGGGTGTCTGAATTTTGTCGGATTTCGAGATGTGGGTCATAATAGCTGTGGCGGAATTCCGCTGCCGCAGCGGTTTGTTCGCGGTCTTCTGCATGGCGGTAAGTGGATTTTACTGCCAATGTTGTAATGACCACCTTTGTTTGCTTTTAAAAGACTTAAGACGCCTTATATCACTTTTCAGTGATAGCTCAACATTTACTTATTGCATCTTTAATCGTTTTGACCAGCATTTATCCAGATCAATATTTTATATATTTTTCTGAACACTGTGTGGTATATTTTTGTGGTGCTATATGGTATTATTGTATGATTTATTGCACAAATACTTTACACATTGCCTTCTAACTTAATCCTGGCTGCTCAGTGCCAAGCTACCAGAGGGTGGGCACAGGATAATTTGGATTGTGTGTGACTTATCCTGACAAGAGTGAGGGTCCTTTTTTGGACAGGGGGTAACCTGACTACCAACCAAAAACCCCATTTCTAACACCAGTGCTTGTTGAAAATTCGATTTTGCCAATGCTTGTTTGGAGATGTCCCCTGTGTTCCTAGTGTGCTTTGTGTTTGGGATAGGGTTTGAGCTTGCAGTACTTTACCAAATCGCAGGTGAATTGCGATGTTTGAGAGAATTAGGGAGTTTGCGTACTACTACAATGTAGTTTGTTAAGGAGTGTGCATACCCCAAAGGGTTTATGTAGGGAAGTCATCGTACTTCAATTGAGTGTGGCACTTTGTGCTCAAAAATTGCTGACGTGGTTGTTGGTATGTGGACTCTGCATGGTCTAAGACTCCGGAGTATTGTGCAAGTGTAAGAGACACTCGGTTGTTTGGTCAATTGGACATGGTTGACAAATAGTATTCTTGTTGTGTGTATTAAAATGAGTATTAGTTTGACAGATATTGGTGATTACTGAGCTCACCAAGAGAATCTAGCATTGGTCAAGGGTGAAATGTAGTGGTTTAATGTTACTTTCAAATCAGAGAAAGCAAAAATAGAATGAGTAGTTGTCAGAGCTAAAAGCCGCAATCATATATTTATGAAGCTTACGAAGTGATTGTGTTCCCTATCTTCTAGTAAACAGACAAGTTGGTGTGTTGATTTTTCTTTGGTGCTTGCAATATTTTGTCAGCAGCTGTGTGTGTGAAAGTGACTTCACGAGGCCCACCCTGAGATTGGTTGGTTGGTGAAAAGGAGCCACGGAACTATTGGAAAATAGTTCTGAATATTATTGGTTGAGAGAGACAAGCAAAAAGGATTTTGGGATTGAATTGCTTCCTGTTTTGAATTTAAATTGTAGTTTTAAACCCAATTAAAGTAAATATGAAAATGTTCAAGGCATTGAAGAGTGCAGAGGAGATGCTTTTATTCCAGTTAGAGTAGGAGAAATGCCTCACCAGAAGGTATAGCTGCATATATCGTAATTGAAGAGAAAGTTACTGCACCATGCATTTGGTTAAAATAGTCATGCAAAATTACAGAGAAGTAAGTGAGTTTATCGTTTCCTGTTTATGAACTTTCGTCATGAGAATTTTAGAAAATGTGAGAAGAGTGCTGTATGAATTTAAACCTCCTTCAAGACCAGCACAATTTGAAGCTTTAGCTATTTGGGAGTTAGTGGCCAGACACAAGAGAAATTTTAGAGGCAAATGAGAAAGGTTCAGAAGAGAATATCAGAGGCAAGGTGGGACAATGAGCAAATATAGGAGAACTAAAACTTAACAGGGTGTTATAAGGTTTCCTGCAATTACACAAGAGAAAGAGAGCAGTGTCAGACAAAAGACAAAGAAAAAGAATAAGGATTCCTTTGAAGAAGAGTAGTCTAACTCAGATGAGGATAGGAAATCGTTGACTTTTGATGATGTCTCAGATGATCATGCATTTTTAATGCAGTTACTGAGAAGTCGTCCTCCTCCATATGCAGCACAAGAGACAAATTCAGGTACTAGTATGGGTCTAAATTCACCAGTAGCAATTGTGGTAACACAAAGTCAAGTACAGATTGTAACTAATGTTCCTACTATCACAGTCACTCAAATTTCTATAACTCAGGCTGAACTACCTGTAGTCTATCCTCCAATTCCTTTTATAAGTTCTGCACCGAGCATGACAGTACCAGTGATGCCATCATCACAGATACCACAGATTTACCAGAAATCAGTGATGATTAAGGTGGAGTCTACACCTAATTTAATGCCTTCTGTGCAAGATATTAGACAGGTTCAGACAATACAAAGGTATACAGCAGTAACAATATCACAGTTGAGTTCTTCAGTGCTGTCAGGTCAGACTTCTGGAGTGATTTACTCAAAGAATCAGAATGTTATTTTAAGTCTAGAAGCGTTAACCATGTCTCTTACTATTGGTCCTTTTGTACCATTGTATTTCAAGAAAATGGTGAGAATAATGTGCAGAATATTTTTAGTTCAATTGCTGAAATGGAGTGACTCAATCCATCCTCAGTAGTCATGTCTCCAACAAACCAGACTTTTGTGATAGGTTAATTGATTGACTTAAATTATCCTAGGACTTCACAGAATTTGCAGATGTTAAATTTGAATTCAAATTAATTTATGACGACTACTAAGACTCCATGTATTAGTCAGCAGAATGTGCCCAATGTAGATAATAATACCTCCTTACAAGGTTTGACAACTCTCCAGTTCAGAGAGTGGTTGGGAAAAATCAGTGTATCAAAACAAATGCTGGAGAAGCAAAATCATTGAACCTGGCAAGATTTAATTTAGAATTAAAAGAGATGATTGAGGGAACACTTGAGTTCAATAGAATGGACTCATATAATGAAGATGAGTTACAAACAGCAGGATTGGCACATCAGAACTTATCAGAACTTGCAGAGAAACATATAATATAAATTGCGAAAACAAAACTTTCCAAAAAGTTATAGGTTAGAATTAGATTCAAAAGATATTGAGAGCATGGGAATTCCAAGAATGAAAATTAACATTAAGGAATTAATTCAGACTATTGAAACATGAGGACCATTAGATAAATGGGAAGCCAGATGGGTAAATAAAACAGACTAGAAGAAAAAGGAGTCTGAAAATTCAAATGCTGATTTGCAGAAGACAGTTAATCCAGTAAAAATGTTACCATTGAGAGAAATTCCTGGAGGGAATTATGTACATGTCCCTCGGAGCAGAAGTGATATTTTGTCATTTACAAATGACTAACCAAGACTGAGAAAGAAAGCAGTGTAATGATACCAGCAGACAAATAGATTTGTGAAGCTTAAAAAATGCCTGTGGGAGGATTTGAGTAATTGTTCCAGCTGATTTGTGCGTTGAATGCAAAATGAGTGTTGACTGGTTGACAAGAGAGCATCAATGAGATCCAGTTACAGGTGGATTATCTCCTGAGTTTTTGAAAATGAGAATTTTCCCTAAAAGTATTGATTGACAGAGAATCGATAGGACAGCATAGGAAGGAAAAGAGTCAATATATGTGTATTATGAGAGATTGCTGCACGCATTTAAACAGTATAGTGGTACAGAAACAATTGAACCCAAAGACATTACTCATTTTGTGTTAAGATTTGTTGAAGGGTTGAAAACTGAAATCAGCCAGATGCTTAAAAGTAATTTGATTTGCTGGTAAGCAAAACTGGTTGATGAAATATTACAGTTTTCTAAATACTGCAGTGATGAGATTGAAATAAAGCAGAGGAATTGAAGGAAAAGGCGATGGTAATGCAGATTAAAGCAGCACAATCAGGAATGCAGGGAACTTTTCAACAACAGGCAAACATGCAGGTATTTCAAAATCAGGGTCGGGCGAGAGGTAGAGGACATGGTGGAAATTGAAATTTTGGCGTCTATTTGAATGCAATTGTTAGTTCAGGAGATGTGCAGCCAATGAATATGATTTTACCTTGTCACACTTGTGGTGGTCGAGGTAATTGGAAGCAGGAGTGTCCAACGGTGGTGCAAGAAGGTATTGTTACGCAGATGAATGAAAACAATCTTTTTCCAAATTTGAGAGGACCGAGGATAAGGGGTCCTAATTTAAATGTCCAGAATATGAATGATCACATGCAGATTTCTCAGCAAATACAAAGTCCCCAACCGATGCAAAAGATACAGGTGCCAAGGTTTGAGATGCCACAGTCATAGCAAATTCAGTCCTAAATGCAAATGATACCAAAGCAACAGATGCAGATACCTCAAGCTCCAATGCACAGCAGCAGGTGATCCTACCTCAGCAGAACACAGCTCAATGATTAAATCAAAGTAATCAAATTGTGCATCAATTTACACTACACAGTGATGATAAATCGAATGATGAATTGATGATTGAGACTTCTAATGAAGAAGAATGTGTGTTAGCAGCGTTATTAGAAGTCGATCAAAAGAATCCTTATGTAAATGGAAAAGTAATGGGTCATCAAGTTTAATTCCTAGTTGATACAGGAGTTACACACTCTACAGTGAGAACTGCAGATGTTCCTAACGTTCCACTTTCTGGAAAAACAGTGCAGATTATAGGAGTTGCAAATCAATTCCTGATGAACCCGATTATTAAACTGATTTTAGTTACAATTGGCAATTTTGAAGGCTTGCACAAATTTGCTGTCTGTGACTTAAGTTCAGTTTCCTTACTGGGAAGGGACCTGTTGTGCAAAACAAAATGTTCCATTACCTGTACAAATAATAGAATTGCTATTCAAATGAATAGTGATAAGATGATGATGATTCATCTCTATGCCAATTGAATGTGGTTCAATTACTGAAGAATTTTGACTGATTAATTTCTATCCTGCACTTACAGTACAAGACCTGACAACTGACCTACAAGGTACAGTTACTTTAAACATTTGGGATCTTTCTAGGAAAGACATTTGTCTGATTAAAGGAGATAAACCAATTAAAGTCACAGTCAAACCTAATGCGTTCTTTCTGCAATCTCTGCAGTATCATATTGCACCAGATGTAATTGAAGTGGTAATTACGAGTCTGGTGGTCACTTTACTGCCAGTCTCATGGTGCCCGTCAGACTGCTGCCAATGCGATGGTCTGACCACCACTTTGTGACCAAGGCAGTCATGCCACGGTGGGACCACCAGCACTGCCATGATCATGGATCCCAGTGATCTGAGGGTTGCAGCTGTTCTAATCCACAAGGGCAGCACTGCAAAGCAGCACTGCCCCGGGGATTACGACCATGCTCACCTCCAGCGATTTCATGGCAGAACCACCACCAGAAAAAGGCTTACAGAGAACAGGAGCAGGGGTCCCCAGGGGTGTGCTGCCCATGCCCCTGGACAGCACCATCGCAATGTTCACTGTCTGCTCTGCAGACAGTGAAAATTGCAAGGATGCTGGTGCACGCTGCATTCTACAGCATTGCCACCGACTCAATTACAAGCCAGAGATAATGCTTTATGGTGTTTCCTGCTGGGCCAGTGGGTGGAAACTCAGGTTTTTGCCCACTGACCTAGCGGGAAACTCCTAATGGGCCAGGCGGGGAGGTAGCCACTATGGCAGCAACCTCCACGTCGGAAGTTTGGCGGACAGCCTAAACCATCCACTGAACTCGTAATCAGGCTCAAAGTGTTCCCAGTGAAATTACAATACTATCATAAAGAAGTGAAATATTTGGGAAACTAAATAGAAAAAGGTGCACAGAAAGTGTCCAGATGAAGAGTTATAGTTATTCTGCAATTACACAAAGAGATGTGAGGATGTTTTCAGGAATAGTGAGCTACTGTCACCAATGGATTCCTAATTCTTCTGTTATTTCAAAGCCATTGCAGAGATTGACCAACAAAGATATTTCTAACCCTGTCCCCATGGATGAAGCATGTATGAAAGCTTTTACTGAGCAGAGAGAGAGAGTCTGTGCAGAGCACCAGCTTTGAAAATGCCTGACTGCACAAAACCATTTTTGTTGTTTTGTCATGAACATGATTGTTGTGCACTTTCTGTACTTACACAGGTACATGGTGTTATAAACTGCCCAGTAGCATATTTTTCTGCTACTTAGGACCCAGTTGCTACAGCTTTACCTAGATGTTTGAGGACTGTAGCTGCAGTTGTTGCCAGCCTCACTCAGGCCCGTATTTATACTTTTTTTAGCGCCGCATTTGCGCCGCTTTTTGACGCAAAACGGCGCAAACCTACAAAATACAATGGTATTTTGCAAGTTTGTGCCGTTTTTGCGTCAAAAAACGACGCAAATGCGGTGCAAAAAAAAGTATAAATACGGGCCTCAATGTGAGAGCATTGTGATGGGACATCCTTTAATTGTTCATCTCTTGTCCTACATTCTCTTGAGGTTTTGCTTACCGAACAAAGACTCAATATTTAACAAACGCAAGGCTCACAAGGTATGAGCTTCTGCTTTTAGGCTCTCCTACTATGCAATTAAAGAGGTGCACTGTGCTTAACCCATCAACCTTGCTGCTAATAGACAATGTTGAAAATGAGAATTTATAAGAAGTTGAACATGACTGTCGGGAGGTTACTGAACTGTGGACAAAACCCGACATTCAAGATACCCCTTCAAAGAGTATTTTCAGCACAAGTGGCTGGATTGTTGGCTCTTCCTAGAGCATGCTGTATTTCTGTACAGCTCAAAGTTACAGTTTTTACAGACAGTCAATATGGATTTGGTGTAGTGCATGACTTTGGGCAGTTGTGGTCACAGAGAGGTTTCATGACCTTTTCTGACTCACCAATTAGAAATGGTGATAGAAGTCATGATTTGTTACAAGCCCAACATTACCTGAGAAGATTGCTGTGGCCAAGTGCAATGCACACCAGAAATCAAATGATTTTGGCGGTCATTCTGACCCTGGCGGTCAAAGACCGCCAGGGCGGAGGACCGCGGGAGCACCGCCGACAGGCCGGCGGTGCTCCAATGGGGATTCCGACCGCGGCGGTAAAGCCGCGGTCGGACCGGCAACACTGGCGGGCTCCCGCCAGTGTACCGCCGCCCCATTGAATCCTCCAAGGCGGCGCAGCTTGCTGCGCCGCCGAGGGGATTCCGACCCCCTACCGCCATCCAGATCCCCTGGGGGCCCCTGCAGTGCCCATGCCACTGGCATGGGCATTGCAGGGGCCCCCGTAAGAGGGCCCCTAAATGTATTTCACTGTCTGCTGCGCAGACAGTGAAATACGCGACGGGTGCAACTGCACCCGTCGCACAGCTTCCACTCCGCCGGCTCGATTCCGAGCCGGCTTCATCGTGGAAGCCTCTTTCCCGCTGGGCTGGCGGGCGGTCGCCGGCGGGCGGCCTGAAGGCGACCGCCCGCCAGCCCAGCGGGAAAGTCAGAATTACCGCTGCGGTCTTTCGACCGCGGAACGGTAACCTGACGGCGGGACTTTGGCGGGCGGCCTCCGCCGCCCGCCAAGGTCAGAATGAGGGCCTTTGTTTCTATGGAAAATTCTTATGCAGATCAGGTTGCATGATTTTTTGCCCTGAACAATATGATATTTAATGAAGAATGGAAAATGTCATTAAAGAAACAAATGCCTATGAAACAAGCCAAATACATATGTTAACAGTGATTGGTACCAGGGAAGAGGATAAAAGACTACAGGAGGATGCTCCTGATGATTAAATGAACAGTTGGATAAAACTGGGATGTTCTCAAAGGAATTGGGGGAAGTGTTTTTGCAAACTGTCTACTGACGCAAATGGCAAGATATTATCATGGTCAAGCACACATTGCCAGAATTGCAATGATTCGCACATTAAAGCAATCCTGGTTCAATCCAAAGTTTAGACAGGTTTCTGAAGCAATTGCCACAGATGGGTGACATGCCAACAAGTGAACATGGAGAAAAGAACAATTGTCAATTTGAGTCACTTTGGAAGAGCAGGAGGTCCATTCAACAGAATACAAATGGATTTTATTGAGATGCCTGTGTGTGGTGGTTTGAGATACATGTTGGTGATTGTATTTTTAGTCATTGGATTGAAGCCTACACCACATGTAGAAATGATAGCCTCAGAGTAGCAAAACTATTATTGAGGGGGTTGATACCATGTTTTAGTTTTCCAGCCTCTTTAAAATCAGACAGAGGAAGTCACATTAATAAAGAGGTGATAAATTACTATTTACAGCCATAAGCATTGAGAAGAAGTTGCCAGCTGTTCCTGCACATGCTCGTGTGAGTATAAAAGGTAACATGATGCTGCATTAATGCAGGAGTCTAGCTGATGTGGTTTGCTCTTTCTCTCACCAGGTGGAAACTACAGGTGTGCTGCCATGCTAAGACCAGTGTCACAGTCTGCAAGCTGGTGATTGGGTGGGTGGAAGAGCCTGTTCCAGATCATTCTGGTTACAACAACTGCTGGTAAGTGTGCTGGTATCCCAAATTGGATCCACGCCAGCCACAATCGAAAAGTGCAGGATCATTTGGATGATGAATAAGTGATGTTGAGAACACGGACATATGTTGTACAGTCTCAAGGAGCAAGAAGAGAGACTGTGGAGACAAAAACAGAGACAGTGCAAACTGGTGAAGATCCAGGTACACCTCTATGGGATGAAATAGAGGTAACTAAAGCTGCTCAAGCATCAGTAAACATGGCAGGAGCGTCAAGTTATTGAATTGGCTAATGTTTCAGGTACATCAAGTCAAAGTCAAAATTGTGCCAAGAAGAGTGGTGAGCCCAGTTTTAGAAACAACACTGTCAAGAAAATCTGTGAAAGGTGACAAGTGTCCCAAACAGCAGACAAGTGAAAATGTTCCAGATGTACTGTCAACTATAAATGTAGAGCCAAATACAACAACAAGAGCAAATCCAATGAAGATCAGAGTGAAAGAGAAACAAGTGCAAATCAGAGATCAAAAAGAAAAAGAGTCACAAATCGAAGATACTCAGGTCCTGAATGGGTGTATTTTTACAACAGATGAGCGGCAATGTGAATTTTTGTCCTTTTGTTTTGCACGTGAAATTCCAGCTCAATATTTTGGAACTTGCTTTTGAACTGAGATTTGAAACCAAGGGCCATATGTATGAAAACAGTGGCTTGCAAATCGCAAATAGCGATTTTTAAGAAATCTCTATTTCGGTGTCGCTATTGGCCATGTAAAAATATTGCGAATCGGAAATAGTGATTTCTTAAACATCGCCATTTGTGATTTGCGATGCCCATTTACAGAATCGCAATTTGCATTTTCGCAAATTGCAATTTTTTTGCGATTCGGTAGAAAATCGCAAATTGCGAGAAAGTTCGAGAAAGCACACCTGGAGGAGCCTGATGACATCACCAGCAGGAAATGAGTCATCCCAGGCAGTTTCAGGTGCCACACCCAAACCAGCATCCTTAGAGAGAGCAGCCCAGCCACACAGAGCAGCACTCAGAAGGAGCCAGCACACCTGAGCAAGGATGGATACCCCAGGCCAAGCACAGGAGAAGGGTGAAAGAAAGCGCAAGCTGAAATTCAGCAAGCAGGAGCTTGAGGTGCTGACTGAGGAGGTGGTCAGGAGCCATGACCGCCTTTTTGGAAAAAGCTCACTCCAGGTGCCTGAGAGTGAGAAGAGGAGACTAAGGGCGGACATACAGTCAAAAATCTGCACAATTGGAGTGGCACAGCACTCCATTGAAGAGATCAAGAAGAGGTGATATGACCTGCGGTTCCGTGCGAAGGAGAGGGTGGCAAGGAGAATTGCGGAGGCCAGGGGCACAGGAGGCGGTCCACCCAAAGAGGCACCATCCACACCATAGGAGGACCTAGTCGAGTCCACATTCCACCCTGAAGCTGTGACAGGGGTCACAGAGATCGACACCTCCTGCACACCAAGTACCAGCCAAGGTAAGTGCAATATTTATTTGTGTATGCACAAAAGCCCCTTAGGAATTAGCAAGTAATGTTATACAGTGTGAGAAGTAGTCCAGTCCACATCTTAGAAGCAGCACAACAATGCATTATGGGAGTGGCAGTCCACAACCCTGAACTGAAAGTAGCACATACAATGTATTTAAGTCGAGTGACACCCAGAGGAACACAACACACAGAACACAGTGTAGAGAAGTACCTGCACCTTTATTACCATTGTCTGACCGTAAATGTAACATACATAACTGACATGCTGCATATTGTTGTTGCAGGTGGGCCAGGCCCAGCAACCACAGCATCAGCACGGGTAGGCGAGACAGACACCCATCTGGCCTCCGATTAAAAAACCAGTGGGTCCATCAACATTGCTACTGTCCGACACAGGCCCAGGGCACTGCCATTGCCAGAGCTCAGCAACGACTCTGATGAGTAGCAGGAAGGGGCAAGCACCCCATCAGCAACAGGCAGGCGTAGCTAGATGCAGGAGGTCAGGTGTCATCAGACCACAGCACCACACAGGATGGTGACAGATTCCTGGGCACAGCAGCATGAGGCAGGTGAGGGTCCCTCCTTATTTAGTGGCCTAGAAGCTGCTACGTTGCAGCAGCAACGTCTGCAAAATAAGCGGATCCTCGGATTAGATAAGAACTTGCGCAAACATAACCGCAACTTGGTGGGCCTGCATCGGCAACTTGACTCCCTCAATAATAACATTGTACAGCTGCAGGAGGGACAGGTGCAGGCATCACAGGACACTAGGGACCTCACAAGTGCTGTCTGTGACCTCTGCCAGGAGCTGCGCCCTGAGAGGGTGAGACAGCGCAGACAGGAGCGCAGATTTCGTAACATGTTTGGCAGCTTCTGTCGTTCGTCTTACAGGGTGGCAAATTCGACAGCACTGATTGCACGTCGTGCAGTGGCTGCGCAAGTGGAGGCAGCAGACAGCAGCAGGGACATTGTGAATGGACTTGTGCAGATCACCAATGTGATCGAACACATTTTGGGACCAAGGTCAGCCACTCCGAGTGAGCTAGCACTGGGGGACACTGAGGACAGTTCCAGCCTCAGCAGTGTTGCTGTACCAGCAGCGGACACCAGACGGCGCAGTACCAGGCACAGCACTGCCACTGAGGGTGACAATAGAGGTACCAGTGATGTAACTGGGCACCTGAGTGGTGTGCGTGGGCGCAAACAATGACTCTAGCGGCCAGTGGACTTCTGTTGACACTATGAAGTAATAGTGCATTACTCTGGCTCTTAATTTTTTTTAGTTTCTCACATAACCTGTTTCTTGTTATTACTCACACGTACATTACCTGACTTAAGGTAATACATTTATTTCACTACAGGTACAGTTGTCAGAGGATTTGTGTCATTTACACTCACGTCTGAAATGGTTGTGTGTGATGTCGGCACGCCTTTGCCTTCCCTCTGCTGCACTGGTCCTGTCTGCTGGATGTAGGGGTGGTATAGGATCATCATCCTCATCAGATTCAGTATCACATATTTCTACAGTTATGCCCCTGGTGGTAGCTATATTGTGCAAGATTGCACAAGTAGCCACTATTCTACATGTCGTCTCTGGGCTGTACTGTAGTGCCCCTCCACTTTTGTGGAGGCACCTGAAGCGACTCTTCAGCAGTCCAAATGTGCGCTCCACCACATTGCGGGTTGCCCTGTGTGCTGCATTGTATCTCCGTTCAGCAGGTGTTGCAGGATTGAGGTAGGACGTCATCATGTAGGTGCGCACTGCGTAGGCACTGTCTCTTGGAAGGGACAGAGGGTATGATGAGTAACTGAGCCATCTGACATTGGCACGCCATCAATGCGCCAGTGTACAGCCGGACATTACCTAGTAGATATCCTTCGCCAAACTCCCCACCTAGCAGTCTTGTGTGAATCCCGCTGTGGCGAAAGATGTACGAATCATGTGTGCTCCCTGGTCACCTGGCCACGAGATCAGTAATGATGTAGCAGGCATTGCATATGACCTGTATATTCATTGAATGTTGGTATTTCCTGTTGCGGTACACATACTCTGTGGCTGATGGTGGACAGACTGCCACATGTGTCCCATCTATGGCACATAGGACGTGGGGGAACTGTGCTATCTGGTAAAAATCAATTTTGGTCTGGTGTAATTCCTGTGGGGTGTGGGGGAATCTGATGTACTGTTGTAGTTTGCTCAGCATGGCGTTGATGAATGCATTGAAAAATCTGGAGAGGGTACTCTGTGAGACCCCTCCAGCTGCTGCTATGACCCCTTGATAGCTCCCTGAGGCGAGTAGGTGGAGGGAGCATAATACCTGCACATGGGTGGGTATGTTATGGGTCCTTAGTGTTCTGCGCTGCAGTATGTGTTGTAGCTCAGCTATCAGATCAAGTAACATGGCTGAGTTCAACCTATGCCTCTCATATATTTCCTCCTCTGTCAGGTTAAAAAGTGTAATGCGCACTCTGAAAATGCACTCCTGTGTCCTCCTCCCTCTCCTCAAACCTGCCAAGATTCTCATCCTCCTTGCCATGACGTAGAGTGCAGCCATTTTTTAAAAGAGTCTGAGGCATTCTGGGCCTCTTTATATAGGTTGCACCTGGTTACCACCGGGTTTCAGTTCATGGTATTTTGCATGTGCAAAATGCCATTCTGCGAAAAATCGCAATTTGCGATTTTTTGATGCATTGATTTGTGGCTTGGATTTTGCGACTCGCAATTTGCGCCTCACAATTTCCTACTGGAAATACGGACTTGCAAATTGCGAGTCGCAAAACCAGGTTGCAACGCAAAAAATCGCAAATTTTGCGATTTCTTATTTTTGGTCTGCGAATGCCTTTCATGCATCGCAGACCACTTTTTTTGCACTCGCAAACGGCCGATTTTTGCAATTCGCACCGTTTGCAAGTGCAAAAAAGTTTCATACATCTGGCCCCAAGTTGCCAACTGAACAAGAGAGACATTATCCAGTAAAAGTGATAATTAATGATCAATAAATAATGAACTTCTGAAAAGACTTTAGAAAAACTGATTTTGACAAGCTGCTAAACTGATGTTTGTCAAAGTTCTGGAGAAAAGTCTGAAAGCTGCTGTAAATAATCGCAAAGAAGACAGAAGATTATTTTATTTCTATTTTTGGTTGCACAGTTTAATATTTTCTTTTTTTTCACTTTCTGATTCTTTAAAGGACATGGATAACAATCACAATCACCTTAAAAACAGTAGGTGTTGCAAGTGTGTGTGTGCTGGGCTAGCAATTATATGTGTGCAAGTAAGTTTGTTGTTGATTTCGAGTATGAATGTTTCTAGCAAAGCTGAAACCAATTATACCCTTCTTCAGAGACTACTACACTTTCTAGGTTAGAAAGGTTTAACAGGGATGAGAAATACTTGCAGTTAGACAAATCACAAGGAGATCTTCCTTCTAAATTAAAATGTTGAGACAATGGATGTGAGAGAATGTTATGTGTGCATGCACATTCCTTCATCTGTGCAGAAAGGAATTACTTACAGCTTGCCATTAACATATGGAATTGGTTCTAGTCTTTTACTAAGAAGGCTTTATAACCAACAGTACACACAATATTTCTTCTCAACTTACAATGTGGTGTTTTCTTTTGTTTTCCAATTAACCAACACTTGAGCAATAAGCTGAAGAGAGAAATATTTCTTGATTTCTTGGAGCCTTCACTAACGTTTGGTACTGCTTACTCTCACTGAAATAACCTTCAATGCTTGCTTTCACCAGTAGAGAAATAGTTTCTGGATCAAACTGATGACAAGAGAAAGACACTGAAGAAGAAAATAGAGAAAGGGTTAGTGAAGAAGACATTTGGAAATGTCTATGCATGTAGTGAGACTAAAACACAATGGAAGCTTGCTTTAGATTTTCAACATGTAGGGAAGCTTTGTAAATAGAGAGCACAATCCAGAACTGATGCTAAGTTTGTGGGAATGAGTGAGTGCAGACATGTATTTCTTCTTAACAATACATGGGATTTTATGTTAAATGGACAAGATCCTGCAATTCCCGGGGCATATTACATTTGTGGAACAAGTGCTTATTATCACCTCCCAAGAGGAAGGTATGGGGCTTGTTCTTTGGGAGTGGTTTTCCCAAAGATTTATCAGATTGACAATATAGATGACACACATGACACAGATGATTTGCAAAAACCAAGTTCAACAAGAGCAACTTATTCTGAAATAACTGGGCTTATATTTAGAGCAAATATTCCTCCTATAGGAGTTGTTCTGAATGTTGATAGATTTTTTGGGAGCCATAATTTTAATGGATACTAAAATGGCTGCAGTCTGTTCAATTGTTCTTCAGAGTAGACTTTCGTTAGATAGCCTTTTAGCAAAGGAAGGCAGGGTCTGCCAGATGCTGAAAGCAAAACATTGTTGCACATATACACCTGACAATGGTAAAGGAATTAGAAATGTTATTAAGAACCTGATATATTTAAATTCATACTTAAAAGTTCTGAAACAACCAGTGGTATGGGAAAATAATGCCAAAGGTGTTACTGAAGTGAAAAATCGGCTGGGCAATCTTGGTCAGGGTATTGTTGGAAAACTCTTGTAAACATTATTAATTGTGGTAGTATGTGTCATCTGTATAATAGGATTTTATAAACTGTATTTACTGATAAAAAGACGAAGTATGAAAAAATGAACAGAGGAGGAAGAAATTAAATTAGAAAAGATGAGAAGCAGATACTTTCATGATTTGAGAAAAACTAAAAACTGGAGAAAACCGAGAAACATTCAATATTTTAGACAAACTAAGGAGCTCGTTTTGACTTTAGCGGTCAATTTCCCTGACCGCCATTGCTAGAGAGCTGCAGGCTGCCATATTTTGAGTGCTGGCAGCTGTCCACCATCTTTGTCACCAGCAGTCATCATGGTTGTTGGCGGTGCAGAGGCGGGTGCATCGCCAGCACCACCACAGCAGTAGGACTCCCCCTTCGTATTATAAAGCTGCAATATGGCTTGGAGGAGTCCTGCTGGCGTGGTGGTGCTGGCGAAGCCAGGACCCATCCCCTCCCAGACATCCTCTTTGATGGAGAAGGTAAGTGAACATCTGAAAGTGTTGACTCTGCAAAATAATGTTTCTTCAAATATCCTGTGTGAATGGCTCACAGTGAAAAAGTTATGTTCCTTGCTTGTAGCATTTGTTTCATGAGAGGAGATAATAACGTACGAACTAAACAATAGACTTGAGTGGTCAATGTCATGTTTCATGTTACAATATTTGTACTTGCTCGAGTTTTAGTTTCTTTGCAGGAAGCTCATGTTATATTATTCTACACTGCTCAGTTTGTGAGAGGAAACTGGCCACGAGGAACAAGAGAAGATGAGCCAATCGTGGGTGCAGAAAATGAAGAAAGATACTTCTACAATATGGATCAGAATTTATTGGTTGAACATTAAAACACCCTATAGTCTGACCAATGGCAACCCAACTAATTGCTTTCTAGGGTTTTAATAAAGCAAAGTTTAGATGATTTAAGTTCAGTTGTTCCTGCCAGTTCTCAGCAGCATGTAGAATGTCTTTAAATTCAGTGCTGTTTGGATGTGTTTTCTGTCCTTGCCTATAATTCTGTTCGTTCTGAAGTATTAAGGTCAAACATTACTGAACTCTTCCTTATTATGCCTTTGCCCAATGAAGAAGACCAGAAGATGCTCCACTTATGAAGATATTGCTGCTTGCTGATCCATATAGGAGAGGTATAACCAAACGTGTATTTGTTTTTTATAGCAAATTTTTATGTTTTTTCTCTTTAGAAAATCCAACCACTATTTATGGTAGGCACCATAGTCAGATGTTTTCCAAATTAATTTTTTCTTTCTTTTTCTTTTTGCATGAAGCCTAAACATACTTATCAAATTAGAGTAATAATTAATTAGGGATGCCAAATTCTAAATTCAACAGTTATATATAAATAATTTGATTGTAATCAATTCATCTGCAATACCTAAATGTATTCTGAGTCCATAGTTCATCTGTTATTGTTGTTATTCTGCATTATGGTTCTTGAATGTTTAATGATCAATATTCTGTCTAGATTGAGATTCTTCAGAAGATTTCATCAGTCTGTATTGTTTCTGTACTTATATAATTTGGTCTTGCATTTGATGCACGTGAGATTAGCATTATTAATCTAAAGGGCAATATATGGTTTTACTTTATTAAACTGGTTTGTTGTTTCGTGGCCACATAGGTCATGGTGCGTATAAATTACTGACTCCAAAATTGAAATTGATGTTTATTGTTTTGATATTGTTAATGTTGATTGTCAAGACTGTCTGAGTCAAAAGGTTTAGATCAACCTGTAAGGGAAATAGATGGTTACCCTATATGTGTCACCTTATAAATAAAATATCAAAATAAATATAAGGCTGGACACATCCACAGATGTTCTTTTCTGTTGTATGCTTTCATGTGCCATTTTGCTTTCTCTACTGTGTTTTAGGGAAGAGAATACCTCAGTGTGGCATTTTCATCTGTGAATGAGTCTACAGTTTGTAAAGTCATGGACAGTCACCTGGCTGGATCCCTGTGAGGTCACAAAATGTTATAACTGCCAGGGGGATCACAGGGTGGTGGTTGGAAGAGTCGGAAGAGGAATATGCATTGAGTAATTGTTACCATCTACTTCCTGGCTTGGTGCTATGATGTGACCTGTAGTTACTTCAGCATGTTTGTTAAAGCTATACTAAACCTAATTTGGAGTGCTTCAAGTCACTTCATTACTCTCATTTATCTCTTTTATGTGTACAAAGGCACCAATGACATGACCTGTCATCAGTGTCCGTGTACACAACATACACTGCTCTCTTATAATTTCTCTCCCAGCATTTTCCAAATACATCAGCTATCAACTTCAGCACATAAATTCAAGCAACTTATTGATTCACACCAGAGTATTATGATACATAATTTCATAAACAAAATAACTCTCTAAACACTCCCTAAACAGTATGAAATGCAGATGGGTGGATTTTGTATTTTTCAATTCTACAACAGCATATGCAATCCTGTTGTATTTCTATTGATTTTGGCATGGTTGTATGTAATGTCATAGAATAACATAACGTTTTAAAGGAATGTTATTACTGAGAAAAAATAGCTTCCAGATGGATTAATGGCAATTTTCATAATCAATGTCATTTGCCATTTTATAGGAACCTATTTATGGAGTGTTCCTTCTTTCGAAATTGGCTTCTATTGTAATATTTTTTAAAGTGTAAATTAAATTGTTGCAGGTCTAAAACGCATAAACATGTTTGTCTACAGTATTTATTTCAAACTTTACATCAAGGGACAATGTTTCAGATTTATATATTTTACATTGTCAAACAATTATTTTGGATGTTTTAATTCGCTGAACTCTCAACACCCTAAAAAAGATCTATTGCTGCGCCCATAATGTGCCTCCCCTCGTGGAAACTATACCCATCCATGACCCCTAAACTCTACAGACCCCTGAACCCTAAAAGCTGTTTCTAACCCTAAACACCACCCATCCCGAACCCTAAAAAAACCTCATCACACCTAATCTCCACCCATCCCTGACCACTAAACTGCACCCATTCCTGAACCCTGAATACTCCTGCCTATGCCTAAATACAGTCCATCAATTTCCACACCACCTTTACACTCCAATCTTCCCTAAATCCTAAAAAATCCTCACAACCCCTAAATACCACTGATTCATGACTGATAAATTCATCACCACTCCTAAACTCACCCATTCCTGAACCCTAAAGACCAGTGTTACATATAAGGTTAATCTATCCCTGAGTCCTTAGAACCCTCCACCACCCTAAACTCCACCCATTTCAACCACTATAAACTCTTCACTTCCCCAAAACTCTACCCATCATTGAACCTTAAAAACATTCACCAGTCCTAAACTCCACCCATCTTTGCACCCTAAAGACTCCTCAATGTCCTACACTTCACCTATCCTTGAACCCGGAAACCCCTCACCATCCTTAGCTTTACTCACCCATTAACCCTAAAAAACCCTAACCAACTGAAACTTCACCCAACCCTGATCCCTAAAAACCCTCACCATTGCTAAATTCTACTCATCCCTGAACCTTAAACACTCTTAATCCCCTTGAAAACATCATCCATCCCTAAACCCAAAAAGCAACATACTACTCCCAATCTACATCCAAGAGTATGATTTTGAATGCTTCCTTGACACGATCTTTCCTTTAAAAAGTTTCCTTGAATTTTTTATTTGTTTGTATTTCCATAAAATTGTCTTTCCTTAAAATTGGATTTTGATTATTTAACTTCTTTCCATGTGGCTTCTCAGTTTTAGTTTTTCCATTTATTCACATACATCACTTCACCACATCTGATAAAGGGCCTCATTCCGACCCTGGCGGTCCAACAGGCTGGCGGTGCTCCTAAGGGCATTCTGACTGCGGCGGTTTGGCCGCGGTCAGACACGGAAAACCGGCGGTCTCCCGCCGGTTTTCCGCTGCCCTGAGGAATCCCCCATGGCGGCGCAGCTTGCTGCGCCGCCATGGGGGATTCCGACCCCCTCACCGCCATCCTGTTCCTGCCGGTTTTGACCGGCAGGAACAGGATGGCGGTGAGGGGTGTCGTGGGGCCCTCTTACGGGGGCCCCTGCAGTGCCCATGCCAATGCCAATGGCATGGGCACTGCAGGGGCCCCCGTAAGAGGGCACCACTGAGAATTTCAGTGTCTGCATAGCAGACACTGAAATTCGCGACGGGTGCTACTGCACCCGTCGCACACTTCCCACTCCGCCGGCTCCATTCGGAGCCGGCTTCCTCGTGGGAATGGGTTTCCCACTGGGCTGGCGGACGGCCTTCTGGCAGTTGCCCGCCAGCCCAGCGGGAACCACAGAATAACCGTGGCGGTCTTCTGACCGCGCAGCGGTATTCTGGCGGCTCCCGCCGGCACCACGGTTACCGCGGCCAGCGGGAGTCGGAATGACCCCCAAAGTCTTTGATTCCCATAACAAGTGCCATGGTCACTTTCAATATGTGCAGTGACTCCTGTGACTACACATATCACAATTAGGAGTTAACATTGCACCCCCACAAATTTCCTATAGTAAGTGTCATGAAGTCAAATCTGCCCAAATTTATCATAGAGTTAAAATCTCAATAATTACTAGTGCATGTGAATTTTGGTGTAAAAAGGGCCAACATCCTCATGCCAGTCACCTTTATCCAGCACAAGTTTGTAATTGGGAGTTATTTATCAGACCAAATTAATTCCAAACCAACATTATCAGATTTTATCCGGTCCGATGAATGCCATTCCAAACACTATTCCACTTGTAATGAGTGCCTTCTGCATTCCAAAGCATGTATGCACTGTATTAGGAGGTTTGTCTTGCTTAAATTGCCATTAGTCCTCACCTGAAAATTGTTCCGTAGTCAAGTCTATCAATTGCTAAACATGTTCACTCTGTTTCCTTGAACCAAGACTGAGCTCACTTTACAACCTGAACTTTAAAAAGCTGCCATCTGAATTCCTCTTCTAACACAAGCATACTTGGGTTTCGCCTTTGTCTTAGGGTCCGATTTATGGTTTTGGAGCCAGACTAGAGACAGTCAGGGTAGTGAAGACTTTGGCGGTCATTCTGACCGCGGCGGTTGGAGGTCGCCGCCCGCCAAGCGGTTCCCGCCGAAAGACCGCTCTGCGGTCAAAAGACCGCAGCGGCCATTCCGGCTTTCCCGCTGGGCCGGCGGGCGACCGCCAGAAGACCGCCGGCCGGCCCAGCGGGAAAGCCCCTTCAACAATGAAGCCGGCTAGGAATGGAGCCGGCGGAGTTGCAGGGGTGCGACGGGTGCTACGGGTGCAGTGGCACCCGTCGCGATTTTCACTGTCTGCAAAGCAGACAGTAAAAATCTTTGTGGGGCCCTGTTAGGGGGCCCCTGCACTGCCCATGCCAGTGGGCATGGGCAGTGCAGGGGCCCCCAGGGGCCCCACAGCACCCATTCCCGCCATCCTGGTTCTGGCGGTGGACACCGCCAGAAACAGGCTGGCGGGAAGACGGTCGGAATCCCCATGGCGGTGCTGCAAGCAGCGCCGCCATTGCGGATTCCCTGGGCCAGCGGGAAACCGGCGGGAAACCGCCGGCTCAACTTTTCTGACCACGGCTTTACCGCCGCGGTCAGAATCGCCCAGGAAGCACCGCCAGCCTGTTGGCGGTGCTTCTGCCGCCCTCCGCCATGGCGGTCATGGACCGCCAGGGTCAGAATGACCCCCTTTATGTCCCCCACTCTGCCTTTACTTCAGCTGCTAAATTTAGAGTTCACTGTCGGCTCTGCAGTGAACCTTATGGGTTTATATGAACTCCTGTCACCCATGCTCATAGAATGTCATTTAAAGGTGTGTTGGTCATCGGTAATTGGTGACAGACACTTACACCACACAAGAATTTTTTGTTGGGAAAAGAGATCCTTCTCCCATGGTGTGGGGGTCAGTTCTCATTTTACTGCCTCTCACTGCAGAATAATCCTGACAGTGACAGGCAGTAAACAAAGCCATCTGACATCTTAATCTAAATAGGATGGACAGTCAGATGGCTTACCTCTCAGAGCCCGTATTTTCTTGGGCTATCAAAGAAAGATTTATGGCAACAAATTAAATTTTGCTCTGTTCCCATTTTCCTGGCTGTCCCCCTGACTCAAAATTGGGCAGGTGGATTGAGTATTTGGCACACAGCTTACTCCTTCACCATTGCTACAGAGTACTCTGTCCACCAAACTCTAAATCAGGCCCTTAATCTTATTTTTTTCTTTAGTTTCTGGGAATGTATTGCCTTTGTGAAAGCAAATGCATTTGAGTAAAATGCTTAATGTTTCATTCAAGCCAAATAACTGTGTGTTATATAAAAGGTCTTTTGTAGAATCCATTTTCCTTAATATTTTCCCAGAAGTAGCAGCATTAATCAAGCTAGCGTTCATTCATTTCATAGTTTTACCCCGGTGAAGACGCCTAGATTTCGACACAAGACTACCAAGGATGGAAGTATGCAAAGACTATATTGTACATTGGTTAAAGGTCAATTCATACACAAATACATTTACATTAAGATTAAGATCATTTTCTAATTAAAACTATCTCAAATTGCATTGTGAACCACATCTGTCTATGGACGAGGGCATTTTAAACACTAACTCTAAAATATCTAGATGTAAATCAAAATATATGCAATCAACACATTCTACCATTTTGCACACATCATAAAATATACCACTTCAACAATGTTTTTCTTTAATTTTCAATGGAATCGTATGGGTACCAGAATTCAATATTGCGATTGCACTGTGCCCCATGACATTTACCCTCTTAAGTTCACAATCAAAAGGATGCCATCTTCAGAAGTACATAATCAAATTTGAATGTTCACACTCTGCTTTTCTAGCACTTGCTTTAAACAAAATTGAATCACTGGCTATTATCTGCAGATTAATCAAAAGAAAACCCCGGTATCAATTATTCCTTACCATTCCTATTTGATATCTTAAAGGTATATTTTAAAGAAGATTAAAATCGAATTCCTTTAGATGCACAAACTACTTTACATGAATTAGTGAAAGTGTATTGACACTACCACATTTCAGACACCGCTATCTTCCCTTTCAGGAAGTAATTCTTGCTATACAATGTTAATATATTGTAGCTAAGCAACATTTTACTATCGAGTTAATTATGATTGAAAATATGCCATTAATATTCCGCTTTTGCTTTAGTGACATCTCTAAAGCCAATAAAGGGACCCACTTTGAAAGTTAAGCACATATGCAGCATGGGAAAATGCACCTGTTTTTAATGAAATCGCATTGTCTTCAGAGCACCAGGTGTCTGGCCGCACTAACCCTGTAATTCCAGTAGTAAACCCATGAGCTTCCGACATAGCAGTGAAGAAATACAAACTGGCAACCGCTGCTCAATGTTTCTAAGCTAAGCCCTCTGCTGTACATTCATAAGCTTGTAGCACTAGTACATGCACTGTAGACAGCGTAATTTTTGTGAAAATAGGTGCATAGCTCGGTTCTGTTCCAGCACACGTGGTGATGCTTCACAACAAAATGTTTAATGTGATTCAAGCCTTATCAAGTGTCTAATGAATATCTTTTTACTATAATTCTCTGATGGTACCAGCCAATTACATACTTGAAAAAGAGGATGTACATACTCATTAGTTTTCTTTTTTTTTTTTTTTATTCGGAAAAGAAAGGGAAATAGTTGCATTCATACACTACTTTAAAACATAACATAGGAAATCAAAGATAGATACATAATCTGATTGCAGACAAAGGCCCTCATTACAACCCTGGCGGTCGATGGTAAAGCAGTGGTAAAACCACCATCAGGCCGGCGGTAAAAAAAAATTGAATTATGACCATGGCGGAAACCGCTAACATAAACAGCCACTTTAACACTCTGACCGCCACGGCGGTACAAACAAACAGCATGGCGGTCACCGCCAACAGACAGGCAGAAAACAATGTACCGCCCACACTATTATGACAGGCCAATCCACCACCTTTTCCGGGGCGGATTCAATGTGAACAAAAACCCAGCGGAAACAGGACTTGGAAGGGAAAACACCCACCTCTACACAGCCCACGAGGAACCAGGACGCCATGGAGTCTGAACTCCAAATACTCCCTGCGATAGTCTTCCTGCTCCTCTACCAGGAGCACGACCCACTGCGGCGACGACCACAAAGAGTACTCCATCTACAACACAGGGGAGGGGGTGGGAAAAGAGAGTGACACACAGATGCAACACGCAACACCCCCACCCCCACCCTCACCCACAACAACACACACACTAATGCATGCTGAAACATTACATTTACACCACCCAACCCCGTTGGAAGAATGCAAGGACAAAAGGAAATTATTGTAACCATTGTAATCAATAAACATCCATTAGTCAAAAATGTATATACATTATAAACAAATATGTACACCAAGAATTCAAGTCCAGGTACTACACCTATATAGTCTGTGGACCACTGGGCCCAAAATGCATGGGCAAGACCCACACTCGATACACAATCGAAACAGAGAGAACACTGCAGGGTCATCAGATCAAAATAAAACAGGCATCTCAGGGGGAAGGGAAGGGTGGGCACCTCAGCCGGATTAGTGCACGATGCCAGCTCCATGAGGGGGCTCCATGCCCATTGATGTATCCTGGGGAGTGCAAAGCCACAGTCTATAAAGTCTCTCCAGTGGGTGGTTTGCCCACTGCTTTATCCTGGGGACTGCAAAGCCACAGTCTCTCAAGTCTCTCCAGTGGGTGCTTTGCCCACTGCTTTATCCTGGGGAGTGCAAAGCCACAGTCTCTCAAGTCTCTCCAGAGGGTGGTTTGCCCACTGCTGTATCCTGAGGAGTGCAAAGCCACGGTTTCTCAGGTGGATGCCTTTCTCCACTGGTTCTGGAGGGCGCTTTGTGCCCAGAGTGCTTCATCCTTCCAAGGACTGAGGTAGTGGATGCCTTTCTCCATTGGTTCTGGAGGGGGCTTTGTGCCCAGAGTGCTTCATCCTTCCAAGGACTGAGGTAGTGCATGCCTTTCTCCACTGGTTCAGGAGGGGGCATAGTGCCGAGAGTGCTTCATCCTGCCAAGGACTGAGGTAGTGGATGCCTTTCTCCATTGATTCTGGAGGGGGCTTTGTGCCCAGAGTGCTTCATCCTGCCAAGGACTGAGGTAGTGGATGTGACACTCCACTGACGGTGGGGCAACATCGAAGCTGCCCAGGACCCCGGAACTGACCACCAGCCTCGTATGAATTACCACTGGGGATGGCAGCCATGTCTGCAGTGGTGCAACTAGCTCAGGATGTCGCGTGGCCGCTGGCGGTGCTTGCGGCGGGGTCAGTAGCGGCAGTGCTTGCGGCGGTCATTGGGGCGGCGGTGCTTGCAGCGGTCATTGGGCCGGTGGTGCTAGTGGCGGCCTCACTGACTGCCGCGCTGGAGGCAGTGTCAGTAGGGGTGGTGCTGGTGGCGGGCTCACAGACTGCGGTGCTGGGGGCAGTGTGAGAAGCAGCGGTTCTGGTGGCGGGCTCACTGACCGTGGTGCTGGTGGCAGTGTCAGTAGCGGCAGTGCTGGTGGCGTGCTCACTGACTGTGGTGCTGCTAAAGGGCACAGTGTCTGCGGTGCTGGTGAAAGGCTCAGTATCTGGGGTGCTGGAGGCGGTGTCCGTGGCGGTGGTGCATGTGGCGGTGCCGGTGCCGGTCTTGTCCGCCGTGCAGGTTGGCAGGCGATGTTGACTTGCCTTTCTTTTTCAGGCCCTTCCCCACCTTGGATGGTGGCGCAGCTGTCTTGCCACTCCCAACTATTGTCTTGGCTGAGCCCTTGGTGGCAGGTGTTTTGGCCTTCTCCCTCCGGGATGTGGGCAACTTCTGTTTGGAGGTGGGGGAATGTCCTTGGACTCGCTCCTTGAGACACTGGCTGCCCTGTTGCTTGGCGCACTTCAGAATCAGGATATTGCTGGCACCACTGTGCCCGGTGATGTGGTGGCTGAGGTGCTGGGTTGGGACCTGGAAAGGCAGGCCCTAGGGGATGGACGGGGGGAGGTGTGGGGAAGAGGTCAACATTTGAGAGGAAAAGCTTTTTTGACACACTGGGATGGGTAGATGGAGGGGGTTTGGGAGTGGAGGAAGTGGTAGTGGTTGTAGGAGGTGTTCGTATGCTGACTTTGGGTGAAGGTGCATGGGCTGGAGGCTGTCGTGAGGTGGATGGCTGCTGGATGAGTGTGTGATTGCGTTTGTGTAGTTTGGGAGGAGGACTCACAGACACACTGGGAGAGGACACAGGGGATGTGTGAATGGTAGTGGGGGTGGTGAGTGCACGTGAGTGGTGTGTGGTGATGGGAGTGCTGGTGATGGAGGTAATGGCTGAAGATGTAGTGCATGCAGGTGTGAGTGGAGACGAGACTGGGAGGGAGGAGGGAGACGTGGAGGAGGGGGACACAGGGGAGGCAGTGGATGTTGGTATGTGTGCATGGGTATGATGCTTGTGTGAGTGCTTGTGGGATGTGTGGTGCTTATGTTTGCCAGAGCCACCCTTGTGTCTTGAGGTGTGTGCATGCTGGTCTGATGGTGTGCTTTGGATAGGCTAAGGTACTGGGGATTGGGTCTGGGTGGAGGAAGTTGGAGGGGGGAGGCTGGACACAGGGACAATGGCTGCCATCAGTGCAGAGGCCTGAGCCTGAAATGCTCGCTGTTGGGCTGCCTGGCTAGAATGAATGCCCTCCAGGTATTTATTTGTCTGTTGCAACTGCCTCTCTACACCCTGTATGGCATTCAGAATGGTAGACTGCCCAACAGTGAGGGATCTTAGGAGGTCAATCGCCTCCTCACTGAGGGCAGCCGGGCTGACTGGGGCAGGGCTTGAGGTGCCTGGGGCGAAGGAGATGCCCACCCTCCTTGGTGAGCGGCCCCGGGACACACACTGAGGGGCTGCTGGGATGGCGGTGCTGGTAGAGGGGGTGGCAGCTGTACCTATAGATGCGGTGGGCACAGAGGGGCACGCCACTGCAAGGGAGCACCATCAGAGGGAGAGTCGGTATCGCTAGTCTCAGCTCCTGTCCCCGTGGTGGAGCTCCCCTCACCCTCCAGGGCCATGTGGGATGCAGCTCCCTCCTGCTCCGGTGGCACAGCTCCTCCGCTTGATGATGCTAATGCACACAAGAACAGGGAGACCACAAAAAGGGGGGGGAGAACAAAGACATGTTCAGTGCATTCAATACCGCTACCGTCGGCGGACACTACAGACACAGCAGCCCTCTGCACTATGCCATGCACTTAGAGTTCACTAATTAATCACAGGGACATGGGGTGCATGGCCTATGCCCGATTGCTGCACACATGGAAGTCACAGGAGCCTGACTAGGTGTAGATGGATCTTACCACTGGTGGGGATGGGGTGCCACTTAGCCTGCCTCACAAAGGGTCCTTGCCTACAAAGCTCCCACTAGCCTAGGGCAACCCACTGCCCAGCTCCCCCACCCAGACACCTCCAATACGCGCAGAGTCAGATGGATGTGACAGTACTTACCCCCTTGTGGCTGCTGTGAGGCCCTCAAGCGCCCATCCAACTCCAGATATGTCACCGCCAGGATCCAGAATATCAGGGGGGTCATGGTGCGACGGGAACCCCCTCCCACGTTGGGAGGCCATCCCCAGCTGGGCCTCCGCCGTCTTCTTGCTCCAGCGGCGAATGTCCTCCCATCTTTTCCGGCAGTGGGTGCTCTGTCTGTGGTGGACCCCCAGGGTCCAGAAGTCCTTGGCGATGGCACACCAAATATCCTTCTTCTGGTGGGCGCTGACCTAGAGGAATAGTACAGGGGAAAATGTAAAACTTTAACCATCCGGACCGTCACAGTCATTGTCCCATGTTCCTACAGTTTCCCTGACGCACATACACTCATCGTCCGATCATGCAGGCCTTATCTTCCCCCGTATCTTCCATCCACACCACTCCAAACAGGCATTGCCCATACAGCATGCTCACAGTGTACTCACCTGTTTGTCTGGAGGACCGTAGAGTAGCCTGTGCTGGGGGAGGACCCCATCCACTAGTTTATCCAACTCCTCCGATGTGAAGGCAGGGGCCCTTTCCCCAGACACATGAGCCATCGTCGCTTCCAGACTGAGGTCACAGCAGCACTTGCAATGTAGGTCCTCTCCTGTTGAAGATCAGGTATCAAGTGAGTGAACAGACAGAAAATGGCAGTCACGTCCGCGACGGTGAGTACCGTCACCGCCGTCGTACATCGTATTGGCTCCTGGAACCCATAGGGCCCAATGTTAACCAATGCAGGATTGCGCCGCGGTGTTTAACAGCCTATCGCGACGGTGTAGAACGTCAGTGCAGTTACCTCATATCCCCTTGTCCCACATTACAGGTCAGGCAGCCGCCATTTCAGGGGGCCACATGTCACACATATATAGGCCTTGCAAATACACAGGGACAGGCACATAGCGTGTCAACAAATGTGTGTAATAAAATTGTTTTTTTACTACCTCAGTGTTGGCTGACTCTGTGCACGCTGTTCTCATCCATAGGGCACGGCCGCTGGGGCAGGTGAGGAGATGACGGCATCCTCCTGTGTACAGACCGCTGGTGGACCTGTCGACAATGGAAGAGAGACATGTAATAGTCACCTACAGACTTGATCGTCCCACAATCCAGGATCTGTGTGCCCAGTTGGAGCCAGACCTGATGTCAGCTATCCGCCATCCCACGGGAATCTTCCCTCTAGTGCAGGTCCTGTCAGTACTCCACTTCCTGGCAAGTGGTTCTTTTCAAACAACAGTGACCATAGCATCAGGGGTGTCCCAGCCTATGTTCTCCAACGTGTTGTCCAGAGTGTTGTCTGCCCTGCTAAAACACATGCGCAGCTGTATTGTGTTCCCTCTGGTGGAGGATTTGCCTACAGTGAAAGGTAACTTCTATGCCCTGGGGCATATCCCCAACATCATAGGTGCCATTGATGGGACACATGTGGCCTTGGTCCCCCCGCAGGACTGAACAGGTGTACAGAAACCAGAAGAGCTAACATTAAATGAATGTGCAGATGGTGTGTTTGGCCGACCAGTACATCTCCATGTGAATGCCAAGTTTCCTGGCTCAGTGCATGACACTTACATTCTGAGGAATAGCAGCATCCCTTATGTGATGGGGCAAGTACAGAGGCACCGTATGTGGCTAATAGGTGAGGACAAGGACCCTATACCTTGTGAATAGTTGTCTGGGTCTGTGGTTGTCCCCAAGGGTTAGTGTTGTCTAACAGATTTCCCTCAACATTTGCAGGTGACTCTGGTTACCCCAACCTGTCATGGCTACTGGCCCCAGTGAGAAATCCCAGGACAAGGGCAGAGCAACGGTACAATGAGGCACATGGTGAACTATGAGAGTGATAGAAAGGGCCTTCGGCCTCCTGAAGGCCAGGTTCCGGTGCCTCCATATGACAGGTGGTTCCCTATACTACTCACCAAAGAAGGTGTGCCAGATCATCGTGGTCTGCTGTATTCTGCACAACTTGGCTTTGCGATGACAGGTGCCTTTTCTGCAGGAGGATGGTCCAGAAGGAGGTCTTTTGGCAGCTGTGGAGCCTGTGGACAGTGAAGAAGAGGAGGCAGAAGAAGAGGACATAGACAACAGAAACAACGTGATCCGGCAATACCTCCAGTGAGACACAGGTAAGAAGACCTCCTACATCTGCCTCCTACATCTGATAAAATTGTTAGACCTATCATCTGTCTGTCACTTTCACCCAGTGTATGGACCCTGAATTGTCACTTTGCCTTTCCATTTCATAGATGTGGCTCCCGCTGTGTACCCTCTGCTATGTTACCTCATGGACTAGAGCTGTGTGACATAGTTATGTTGACAATAGAATGGGCATTGCTATTTTCCTCAGTTATTGCAAATACACATTTGTGAAAGCACAGACTGACTCCAGATTGTTTTGTGATTCAAGGGTGTTTATTTAAGTGCTAAATAGTGGAGTGGGTTGTAAAATGGTCAGGGGTGATGGTGGAGGAATGTCCATACAGAGTCCAGTTATTTGTCTCACAGGTGCATTGTCCAAAGGGGCTTGGGAATTGGAGCTAGGGCAGTTTAAGGATGAACAGGGTGACAAAGTGGGACAGAAGGACGACATTCAGGGGGGTCTCATTTCTTGGCGGGGGTCTTGGCATTGTTCTCTGTCTTTGTCCTGGATCTTAAGGACCACTTGCCGGGTGGTTCTCCATCTGCAGGGGGTGGGGTGCTGGTGTCGTGGTCCTGTGGTGGTGCCTCCTGTCCACTAGCACCGGCGGAGGTGGTGGGCAGTTCATCGTCCAGGCTAGTGTCAGGGGCCCCTTGTTGTGCCACAGTCTCCCTCCTGGTGTTCACAAGGTCCTTCAGCACCCCTACAATGGCACCCAGGGTGGTGTTAATGGACTTTTTTTTTTTTTTTTAAACATGTTTTTATTAGTTTTTCAAAAGAGCCATACATTATATTGCATACAAAAGTCATTGATAGCATTTTGTTATTGGTTACAGTCTGTCGTCTGGCTCTCTCATGTTAAAGTCAATGTATAACAAACAACTAAGAACTTGTGTGCACTTGCCGGTCCACTAATTCTACCCAGCACTACCGAAGTTTGTCGCCACGCAGGACAAATCGTTCAGTTGCGATGTGGTTCTATTGCCACTGATATCGGGGGCCCTCACCGCCACATGGGTGAGGACGGTGGGGGGCAGAGGAAACAAGGGGGGGCAGGTGGGAGGATATGGCACGGTGGATCACAGCGCTGGTGTCTATTGGTTAAGTGTGCAGGCCTTTTGGAGCTGTGGCATGCATGCCTTGGGGGGGGGGCTGCTGTGCTAACAGTGTTGGCGAGGCATTAATGCCGGATATGTATGCATCCCCGAGTGTAGTATTGATTTTCTGCCGGGGCTGGGCCCGCGGCCTTCCAGGTGGGTGCAGCTGTCTGTGGTTCAGGGGGGTCTTTCATCATTTTTGGCTTCTAGCCTGGACACTAAAACGCCCCAGGCCTCGCAGCCTGCTTGTCGCAGTCCCCTGCGTGCTAAATTTGTTAATGCCTGATGCTCAGCGCGGGCCCAGCGTAGCGTGAGGGCAAGCCAGTCTTTTAAGTCAGGTGTATTGCGAGCCTTCCAGTTCATTGCTATCAATCTTTTGTGCATTACATACGCTAGATCTACAAACCTGTGCAAGTGTTTATTTCTTTTCGTCCTTTTCCTTAGTCCGAGTAGACAGGATTTGGGATTCGTGTCCAGGTTAAGCCCCGTAATTTCCGCTAAGGCTGTGACCACCCCTGCCCACTCCCCCCACACCCACGGGCACTCCCAAACCATGTGATAGAACTGTGCTGCTGGTGTTTTGCATCTGGGGCAGGCTGGATCCGACCCGGGGAACATGCGTTTAATCCTGGCCGGCGCCAGATATGTCTGATGTAGATAATTGAACTGTGTATATCGGAATCTGGGGTTTCTTGATACCTCACGTGTGTGGCTCAAAGCTTTTGGCCATTCTGTCCCTGAGATCGGGGTGGGCAATACGATGTTCCACCTCTCCCAAGCTTTCTGCAGGTTGTCTTCCGGGGGTCTGTTCAAGAGTTTATAAAGGCTTGAGACTGCTTTTCCTTGGGGGTCCCAGTTCAGCATGTGGTGTAGGGTGGCTGAGATATCAGGCTCTACGTCCCCAGATACCCATGTTTTCCTGATTGCATGGCATATCGCGTGATATGCCAGGAATTGCCCCGGATTGATCTCTGTAAGGGCCTGTATAGCTTCAAAGGTCATTAATTTCCCTTCCTCAAAGCAGTCTCCTACTGTACTTATGCCCGCGTCTGACCAAGTTGTAGGTGAATATGAACCGGCTTCCACCCACCCGGGAAGCCGATCCAATGGGAGAAGCGGTGAAAAGGGTAGTTTTTTGACTCCCTTTTGGATATACTTCTTCCAATATGTGTGTGCCGCTGTCGTCAACGGGTTTGTGCATGTGCTTTTAGTTTGCTTATCCAACAGCCAGCCTAGTATGGGAACACCATGGAGTCGGGATTGCAGCCAAATAGTTTTTGCCGAGCTGGGTCTATGGAGCCAATTTAAGATCCACTGCAGCGGTGCGGCTGCAGAATAGAGCTCAAAGTTTGGGGCGCCCAGTCCACCCATTGCTACCGTATGATGCAGCGTGGTGAGTGCAACCCGCCTTCTGCCCTCGCCCCACACCAATTGTAGTAGGATGGAGTTCAAGCTAGCGAAAAAGCTTTTGGGGATAATGATTGGTAGGGCCGCAAAGTAATACAACAGTCTAGGTAATATCAGCATGTTTGCTATAGCTACTTTACCCAGTGGTGAAAGTGGTAATTTATTCCAAAAGCGTACTGTGCTCTTAACAGAGGACACCGCTTTCCCCAGATTTCCATCCCTTAGGTCTTCCACCCTATACTAGACGTTGATCCCTAGGTATTTAAATGTATAGAAACACCATTTTAGGTGGCATGGTGGGGCACATTCTTGCCTCGCAGGGGGCCAGCTGGTTAGTGGGAATATACAGGATTTCCCCCAGTTAACTATTAGGCCGGATACCCTTCCAAACTCAGACAGCACTGGGGGCAGCGACTCCTCCACTCTGCGTATGTATATCAAGGCATCATCTGCGTATAGTGATATGGAGTGGAGAGTACCGTTCCTTGACACCCCCCATTCTTCTTTTTTGGCTCGGACGCATGCAGCTAGTGGTTCCATCGCTAAGGCAAATAGGAGGGGGAAAGGGGGAACCCTGTCTTGTTCCCCTGCTAATCGGGAAGCTTTCTGATATTACTCCTCCCGTCTTCACCCTGGCCTGTGGGGCAGTGTACAGAATGCGTACCCAGCTTGTGAATTTTGGACCGATGCCCAGTAACTGCATAGTGTCAAACAGGAAGCCCCATTCTAATGTATCAAACGCTTTTTCTATGTCAAGCGATATCACCGCTTCCTCGAGTGCGGTCGGGGGGGGGTGTCACCCATCACACTGAGTAGCCTCCGAATATTTAGGAAGGTGTTACGTTTCGGGATGAATCCATTCTGATCTTCATGTACCAGGATATGCATGTAGGGAGCAAGTCTGTTAGCCAGGATTTTACCGAGTATCTTACAGTCTAGGTTTAACAGTGAGAGAGGTCTGTAAAACCTGATGTCAGTGGGGTCGTGCCCCTGCTTTGGGAGGACCACTATCATTGCCTCTCTCATTGTGGGGGGCAGGATACCGTTGGTCCCTGCTTCTTCAAACGTTTTTAGGAGTTGTGTTTTAAGGTGTGTCGCAAAAGTGGAGTAGTATTCTGATGGCAGGCCGTCAGTCCCAGGGGCTTTATTCTTAGGTAATTGTTCAAGGGCCTTATTAACTTCCCCTAATGTGATGGGGGCTTCTAGTGTCTCTCTGTCGGCGTGCCTTAGTTGAGGCAGGGGAGAATCTGCTAGAAAGGACTCAAGCTGTTGGATGGAGCATGATGTGCTTTTGGTGTATAATTGTGTATAATATTCCCTAAACGCATCATTTATTTTTACCTGCATGGTAGCTATTGCGCCTGCGCCTACTCCTATCGCCCCGATTGGAGGGCACCGCCGGTCCTCCCGCAGCAGCCATGCGAGCAGCCTACCAGATCTGTCGCCTTCCGACTGTAGCCTGGCCAAGTGGTGTTTGTGATCGGGGAGGCGTAATGTAGCATCAGCCTTTGCATGTTCCGCGCGCACTTCCTTCAGAGCCGTGTATGGCGTTTCATTACGGGCAACTGCGTTTTCTAGTGCTCTTAGTTTCATCTCCAGCTTGCTAACCTCTGCGTGGAGTATGCGCCTCACCCCCCATGTAGTGGAAATACAAAGTCCACGGATCACCACTTTGTGTGCGTCCCACTACATTGCTCTTAGTTTTGTGGTGCCGGTGTTTAATTCCCAATACTGTTTTAGCGCTGTTCTCAGTGAGTCTGTGAATGCAGGGTCGTGTAAGACTTCCGCTTGTAGGCTCCACGTTGGGATAACCTGGCGCTTCCTGCCCCAATCCAAAACTATTTTAAGCGGTGAGAGATCTGATAGTGTCTTGGCTAGGTATTCTATTCCACTAGTCGCTGTGCAGATCTCCTGGGTACCCCACATCAAATCTATCCTGGTGTGTACCTTATGTGGTGCTGAATAGAATGAATATTCCCTGTGTTGTGGGTGTTTCATGCGCCATATGTCATGGAGGCTCATGTTACTAGCCCATGTTGATAATGGGCGGCTGAGGTGTCTAATGACTGTTGAATGTGTGGGGGGATTTGACCTGTCCAATGCTGGGTTCGGAGTGCAGTTGAAGTCTCCACCCCATATGGCGGGTGTTTCAGGGTTCGTTAATAACGCTGGAGTGAGTGTGCTCAGGAAGTCAGGCAGTGCGCTATTGGGAGCATATACCCCTATAATTGACAATTGTTTGCCATCCAGCTCCACCTCCACTACCACATACCAGCCCTCGTGATCTATCTTGTGTGATGTTTGGATAAAGGGGACATTCCCTGCTATCCATATGAGTACCTCCCTCGCGAAGGTTGAATAGGATGTACCCACTATCTGACCTCTCCATTTACTGCGTAGGTCTTGCAGGTCAGGGTCCCGTAGGTGAGTCTCTTGTAGGATTGCAATATGTGTGCCATGGCGTTTGAGTCGTGTATGCACCCTGGACCTTTTGCCTGGAATCCCCAGTCCCCTAATGTTCCAGGTGACTATGTCATATTGTACTGTGGGTTATGGATTGGGCCATGTTCAATTTGTGAGTGTGTTTCTTGCTCCCCGATTCCCGGGAAGGCCCATTGGGTCTCCTCCGCCCCAGTCGCCCCCGCAGGCGGACCCCCAGCCTCCGGACAATTGTCCTGAGTTGTGAGCAGACCGGTAGTGCACAAACTAAAAGTTACACTCTTTCCCTCCCCAACTGGATCCCAACCCCAACTGTAAACTTGCAACAAGCTACACACCCATTTTGGGTGCGAGCTGAGGTGTATCCATATGGATGTCTGCGGGGAGTAATAATACTATCCGGATGCGGCTCATTTTAGGGTCTCGCATCCTTCTGCAGACACGGTCTGCTAGTGGTTTGGGGCACTCCCGCGGCCAAACACCCACCCCCCCGCTCCGCGCCGCCAGCTGTGCACAATATAAATAAAGGAGTTGTCTCCAGGAGCAAACGTGCAAGGATACATAAGTTCAGTTGATGTGACCACCCGCTTCAGGGGGGAGTCGCAAAGTTCAGTTCTGTGCTCCGGCTGTGGCGGTTGGTCTCCCTGGGGGGGATAGTTCAGTAGTGTTTGTTCAGAGTGTGTCTGCGGACCTGGGGGTGAACTCCGGGCTCCTCAGTGCCTCTGTTAATGTGGAGTCCGAGCTAATCGAGTCAGACTCCGAGCCTTCCTCTGGATGGATCTTGAGAGTCTCAAAGGAATTCTGTGTTAGTAGGGGGGTTTCTTTGAGGGCCCTGGCTCTCTCCTCTGCAGCCTGTTCCACCGTGGGTTGACCCCTGGCATGCCTCTTGGATCGTTTCCTAGGTTTTGTCGTTGACCAGTTCTCGTCGGTGCCGGCTGCCTCGCGGGGGTGGGCGATGCCTTTGGCATGCATCCACGTCCAGGCATCTTCCGGTGAGGTGAACACATGGGTGCGTTCATCTGTTATTACACGTAATTTAGCGGGGAACATTAATGCGTATTTTATGTCATGTTCCCAGAGGCGTTGTTTAACTTGAGTGAAGGAGTTACGTTGCCTTTGCACTTCCTGAGTGAAGTCTGGATAAGCGTGAATGGTCGAGTCCTCATACCTGTATGGGCCTTTGCTGCGGAACTGTTGAAGTATCGTGTCCCGGTCCCTGAAGTTTAGGAACCTAGCTATCAGTGGTCTCGGAGGTTGACCCGGTGCCGGGGGGCGTCCGGGAATTCTGTATGCTCTTTCCACTGAGAAGAATTTGGATGGGGTTCCGTTCAGGACCTCTTTAATTAACCTGTGTTCCAACTGGAGATCTGAGCTTTGATCCAGTGATTTTTCAGTAAAGCCAAGAAACCGTATGTTGTTGCGGCGGGATCTGCCTTCCGCCTCCTCTGCTCTTCTCAGCAGTGACTTTACTTCTGCATCTAGGCAGAGAATTTGTTTTTGGTTGTCCGCTACCGTGGGGGCCAGTTCACTTAGCGCCGCCTCCGTTGTCTTCACTTTCTTAGATAGTTTGCCATGGTCTACTCTGAGGATGTTCAGATCTTGCGATACCGTGTCTATCTTGGTCTCCAGTGAGGTTTTAGTATCCATGATTGCTTGTAATATTTTCTCGAATTGCGAGGAATGGGACATGAGCGTGGACTCCAACGACTGCAGAGAGGGCGAATGCTGCTGATCGCCAGGAGCCTGGCCATGCGTGTTCCGATCCTGGTTTTTAGCTGATTTGGGCCTTCCGGCCATTTTGACTTATCTGTTGTGGCCTGATTCCTCCTGCAATCATGCGCTCACCTACGTTCTCTGGGCCCTGCAGACAAGGAGGGCATATATATCCCCGCAGGGCCACGCCAGTTCGCACTTAAGTTTTTAAGGTTTCGGCCCTGCTGGTGGTCCTCTGAGTGGGATCTTATTCAGGCGGTCTGGCACCTCCCGTCGCTGGGTCCGCACGCGTGCTTCGAGCCCCCGGTCGGCAGCCAGCTCCAGACTCTGGGTCCTCTTTCGATATGGAATGGGGGAGTGACGTTCCCAAGTGTATTTGCTTAGTGTGTTACGGGCTCGCACAGTTCTTTAAGCAGTGTTCCACCCTGTGGTGCAGGTCAGCGCCAATTAACAGAGGGTATGGCTTAGCCCAATCCGGACCGGCCCAGCGCGTGTCTCGTCTGTGGTGGCTTCGATATCTAGCTGCAGGTCCAGAGTTGACTCCCGGGATGGGCGCGCCACGGCAACAGTTGTGAGGTGGGGGGGCACCCCCAGAGGCCCACGTCAGGATTCATCTCCCGTCCTTTGTCCCCCCTCGTGGGCGGGAGGGGGTAGTCGGTGCTAGGCGGAGGCTATGACTACCAGTTCCCCTCGCGGCGGTCCCCGCAGCCGCCGTGCGCCCGCCTCACCGTCCGAACCTCCAAGTTTGGTGCAAAACCCCACCTCACCGGGAGACGGCGCCAGCGGCCTCCTGGAGAGGGCTTGTCTGCTGCGGCCGGGTTCACAGCCGCCCGACAGGCCTCATAACCATGTAAAGCAGTTGGGGGGTCCAGGGAGCGGGTCCTACCCCGCTCGTAAAACGAATCCACCCCTGGCCTGTTGTTGTGGTCCCACAGGGCCTTTCGCGGAGGGGGAGGAGGCGCTCCCCTTGTTTTCTGCTGTGATGGGGGGGACACCCGCCCGGGGCCTCTGCCACCCCCGCCGCCAGTCCCCCGCCGCTCCACGGAGCCCCCGTGCCTGGTGGGGGGGAACTCCGGCGGCCGAGAGGCGAGCGGGGAGGGGAGGGGCCCGCCCAGGTCGGTGTAAATGCAAAATATGGGCTTATCGCCCTCGCGAGGTGGGCCGCTCCCGTTTCCGCGCACCCACCTCTTGTTTAGTGTCCAGGGCAGTGTCTCAGCTGTCGCGGCTGACAAAATGGCGGCCGCAGCTCCCTGCTTCGAGCTGCTCCACGGCAGCCTCTCCGCACGGCCGCCCGATCGCCTTCAATGGCGTCAGCGAGGGGAGAGCGGTCCCAGAAGCGGATCCCACCTCAGGGATATGACAGCGGCGCCCCTGGAGCGCCCCGCAGATGTTTTCTTGGCGAGCCCGGGACGGAGCGCTTTCTCAAGCGTCCCTCCCGTTCGCCATCTTGGCTCCCCCCCGTTGATGGACTTGAGTTCCTCACTGAACCCCAAATACTGTTCCTCCTGCAGCCGCTGGGTTTCCTGAGACTTGGCCAGTACCGTTGCCATCGTCTCATGGGAATTATGGTATGCTCCCATGATGTTGGAGAGGGCCTCGTGGAGAGTGGGTTTCCTGGGCCTGTCCTCCCCCTGTCGCACAGCAGACCTCCCTGTTCCCCGGTTTTCCTGGGCCTCTGTCCCCTGAACCGTGTGCCCACTGCCACTGCCCCCAGGTCTCTGCTGTTCTTGGGGTGGTGGGTTTGCCTGGGTTCCCTGTAGTGGTGGCCACACTGCTGCTTGACGTGTCCTGGGGACAGAGGTATGGGTCCGCTGGGTGGGTGCTGTGCTGGTGTTTCCTGAGGGGGGAGGCTCTGTGGTGGCCTGTGACTGTGTTAGGGGAACCAACTGTCCCGAGGTCCCAGATGGGCCGGGCTGGTGATCTAGATCCAGTTGGACAGAGCTGCTGTCATCACTGTGGGCCTCTTCTGTAGGCGGTGTGGACATGTCTGGAACCTCCTGTCCGGTGACGTTGGGTAGGGGTCCTGCAGGGGTGTAAAGGCACGATTATTGCATCTGTGTGTGCCATGGTGTGCAATGGGTGGGTGACCCTGTACCCCAGTGCTTACATTCTTGTGTAGTACCTTGTGTGATAATTGTTTTGGGGTCTGTGTGGGTATCTGTAGTGGACATGCTTTGGTGATGGGTGGCCATGCTTTGTTGTTGCATGCAGGGCTTGGTGTTTGGATGTGTGGTTTGTGATATTGGGACACATGTGAGGAGTTGGAGTGATGGGGGTGAGGGCGAGGGTGGGGGTATGTGATCGCATGCAGGTAGGGTTGGGGATATCGTAGCTAAAGATTTCACTTACCAGAGTCCATTCCTCCTGCTACTCCTGCGAGGCACCAGGATGACGTATAGCCAAGGCCTTCTCCTCTCATGTTGTTAGTTGTAGGGGAGGAGGTGGGGGTCTGCCGCCAGTCCTCTGAACTGCAATGTGGTGTCTTGAGACCACGGAATGCACCTTCCTCCATAGGTCGTTCCACCTCTTCCTGAAGTCATCCCGTGTTCTTGGATGCTGTCCCACTGCGTTGACCCTCTCCACAATTCTGCGCCATAGCTCTATCTTCCCAGCTATGGAGGTGTGCTGCACCTGTGATCCAAATAGCTGTGGTTCTACCCGGATGATTTCCTCCACCATGACCCTGAGCTCCTCCTCAGAAAACCTGGGGTGTCTTTGCGGTGCCATGGAGTGGTGTGGGTGATGTGTGAGGTGGTGTGTGTTGTGATGTGTAAGGGGATGTGTTTGTGTGTGTTGAATGAGGTGCGTGGATGTTGTGTGAGTGATGGTGTTGAGTGCCTGTGGATGCTAGTTTTTTGATGGTGGTGTCTCTCTCTGGCCTTCTGTCGCAATTCTAGTCATAAGGGTTTGTGGGTGATGTGGGTGTATGTTTTATATTGTATTGAGTGTGTGGGAGTGGTGTGTGTATGTGTATCAGGTGTGTGTATTTCCAATTGTACAATGTGGATGTGTTTTGTAAATGTGTGTGTATTTTGAGCGTGGTGGTGTGTACCACCAATGGTTTACCGTGTTTGAAAGACCGCCGCGTGGACTCGTGGGTCGTGATAGTGTTGGCGTATTCCTGTTGGCGTGATGGTGGAGGTATTGTTATCACCGGTTTATCACTGACCTTTGGTGTGACGGACTTGTGTAGGTGTCTGGATTTTGGCGGATTCCGAGCTGTGGGTCGTAATAGATGTAGCGGAATTCCGCAGGCACGGCGGTGTGTTGGCGGTCTTCTGCACGGCGGTAAGCGGGATTTACCGCCAATGTTGTAATGAGGGCCAAAGTTTCCATTATGTTGAGGGGGCAGAATTTTAACTCCAACCATCCATTAATGAGCCAAAATCCATTCTTGAAATTGTCCCCATATTACTTTCCCCCTTCTCATGGCCGATCTCCCCTTCCGTTCGTACAGAGCAATTTCAAGATGATACACGGACAGTAATTTCCCCAACCACTGTTGCCACGATGGGGGTAGTGGGTCCAACCACGCAGAGGAGATGCACAATCGATAGACCGCCATAGCTAAGAAAATAAAAGCTCTGCACCGTTCCCCCACTTCCCCTGCAACCCCCAAGATCATAATCTCAGGGGTAAGATCAACTTCATATCCCACTACTCCTTTTAACACAAGTTGAATACCGTCTTTCAATGTCGTCAATTTCCTGCAAGTAGCAAACATATGGATGACGTCGGCTCTAAACATCCCGCATCTTGGGCAGTTTGTCCCTTGTGATCCACCCCATTTAACGAGATGGGCTGGTGCATAGTATAAATCAAACACCGGTTTGTAATGTTTTGCTTGTAGCGAGGAATAAAGTAGCATGGTGTATCCCAGTTCCAATGATTTATAGAAATTAATACCCCATCTACAACCTTACCCTCCCACTTCTGGCTATGTTTCTCCAGATCGTTGGGTTGTTCTAACATCAATGATGAATAAATTAATTTAATTGTTATATTAGATGTTTTCAATATGTCCTCCAACAATAGATTACTTTTGAATCCCTGCGCCCCCCCCCGTTTTTTTACTCAAAACATCTCTTATCTGTAAATATTTTAAAAAATCCCTTCGCTCAAGTCCAAACTGTTCTTGAAGTTTCTCAAACGTCTTACCCCCAAAATCATCAAAAAAATCTCCTAGCCTTCTTATGCCTAAAGAAGCCCATTTTGCAGCATAATTTTCTTTAAATATTTCAGGCAGAGATGGGTTATTGTTTATTATAGTGTAATAATTAAATCTTCCCAGCCCGTTCTTCTTCCGCCATGGTCGCCAACATCTATATGCCTCCTCCAATACCTCGTATTGTACTTTCTTATAATACCCAGGTTCGTGAAAAGTTAACAAACATCCATTCGCTGTTGATCCTACCAACAGTTCATAGATGTTTGGACAATAATCTGCCTCAGCCTTATCCATCTTTCCTTCCAATAATGGGTGCATGTACTGAAGAGCTGCTGCAAGTTGATATAATTTCATATTTGGGAGGGACCACCCCCCCCCCCTTTTCTGAGGTAAAGACATAAACTTGCCCGCCCTTCTACACTTACCATATGCCCAGATAAATCTCATTACCAATCGATCTATCTCCTCAAACCGGGAATTTATAAAACTCAATGGAATAGCACGGAAAATATACAGCAATTTAGCAAGAAGAATCATTTTAACCATATTACACCTTCCCATTATAGTCATATGCAGGTTATTCCATCTATTCATATCATATTTAGCTTTTAGCAACATCGGTCTAAATTCAAATTGACAATCTCTCGTACCCTTGGAGTAATGTCGATGCCAAGATATACTGCGTGGTCTACCCTCCGATTATCCTGTGTGCTCACATGTCTATTGGTCAGCAACTGCGTTTTTGCTCTATTTAGCAGATAGCTGGAAAAAATCCCAAATTTACTCATCACCTCTTCAATTTCTTTCAGTGCCTCATCTGAATTAGAAGTTATAATGGCTATATCATCTGCATATGCCAAGACTTTTGTATTCCAGCCAAACCTACAGACTGGCAATATCAAATTATTCCCTTCTAGTTGGCTAAGCAGGGGATCTATATAAATAGCAAACAGCAGTGGGGCGCATGGACACCCCTATCTAGTACCCCGCCTCACTTGAATACACTCAGATTGCCCTCCCATCAGCTGTATTCTCACCCCAGGGGACCTATATATAGCTGTTATTGCTAAGATACATTTTCTACCGAACCCATACCTGTCCAAAACCTGCCACAAATATTTCCAATTTACACTATCAAACACTTTCTCAGCATCTAACAGCGTGACTGCCATAGGTTCTTCTGCCACCTCGTGTAGCATCGAAAAGCGTGATAACCCTCCGAATGTTCTGTAGTATTTCTCCCTGGAACAAACCTGTGTTGCCTGGGTATTACCAATTTCTTAATTACTGAACGTAATCGAGCAGAAAGAAATTTTGAATACATTTTTACATCACAATTTATCAACGTGATCGGCTGATATGAGCCTGGATTCTGTGGAGTCTTCCCTTTCTTCAAAAAGACCACCATATTGGCCATATGCCAAGACGCTGGAATTTTACTCTCATTTTGCACCTGAGTGAATAATTCCATCATCAATGGGAGCAAAAGTGTTTTGAAGCTTTTATAGAATTCTAGGGGGATTGCATCAGGACCGGAGGCTTTCCCCGTGGAGAGATCACTCATTGCCATTTCTAACTCCGAACTATCGATACGTCCCTCCAAGTTCAAATAATCTTCGTCTGACAATTTACTAGTCCTAATAGAGCTCAGAAATTCCAACATCTCTACCTCTGTGTCCGAAGATGTAGTGTTGTATAGCTCCGTCTAATACCTCTGAAACACTTCCCTAATCCCATCCGCATCTACTACTATTCATCCTTGTTGATCCCTGATTTCTCTAATGACCCCAGCAGTTGTTCTATAGCATGCCCTTACAGCTAACAGATGGCCAGACCTCTCACCGTATTCGTACCCCTCAGAGCGTTTAGGCAAATATATTTTTGCTATTCTCTTTGCCGTAGCCTCATTTATTGCTGCTTTTACAACAGTGATCTGCCCATGAATATTGTTTATATCTTCCCCCCTTTCTATAGATATAATCAGTGGCCTCTCCACAGCTTTAAGCTTCATGTATGCGTTCTTCATTCTTCATTATAACTTGGATACTTTTTTGTTTCCTGAGGCTAAAACTTAAGGTTTCCCCCTGCACTCCTGCTTTTAAGGTGTCCCAAACGATTTCTAGCGGGGCGGATTCTACTACCAAGAAATCCATTACCACAGGGTCATCTGTTACTGCCCCATATATAGAACATAGAGTAAAACAACCTTTTCCATAGTGACATTCTACTATCGCCCATCTACCATTCCTATCTGCCCTCCGTCTTACATATTTCAATCTATTGCTCCGATCCAATAATGCCACCCCTTTAGTTCTAATGTCTTGTTCTGAACAAACCACTATTCTCATACCCAATGAGCCTAAAATTCCACTATTATTATAATCCACAAATATTGATTGATGCTATTCGAAACCTAGTCATTTTTTTCCCTTTTTTTTTCCCTCCAATTCTGCTTGAATCATACCTCGGGTATCCTTCTTCTCTCTTTCTACCGCATTAATTTTGCAAATCACATTATCCCTTTCTTTCCCGCTTTTTTCTTTCAAACCACCCTTCTGTGCCCCTCTTCCATCCCCCCTCCCTGAACCACTCCCCCCCCACCCCACTCCATCTCTACATGGTCTGGTCGAACCTCCCTCTCCCAAACAGCCACTCCCCACCCTGTAGAGCAATCAGACCACCACTGGCTTGAATGTTGGTGTCATGTAGATGTATGTCGCCCACCCGCCCCCGAACTGCCATATTAGTTTCGCATATCTGCCCATTAGATTATATTACCAAGAGACTCCCCCCTCACTTTTTAACATCCTTCAGCCCCATTAAATACTCCTTTGCTTGAACTTCTGATGTAAATACTCTTCCTTTCCCATTCACCACTGTTTTTAAGCAGGTGGGGGCCAACAGATAGGCCTCACCTCCCTTATCCTGAAATGGTTTAATCAACTGTTGAAGCCGCCATCTTCGCTCCACAGTTGTATGGCAAAAATCTGGCCGAGTAAAAAAGGTTATCCCTTCCACACTGCGTGGGGCATTTGGAGGTGCTTTATAAAATATGGCCTGCCGTAGCAAGTAATTTCCAAAAAAGACTAAGACGGCTCTAGGGTATTTGGGTTCTGCTAGGTGCCCTCCCTCTCGTCGGGCTACCGGGAACCTATGAACACGTTGGACTGCAGTTTCCCGGTCCCAACTAGCCAGCTCCGGAAAGGCCCCCTGAATGAGCTTAATCATATAGGCCCGAATTGAGTCCCTTCCACCCCTTCATTAATTCCCAAAAAGTGTAAGTTATTTCTTCTCTGCCGATTCTTGTGGTCTTCTAATTTCCATATTATATCAGTCAGTTGTCCTTCTGTGTCAAACACTGTTCTCTTAGGGCCTCAACATCGGCTTCAACCGAAGCTGTCCTTTCCTCTATTGTGTTTAGCTTTGCTTCGATTTCAGTGCATGATTTTGCAACTTTGCGGACTGTTCCTTGAAGGCGCTTTGTAGCCACCCTTGCGCAGCGATTTTCTATCCTACTCTCTGTTTGAAGTTCTTTGATTGAATTATATATTGATTGCAGCATCCCTGATTCGACACTAGCAGTACATGTGCTGCTTGCCAGGCCGCCTATATTTCCTTCCAAATTGTTGTTAGCCATCTGTTGATCATTTGCAATGGGTATATCTGTTAACCTATTACCTGAGTAATCCCATTTAAGTGACTTGCTGCCAGTGAATGTAGAAGACTCAGGGAACCGCCAAAAGACCGTACTGCGGTCAAATGACCGCGGCGGTCATTCTGACTTTCCCGCTGGGTCGGCGGGCGACCGCCAGAAGGCCGCCCGCCGGCCCAGCGGGAAAGCCCCTTCAACAATGAAGCCGGCTCCGAATGGAGCCGGCGGAGTTGAAGGGGTGCGACGGGTGCAGTGGCACCCGTCGTGATTTTCAGTGTCTGCACAGCAGACACTGAAAATCTTTATGGGGCCCTGTTAGGGGGCCCCTGAACTGCCCATGCCTGTGGCATGGGCAGTGCAGGGGCCCCACAACACCCGTTCCCGCCATCCTGTTCCTGGCGGTATTTACTGCCAGGACCAGGATGGCGGGAAGGGGGTCGGAATCACCATGGTGGTGCTGCGAGCAGCGCCGCCATGGCGGATTCCTTGGGCCAGGGGTAAACCGGCGGGAAACCGCCGGTTGCCCTTTTCTGACTGCGGACCGCCAGGGTCGAAATGACCCCCTCAGTGCCCTCTCTAAGGCCAGGCTGCACTTTTGTGCGCTTACGATGTCGCTGCCGCACTGTAGGCTCTTTGATTGATGATATGTTTCCCGTCTCGAAGGATATACTGTTGCTGGATTCGCTTAGGTCATGCTCACTGCTGGTAAAGTAAGATTCCTCTGTTAAAGAATAAAATTTAGCACCGCCGTCTTTAGCCCAGTCCGGGGGTTTTAAGCTTGTTTCAATTTCCTTATCTCCTGCCATAAATTTTGGAGACACATATTGCAGGCCCTCAGTACTCAGTGTAGTGGTTGTATCATCCATGTCACCGACCGCCTCTCTCTCAGCTAGGATCTCAGACCATTGTGCTTGATGTCTATTTCTACCAATAGGGGATCCATCCCTCTTCTTTTTTGTCGCCAAACTGCTGTCCAGGATATCAGTCTGTGAAGCCCTTATGGGAGGTTTATTAGTTTCAATGGGAACCCTCTCCTGTTTGTTCCTGGAGGTACCTCTTCTATAACAGATTGACTGTTTGCTGGAGGGGGCACAGTATGTTCATTATAACTTTCTTGTACTTCTGCAGCGAGAAAGGATGTGATTGTAGGCTGGATTTTGCCTTTCCCCCTAACTTTCGGGGGGGGGTGATGCCGTCATCATTCTTGACATCTCTACCAACACCAGTTGTGTTTTTCCCACTTAATTTTGCCGTTATCGTGATAGGGCGTCTGGCTGCTCCAGCTGAATCTCCTTTGTCCTTCCCTGCAGACATTGTCTTGCTTCTCTCAGCTTTATCGCCCGAGTTCCAGGCAGCTTTCAGTGTCATGTTTATTTTCAAGGTGCTATGAAGTGTTTTTTTACCAGCTCTGCTAGTCCTGTTGCTGCCGTTATCACGTTCTGTAGCACCCTCTTTAAAACGCACCTCACGGTCTGACGAGGCGTGCGAGGATGGCCAGCTATACCTAGCTGATTGGCAAGTATCATTAGAGCTCCCACACCACCATTACCAAAATACTTGTTTTAATGTTAATGTTAGTCTTGGAGAGAGCATGCCCTAGCTTGAAAAATTCGCCTGCAGCTGCTTACAATAATAAACAGGTGAAAATTGTGGGGAAAAAGAATGCAGTGTCCAGCTGCTCCCAGTTACAGCCCTCTTAGTAAGTGCTTTGACAATTTAGTGTGTTCTGAAATTACTTCAAATGTCCAGCATCTTGATATAATTCTTGAATAAATGTCAATTAGTGGGCCTGGTGCCTTTTATTGGGCCCCGCGAGTCCAGCCATGCCCCCCCCTTCCTTCCTTCTCTTACTTGCTTTTATTTTGATGGCGAAATCTAGGAGGCATTCGTTAATTGTAGCGCTGCAGCTCTAGTTACCGGAGAAGAGGGCACGCTCGAATGATCCATGATGCAGCGGGAGCCGAGACTCACTCTGCTTTCCCAGCTCGCTGCAAAGCCCTGTCTGGCCCGGTCCTCGTGGTCTTCGTGGCCCCATGTCATCGGAATCGACGGGGCCACACGCTGGCAAGATCCACAGATTACTCCGGTCAGAGTGGGTACAATTCAGGAGGAAAGTCGGGGGCGCAATGCATGGGGAAAGGGTTTTCCTCAGCCGCTCCGCGTTCCGCACTCTGCGCTTCTGCCGGCGTCCGGGATGGGTGGGGCGAGATGGCCTCAGCTGCGCGGCATCCATCTTGCTCACTCATTAGTTTTCTGATGCTCCCAGATAAGTGGAATTTTTCAACTCCAACCAGACATATCTCTTAGCCCCTTCTGTGCCCAGGAAATAATAGTTACGTCCTGAGGCACAGTGCTCGTGTGCCCAGGACGTAACCATTACGTCCTGGGCACAGAGCCCAGAGGGAGCACGACCCCTTCCTCTATGGGGTTCCCCCCCACCTCCCCAAGGCAGGTATGGAAGGGGAAGCCCTGCCCCTTCCACCCCTTCCACCCCTGACCCCCGTGACATCTGTGAGTATTTAAAAAAACAACATTTTAAAAATATTTTTTAGGTGGGGAGCTCCCATAGGGGGCAAATTATATTTAGGCCATTTCTGCCCTCCATGCGGGCAGATTGGCCTATTTTTATGAGACCAATCTACCCCCAAGGGGGAAAGAAACCACTAGACACCAGTGAGGTTTTTTTTTTCCACGAATTTCACGCATGGGGAGCGACCCCTTGGGCAAGGGTCACTCCCAGGGGGGGCATTTTTTTAAAGGCCTTTTCAGCCCCCCCCGGGGGTAGATTGGCCTATAATTAATCCGATCTGCCCCCGGGGGGGCAGAAACCTCTAGGCACCAGGGATCATTTTTTTGTTGTTGTTTTTGCTTTATTTTGTATTTTTGAGGTATGGAGCGCCCCCTTAGGCAAGGGTAGCTCCCCTAGGGGGCAAATTATATTTAGGCCATTTCTGCCCCCCTTGGGGGCAGATTGAACTATTTTTATGAGGCCAATCTGCCCCCAATGGGGACAGAAACCACTAGACACCAGGGATTATTTTCTTTTCGCGAATTTCTCGCAAGGGGAGCGAGCCCTTAGGCAAGGGTCGTTCCCCTGGGGGAAAAATGTATTTAAGCCCATTTCTGCCCCCCTTGGGGGGCAGATCAGCTTATTTTAATTAGGCCGATCTGCCCCCAGGGGGGGCAGAAACCTCTAGGCGCCAGGGCAAATTTTTTGTTTGTGTTTTTTGTTTGTTTGTTTGTTTTTTTAGAGATGGGGAGCAACCCATTAGGCAAGGGTCGCTCCCCTGGGGGGAAAATTGTATTTAGACCATTTCTGCCCCCCTTGGGGACAAATCGGCCGATTTTAGGTCAATCTGCCCCCGAGGGGGGCAGAAACAACTAGCCACCGGGGATCTTTGTTTTTGTGCCAATGTCACACAGGGGGAGCGACCCCGTAGGCAAGGGTCGCTCCCCGGGGGGGGGGTTGAGGGCGCAAATTTATTTTAGGCCATTTCTGCACCCCCTGGGGCCGGGTGATCTAGAGGCCAAAATCCACAGGTAGGCACTTTTTAAAAAACACCTCTGTTTTCTGTGAAAAAATGTGATGTGTCCACGTTGTGTTTTGGGTCATTTCCTTTCGTGGGCGCTAGGCCTACCCACACAAGTGAGGTACCATTTTTATCAGGAGATGTGGGGGGACGCTGGGTGGAAGGAAATGTGTGGCTCCTCTCAGATTCCAGTACTATCTGTCACAGAAATGAGAGTAAAAAGTGTTTTTTTGGTCAAATTTTGAGGTTTGCAAAGGATTCTGGGTAACAGAACCTGGTCAGATCCCCATAAGTCACCCCATCTTGGATTCCCCTAGGTGTCTAGTTTTACAAAATGCACTGGTTTGCTAGGTTTCACCAGGTGAGGGCTGAGCTAGAGGCCAAAATCCACAGGTGGGCACTTTGTAAAAAACACCTCTGTTTTCTGTGAAAAAATTTGATGTGTCCACGTTGTGTTTTGGGCCATTTCCTTTCGTGGGCGCTAGGCCTACCCACACAAGTGAGGTACCATTTTTATCGGGAGACTTGGGGGAACACTGGGTGGAAGGAAATGTGTGGCTCCTCTCAGATTCCAGTACTATCTGTCACAGAAATGAGAGTAAAAAGTGTTTTTTTGGTCAAATTTTGAGGTTTGCAAAGGATTCTGGGTAACAGAACCTGGTCAGATCCCCATAAGTCACCCCATCTTGGATTCCCCTAGGTGTCTAGTTTTACAAAATGCACTGGTTTGCTAGGTTTCACCAGGTGAGGGCTGAGCTAGAGGCCAAAATCCACAGGTGGGCACTTTGTAAAAAACACCTCTGTTTTCTGTGAAAAAATTTGATGTGTCCACGTTGTGTTTTGGGCCATTTCCTTTCGTGGGCACTAGGCCTACCCACACAAGTGAGGTACCATTTTTATCAGGAGACTTGGGGGAACACTGGGTGGAAGGCCATTTGTGGCTCCTCTCAGATTCCAGAACTTTCTGTCACCGAAATGAGAGGAAAAAGTGTTTTTTGGGTCAAATTGTGAGGTTTGAAAAGGATTCTGGGTAACAGAACCTGGTCAGATCCCCACAAGTCACCCCATCTTGGATTCCCCTATGTATCTAGTTTTAAAAAATGCACTGGTTTGCTAGGTTTCCCCAGCTAGAATGAGCTAGAGGCCAAAATCCACAGGTAGGCACTTTGCAAAAAACACCTCTGTTTTCTGCGAAAAAATGTGATGTGTCCACGTTGTGCTTTGAGCCATTTCCTTTCGTTGACGCTAGGCCTACCCACACAAGTGAGGTACCATTTTTATCGGAAGACTTGGGGTATCACAGAATAGTAAAACAAGTGTTATTTCCCCTTGTCTTTCTCTACATTTTTTCCTTCCCAATGTAAGGCACTGTGTAAAAAAGACATCTATTTGAGAAATGCCCTGTAATTCACATGCTAGTATGGGCACCCCGGAATTCAGAGATGTGCAAATAACCACTGCTTCTCAACACCTTATCTTGTGGACATTTTGGAAATACAAAGGTTTTCTTGATACCTATTTTTCACTTTTTATATTTCAGCAAATGAATTGCTGTATACCCGGTATAGAATAAAAACCCATTGCAAGGTGCAGCTCATTTATTGGCTCTGGGTACCTAGAGCTCTTGATGTACCTACAAGCCCTATATATTCCCGCAACCAGAAGGGTCCAGCTAACATAACGGTATATTGCTTTAAAAAATCTGACATCGCAGGAAATAATTACAGAGTAAATCGTGGAGAAAAATGGCAGTTTTTCCACCTCAATTTCAATATTTTTTTATTTCAGCTGTTATTTGCTGTAGGAAACACATGTAGGATCTACACAAATGACCCCTTGCTAAATTCATAATTTTGTCTACTTTTCAGAAATGTTTAGCTTTCTGGGATCCAGCATTGGTTTCTCACCCATTTTGGTCACTAACTGGTAGGAGGCTGAAAGCACAAAAAATAGTAAAAATGGGGTATGTCCCAGTAAAATGTCAAAATTGTATTGAAAAATGGGGTTTTCCAATTCAAGTCTGCCTGTTCCTGAAAGATGGGAAGATGGTGATCTTGCCACCGCAAACCCTTTGTTGATGCCATTTTCAGGGGAAAAACCACGAGCTGCCTTCTGCAGCCCTTTCTTCCCATTTTTTTGAAAAAAACAAAATGTTCACTGTATTTTGGCTAATTTATTGGTCTCCTTCAGGGGAACCCACAAAGTCTGGATACCTCTAGAATCCCTAGGATGTTGGAAAAAAAGGACACAAATTTGGCGTGGGCTATGAAGGCCTAAGCGCGAACTGCCCCAAATAGCCAAAAAAGGCTCAGCACAGGAGGGGGAAAAGGCCTGGCAGCGAAGGGGATAAGTCAGAGGTAACAATCCATATATGCACCTACCAGTCTAATATTTAAAAAAGATAACATGTTGCCACCTGGGTGTCGTATGGGTTCCTCGTATTAATTGCCCAATTTCAATTCCCTATGCATGTGGATAATACTTTGAAAGAGTGACCCATGAAACAGTGTAGTGGCACGGAATGCATGTGAGTGAAATCTTTCTCTACCTTTCAAAGTATAAAACAGATACTCTAGGTAGAAATTGTCATTTCTTACTTTTCACATAGCACTGATTGGTAAAAATCTTGTTTGACTCAGAGTTCTTCTTTGCCATCTAGTACATGAAGAGAAAGGGACTTATCTCTCCTAGCACGGAGCTCAACATGTTTATGATTTGTTGATCGTGTCTCAATCAGACTACAATATAATGTACATGCTCTTGCTTAGAATAAACCAAAATGCTCCAGAAGAGACATTACCAGACTATCCTGGCATATCATTGTCCTTTAACCTAAAGCTCCCAGTGGAAATAAGTAGATGTATGAAAAGAGTGTAAATAATGTGAAGGCCTTTTTGGGGGTGTGGGATTTGACTATGTGTAGAAACCGCCCCTCATCTTCTTCCCTTGAGGAACCTTATGTCCAGACATGTCTATATTATTTCAAAAACTTTCAAATGTGAGGAATTGAAGGATATTCCCGAGTGATAATTATTCTATATTCTAAAATGATTATGTTCTCATTTAAAACAATGTAACCAAACAAACAAATGTTTTGAAATACCTACATTAAAAACTGTAGTTCTGGGGGCGTGGCTGGAGGTCACGCAAGATGGCCGCTGCTCTTTAGAGCTCCATGAGGCTTCAGCACTTCCTGGAAAGAAGGAGATGTTTTCACATAAAAATTACTAATTTCCTCAGCATTTTTGAGCACTGGAGCTCTGCCGCTGCATAAATATGCCTTTATCTTACAGAGACATTTAGTTTTGAAGTCATTTCAGAGACTTCATGTGAGGGCCTGAGGTAATTATTTATCTGTGTCATTTGCATTCCACTCCATAACCCTCTGCACAAACCTAAACTTTCACAGAGATGTTTCTATTTGACTTTTAACTGCTTGCTTGGATGTGATTCTACAAATCTAATTTCCTCTGCAATGGAATATTTATTACCTTCTGACAGCTAGCTGAACTTTTGACCTCTCTCTTCAAACACATTTAGCTGAGGTTTTAAACTTTCAGTATTCACTGGCAGCCCTTGTTGTCAAGGAGCTCTTTCAAATTGCTCTTCATAACATGGTAAATGCTTTCCTTTAATGAAGGGGATTTTTCCTTTTCAGAAGGTTCCCTTAAAACTTGTCACCAATTGTTTGACTATGTGCAGTAAAGCGCTTTGCTCTTGTGGTATTCTGTCATGCCTGTTATGAGAGAATAATTTAGGATTTTCTATTTATATATTTTTTTTATTATATTTTACTCTATTGTTGGAAACTTCTCGCAGCAGCTTCTCATCCTAATATAATTTCATCAACACCTCACATTGCTGGCTTCCTATTACCAAATTTCTGCTGGCTTTTATGGGGATACCACATAATTCTCAGAGTAGCCAGTCATCATTTTCCTCCAAGTCTAATAATCCTCTTCGAGTGGTGCGCACACATATAACTACATCTTCTCTACCATCAGCTTTAATAATGGACAGTGCTGCAGTCTTTTTAAAGGATAGCGCCTCTTCATCTCATGCTGCTGGCGCAATTGCGGAAAAAAAATCTAACACCTCCTCCGTCAAGCGCCCAAAAAAAGACCATGATTCTCTCTCAAAATCACCTACATATCTTACTCTAGATGATGTCATGGAGGAATTGCGTGCATTAAAGCCCTTTATGATGGACACTAATGCCTCTTTGCAACGTATTGAGGAGCAATGGTCCCAACACGAACAACTAATTTGTACTCTGGAACAGAGAGTCAGTAACCTTGAAGATTGTAACACTGTCAATCCTCAGATCTCCAAGGACACAGCTCAACTTAAAAGGCTTACTGAAAACTTAGAAAATAGAAATAGTAGAAATAATCTTTGCCTTTTTGGGATTCCGGAAGGTTCGGAAGGCTCTAACATGATTGTATTCCTTCAAACAGCAATACCTTCAATTCTTCGCTTGCCTTCTACCTCTCCCCTCTCTATCCAACGTGCACATAGTTTAGGTCCACAGACTTCAACTGGCCCTCGTGCACATCCTAGAGGCATTATTATTCTCTTTCTCCAATTTACTGACTTGATGCAAATACTCTCGGAAGCCAAAAAGATAGGCTCTTTGCTATGGTCAGGTCATAAAGTGTTTTTCACACAAGACTTCTCTCCTGCTACAGCTGCACGTCACAAACAGTTTTTGCACTTACGTCCACAACTCAAATCCTTGAATATTCGATATGGTCTTCTTCACCCATGCCTTTTCAAAATTACATTCAAGGACAAATCTTACTCGTTTGAGGAACCTTCAGCACTACAAACTTTTATTAACCAGCACAAAACAGAAGCAATGGACCTAGGAGCATCTGCAATTACTTGAAGATATAATTTAATTTGTCTTTAATGTCCTTTTTTTTCTGGACAGTTTAATAGTAATGGTTATGTTTAGTATTTATATCTATGGTTTTCCTTCTCTGCATCTTCTTTTTTTTTTTTTAGATAGTGTTCTTTGTGCAATCCTCGTGTTCCTTTCCCAACTGTATCCCTTTCTCACCATCCAAATCGTTCTCCTACACGTTCCACTGATAAGCTTTGATTTTTATTGTTCTTCATGTCACACTCCTTTACTGTAGTTATTACGTTACTTAGTCTCCTGAATGGTACATTTTTCATTTGTATGTTTTTTTTCTTCCATGAAACTCGCCTTCATATGTTTTAATTTCTAATATCACTTTTCTTGTGCTGAAGCCACTCTTGCCTGTCTTTTCAGGTTCTCTGCTGTCCCTCTACCTTTCGGGGTATTCATTTTCTATATTGTCTTCTTCAGCTTTCGTGGACTTTAGTCCCTGTATTGCCACTTCCATGTGTATATAACTTCTGGAGGCCATCTTCCTCCTTTTCTTTTTCTTTACTATCTTGTTTCTTTCCCATTTCTTTGCTTTTGCAAACTTTATATGCCTAGTTTTTTCCTTGTTACAGCAGTTGTTTATTAATACTTCTTGTTATGCAACTTAGAACTGTTACTTGGAATGTTAAGGGGCTTAAACACCCCATTAAACGTCAGCGTGTCTTATCTCACCAAGCTCATTTGAAATGCCACATTGCTTTGTTGCAAGAAACTCACCTCAATGACTCTGAGGCAATTAACCTTAAAAAACAATGGGTGGGGGACATTTTCTACTCCCCTTCCACCACAAACAAAAATGGGCTAATTATACTCTGTCATAAATCTCTCAAACCTACCATAATTTCACAGCATCAAGATACAGAACGTCGCTGGGTACTTGTTACATTTAAAATTGACAATATTTCTCATACTATCCTAAATGTGTACGGCCCCACACATCCGGATCCACATTTTTGGAATCTTTCACATACTGTCTCTGAACATTCCTCAAACAATTTACTAATAGGTGGTGACTACAACCAGTTCTTGATCCATTTTTGGACAGACGTTCCACGTCACGTTTCATTCCACATCCCTCCCACAAATCTTTTAAAAACTTTATTTTACAACATTCTCTCTCTGATTCCTGGAGAGTATGCAATCCCGACCTCTTGGAATACTCTTTTTATTCTTGTACCCACCATTCCCATTCTAGGCTTGATTATATCTTTCTGAGTAAAGGTTTATTGCAACATATGGTCAACTCTAAAATTGGTCCTATTTTGATCTCAGATCACGCACCTGTGATTACTGACCTTGATCTTTTTCTTAATGGTTCTAAAACATGTTCATGGAGGTTTAATAACTCTCTACTTTCAGATGGTACTTTTATCGCTTCCTACAGTAAGTTTATAGAAGAATACTTCCACATCAACGATAGTGATCAACTATCATTTCATTTTGTGTGGGATGCATTCAAAGAAGCCTCTAGGGGTTTCATCATATGTAATGCTCACTCAAAAAAAATGTCTGCTCAACAAAAATCGACTTCCATCCTTGAAAATATAAAGGCCCTCATTACTACCCTTGGGGTTGGTGTTAAAGCGGCGGTAAGACCGCCAACAGGCCCGTGGTAACAAAAATGGAATCACGACCTGGCGGAAACCTCCAACATAGACAGCCACTTTAACACTCCGACCGGCACAACGGTACAAACAAACAGCGCGGCAGTAACCGCCAACAGACAGGCGGAAGACAATGTACCGCCCACCCTATCACAAGATGCCAATCTGCCACCTTTTCCGGGGCGGAACCAACTCAAACAAAAACAAGGCGAAAACAGGACTTGGAAGGGAAAACACTCACCTCTCCACACCCTACGAGGAACTCGGACACCATGGAACCATAACTCCAGATACTCCCTGCAATGGTCTTCCTGTTCCTCTATCAGATGCACCAAAGACGGAGGCGACAACCACGGTGAGTACTGCGCCTACAACATGGGGGGGAGGGAAAAGAGAGTGACACACGCAACACGCAACACCCCTATCCCCACCCTCACCCACAACAACATACACACAAATACATGGCACAACATAACATATACAACCACCCACCCCCCCTGAAAGAACGCAAGGACAAAAGGAAATCAGTTGAACAATTGTAATCATGAAAAATCGAGTAGTCAAAACTCGAAATACAGTATGTACAATTATGTACACCAACTACACAAGTCTGGATAGTGCACCAATTATTGTGACCACTGGGCCCAAAATAGATGGGCGAGGTCCACACATGATACCAGACTTCAAACGGAGAGAACACTGCAGGGGCATTAGATCAAAATGAAACGGGCACCTCAGGGGGAGAGGGAGGGGGACACCTCAGCCTGATGAATGCACAATGCCATGGTCCACAGGGAGGCTCCAAGCCACAGTCTCTCAAGTCTCTCCAGTGGGTGGTTTGCGTACTGCTTTATCCTGGGGAGTGCAAAGCCACAGTCTCTCAAGTCTTTCAAGTAGGTGGTTTGCCCACTGCTGCATCCTGGGGAGTGCAAAGCCACAGTCTCTCAAGTCTCTCCAAAGGGTGGTTTGCCCACTGCTTTATCCTGGGGAGTGCAAAGCCACAGTCTCACAAGTCTCTCCAGTGGGTCGTTTGCCCACTGCTGCATCCTGGGGAGTGCAAAGCCACAGTCTCACAAGTGGATAACAGTCTCCACTGGTTCTGGAGGTGGCTTTGTGCCCAGAATGCTTCATGCTGCCAAGGACTGAGGTAGTGGATGCCTTTCTCCACTGAAAGTGGTGCATCATGGAAGCTGGCCAGGCTCCTGGAACTGACCACCAGCCTCGGACGACTGACCACTGGGGATGGCAGCCATGTCTGCGGTGTGCCACTGGCTCAGGATGTCGCAGTGCCACTCGCAGTGCTTGCGGCGGGGTCAGTCACGGCGGTGCTGGCGGCGGCCTCTGTTTGTTGCAAATGCCTCTTGACACCCTGGATGGCATTCAGAATGGTAGATTGGTAGATTGCCCAACAGTGAGGGATCTCAGGAGGTTAATAGCCTCCTCACTGAGGGCTGCAGGGCTGACTGGGGCAGGGCCTGAGGTGCCTGTGGGGAAGGAGATGCCCACCCTCCTGGGTGTGCGGCCACAGGACACACGCTGAGGGGCTGCTGGGAGGGCGTTGCTGGTAGGGGGAGTAGCGGCTGTACCTGTTGATGTGGGGGGCACAGAGGGGCACACCACCGCAAGGGAGCTCCCATCAGAGGAGGAGTCACTGTCGCTGCTGTCACCTCCTGTCCTGCCGTGGAGCTCCCTCCATCCCACTGGTGGCTTCTGACTCCGTTGTCTCGCCCTCCAGGGCCAAGTGGGATGCAGCTCCCTCCTGCTCCGGTGCCACTGCTCCTCTGCCTGATGATGCTATTGCACACAAGAACAGGGAGACCACAAACAGGGGGGAGGGGGAGACAGAAGAAAGACATGTTCAGTGCATGCAATACCACTACCATTGGCAGACACTTCCAGCACAGCAGCCCTCTGCACTACGTCATGCACTTATAGTTCCTAGATTATTCACAGGGCCATGGGGTACAAGGCCTATGCCCGATTGCTGCACTCATGGAAGTGGCAGGAGCCTGTCTAGGTGTAGATGGCTCTCACCACTGGTGGGGTTGGGGTGCCACATAGCCTGCCTCACAAAGGGACCTTGCATACAAAGCTCGCCCTCGCCTAGGGAAACCCTCTGCCCACCTCCCCCACCCAGACACCTTGTAATGCGTGCAGAGTCAGATGGCGATGGCACGCCAAATATCCTTCTTCTGGTGGGCGCTGACCTACAGGAATAGTAGAGGGGAAAAGGAAAAACTTGAACTGCCCGGACAGTCACAGTCATTGGCCCACGTTTCCACCCTTGCCTTGACGCACATACATCACCATCTGCTCATGCAGGGCTCAGTCCCCACCCACGTATCTTCATCCACACCATTCCAAACAGGCATTTCCTATGCAGCATGCTCACAGTGTACTCACCTGTTTGTCTGGAGGAACGTAGAGTAGCGTGTACTGGGGGAGGACCCAATCCACTAACTTCTCCAACTCCTCCAAAGTGAAGGCAGGGGCCCTGGCCCCAGACACATGAGACATCGTCGCTTCCAGACTGAGGTCACAGCAGCACTTGCAGTGTAGGTCCTCTCCTGTTGAAGGTCAGGTATCAAGTGAGTGTAAAGATAGAAAATGGCGGTCATGTCCGCGGCGGTGCGTACTGTCACCTCCGGCGTACTTCGTCATTGGCTCCTGGGACCCATACGGTCCAATGTTAACTAATGCAGGATTGCGCCGCGGTCTTCGACCGCCTACCGCGACTGTGTAGAACGCTAGTGCAGTTACCTCATATCCCCTTGTCCCGCCTTACAGGTCATGCAGCCGCCATTTCATGGAGCCACATGGCATTAATGATAACTGCGTCACACCTATCTAGGCCTTGCGTACACACAGTAACTGGCACACTGTGGATTAGCAAATCTGTGCAAATTACATTTTGTAATAACTCAGTGGTGGCTGACTCTCTACTCGCTGTTCTCCTCCACAGGGCACGTCCGCTGGGGCAGGTGATTGGATTGCGGCATCCTCCAGTGTACAGACCGCTGGTGGACCTGTCGATAATGGAAGAGAGACACGTAATAGTCACCTACAGACTTGATTGTGCAACAATCCATGAACTGTGTGCCCAGTTGGAGCGAGACCTGATGTCAGCAATCGGCAATCCCACAGGGATACCCCCTCTAGTGCAGGTCCTGTCAGTACTCCATTTCCTGGCAAGTGGGTCTTTACAAACTACAGTGGCCATTGCATCAGGGTTGTCCCAGCCAATGTTCTCCAACGTGTTGTCCAGAGTGTTGTCTGCCCTGCTGAAACACATGCGCAGCTACATCGTTTTCCCTCAGGTGGAGGATTTGCCTACAGTGAAAGGTGACTTCTATGCCCTGGGACATGTCCCCAACATCATAGGTGCCATTGATGGGACACATGTGGCCTTGGTACCCTCTTCAGGAGTGAACAGGTGTACAGAAACCAGATGAGCTACCATTCGATGAATGTGCAGATGGTGTGTTTGGCCGACTAGTACATCTCCCATGTGAATGCCAAGTTCCCTGGATCAGTGCATGATGCTTACATTCTGAGGAACAGCAGCATCCCTTATGTGATGGGGCAAATCCAGAGGCACTGTGTGTGGCTAATAGGTGAGGACAAGGACCCTAAACCCTGTGAATAGTTGTCTGGGTCTGGGGTTGTCCCTACGGGTTAGTGTGTGTCTAACAGTTGTCCCGCAACATTTGCAGGTGACTCTGGGTACCCCAACTTGTCATGGCTACTGACCCCAGTGAGAGATCCCAGGACAAGGGCAGAGGAACGCTACAATGAGGCACATGGGCGAACTAGGAGGGTGAACGAACGGACCTTCGGCTTCCTGAAGACCAGGTTCCGATGCCTCCATCTCTTCCGGTGCCTCCATAGAGAGAACCAGGTGGTTCTCTCAACTACTCACCAAAGAAGGTGTGCCAGATCATCGTGGCCAGCTGTATGCTGCACAACCTGGCTTTGCGACGACAGGTGCCTTTTCTGTAGGAGGATGGGCCAGATGGAGGTCTTGTGGCAGCTGTGGAGCAGGTGGACAGTGAAGAAGAGGGAGAAGAAGAAGATAATATCGACAACTGAAACAACGTTATCCAGCAATACTTCCAGTGAGACACAGGTAAGAAGATATCACTCCCTCACACATCTCATACAATTGCTTGACCTATCATAAGTCTGTCACTTCCACCCAGTGTATGGACCCTGACTTGTAACGTTCCCTTTTCAATTAACAGATGTGGGTTCCACTGTGTGACCTCTGCTATATTAGCTTAATGGACTAGAGCTGTGTTGCATCTGTATGTTGACAAGAAAATTGACATTGCTATATTCCATAGTTATTGCAAATACACATTTGTGAAAGCACTGACTGACTCCAGATTGTTTTGTGATTCAAGGGTGTTTATTTCTGTGCAATTAAATGAAGGGGGTTTGTAAATGGGCAGGGGTGATGGTGGAGGAATGTCCATGGCAGAGTCTAGTCTATTTGTTTCACAGGTGCATTGTCCAAAGGGGCATAGGAAGTGGAGCTAGGGCAGTTTAAGGATGGACAGGGTGACAAAGTGGGACAGAAGGATGACATTCAGGGGGGTCTCATTTCCTGGCGCGGATCTTGGCAGTGTTCTCTGTTTTGCTCCTGGTTCGCAGGGACGTTTTGCGGGGTGGTTCTCCATCTGCAGGGGGTGGGGTGCTGGTGTCGTGGTCCTGTGGCGGTGCCTCCTGTCCACAAGCGTCAGCGGAGGTGGTGGGCTGTTCATCATCCAGGCTAATGTCAGGGGCCCCTTGTTGTGCCACAGTGTCCCTCCTGGTGTTTACAAGGTCCTTCAGCACACCTACAATGGTGCCCAGGGTGGTGTTGATGGACTTGAGTTCCTCCCTGATCCCCAGATAGTGTTCCTCCTGCAACCGCTCGGTCTCCTGAAAGTTTGCCAGTACAGTTGCCATCCTCTCCTGGGAATGATGGTACGCTCCCATGATGCTGGAGAGGGCCTCGTGGAGAGTGGGTTCCCTGGGCCTGTCCTCCCCCTGTCGCACAGCTGTCCTCCCAGTTCCCCTGTTTTCCTGTGCCTCTGTTCCCTGAACTGTGTGCCCACTGCCACTGCCCCCTGATTTTCTTGGGGTGGTGGGTTTGCCTGGGTTCCCTGTAGTGGTGGACACACTGCTGCTTGACGTGTCTTGGGGACAGAGGGATGGGCCCGCTGGGTGGGTGCTGTGCTGGTGTTTCCTGAGGGGGGAGGCTCTGTGGTGACATGTGCCAGTGTCAGGGGAACCGACTGTCCCGAGGACCCAGATGGGCTGGGCTGGTCAACTTGATACAGTTGGACAGAGCTGCTGTCATCACTGTGGGCCTCTTCTGTGGGGGGAGTGGATATGTCTGAAACCTCCTGTCCGGTGACGTTGGGTAGGGGTCCTGCAGGGGTGTAAAGGCATGATTATTGCATCTGTGTGTGCTATTGTGTGCAATGGATGAGTGACCCTGTACTCCAGTGCTTGCATTCTTGTCTAGGACCTTGTGTGATAATTGGTTTGGGGTCTGTGTGGGTATCTGTTGTGGACATGCTTTTGTGATGGGTGTCCATGCTTTGGTGTTGCATGCAGGGCTTGGTGTTGGGATGGGTGGGTTGTGATAGTGGGACATTTGTGAGGTGTTAGAGTGATGGGGTGAGGGTGGAGGTATGTGATAGCATGCAGTTAGGGTGGGGGATGTAATAGTTAAGAGTTGACTTACCAGAGTCCATTCCTCCTGCTACTCCTGCGAGGCCCTCAGGATGTAGTATAGCCAAGACTTGCTCCTCCCATGTTATTAGTTGTGGGGGAGGAGATGGGGTCCGACGCCAGTCCTCTGTACTGCAATCTGGTGTCTGGAGACCACGGAACGCACCTTCCCCCGTAGGTCGTTCCACCTCTTCCTGATGTCATCCCGTGTTCTTGGATGCTGTCCCACTGCGTTGACCTTGTCTACGATTCTGTGCCATTGCTCCATCTTCCTAGCAATGGAGGTGTGCTGCACCTGTGATCCAAATAGCTGTGGCTCTACCGGGATGATTTCCTCCACCATGACCCTGAGCTCCTCCTCAGAGAACCTGGGGTGTTGTTGAGGTGCCATGATGTGGTGTGGGTGATGTGTGAGGTGGTGTCGGTTGTGATGTGTGAGGGGATGTGTTTGTGTGTGTTATCTGAGGTGCATGGATGGTGTGTGAGTGATGGTGTTGCCTGTGGATGCTAGTGTTGTTCCTGGTGGTGTCTCTCTCTGGCCTTCTTTCTCAATTTTGGTAGTAAGGTTTTGTGGGTGATGTGGGTGTGTGTTTTATATTGGATTGGGTGTGTGGGAGTGGTGTGTGTATGTGTATCAGGTGTGTGTATTTCAATTTGTCCAATGTGGTTGTGTTTTGTAAATGTGTGTATATTTTGAGAGCGGTGTTGTGTACAGCCAATGGAATACCGCGGTTGTAAGACTGCCGGCGGAGTGGGAAAGGTGCGACGGGTGCAGTTGCACCCGTCGCGAATTTCAGTGTCTGCTAAGCAGACACTGAAATTCTTTGTGGGGCCCTCTTACA